>NW_005366873.1:5055895-5107497 GCF_000412655.1 Myotis brandtii | reverse complement strand
TTCCTACCATATCCCTATTTCATATACAAGTCTGGTCACTAGAAAAATCAGCTGTAACCTAAAGGATGACAGTGAACAAATACAAATTCAACCCCGTAGCAGCCCAATTGCAGCTGCTGTGTCAAATGTAGTTTCTTTGCTAAAGCAACTTAACATGATCTTTAGGTCCATAATATGTAGCCACTGATCTGGCAAATCCATTGTTTTCTAGTCCCATGAAGAAAAGAAGATTTCGCATTCACTTGGGATGGACAAGAGTATACACATCTAGTCTTGATTTTTTTATAGGACCTCTTCATTTAAAGACCTAAAAGGCCCCCTATATTTCTGAGATTGTATCATTTTAAATACCAGTGCAAGATGTTGAGGAAAGATTTTATTCAAGAGTGGATTTGATGTTAAGCTTGCAGTAGAACAAAATATTTCTACTTGCCTCCCATAGTGGTTGACTCCAACTGATGGTAGGTACCCTTGTATTTTGAATAGACAAGAACCAAGTCAAATCAAGTCACCTGATACAAGAAAAGGAACTTCAAGGACATTTAAGGACAACTGTGGGCTTCAAGTCAAAACAGGTTATTGTTTGTTTTAAATTTAAGGTTATTTATTATTTTTGTTGTTGTTTTGTCTCTATTCCTGATCAAGGAGGGTAGTTTTCCAACCTGCCTGCTTTCTGCATTAGACACAGGAAGCAAAAAGATCTTATAACCTGAAAAGGCACTTTATTTATTTCCTCTTGAAAATGTATTAGAGTTTTCAGAAGTAAACTGCAGAGACGTTGGGCATCAATGATGTGGGAAATGCCCATCAATCAAACCTCAACTGCTGATTTATCAGAGAATTTTGAAACAATATAGTTGGAATTTTCTCTTTCTACCAAAGTCTATACCACTAAGCATCTTGAAAGAGACTTTATGGGCAGTTTCCTATAGATTTATTGTTTGCATGCAAGAACATCAGTCTCTTTAAATGTTGGGTGAGAGAACATAGGCTGTGAATTAGGTGTGCCTCTTGTCCAGCAACATGGCAAAGAGAAAAAAAATCAAGTGCCAAATGTGCTACTCTGTGGAAATCCATTTTGTAATACAATATTTTATGTCAGTATGTGGATGTTGAGTTTTTATGCTGAAAATAGATTATTTTAGAAAAAATAGTTCTCTTTGTACTTCTCAAATAATTATTCAAGTAGAAAACATCCTATTTAAAAAGAGTAGAAAGTAAATAATAAACTGGAAATGTCTTTGAGAGATATAATAAAGAAAATGGCTATATTAGCCTCAAAAACGTAAATAATTCATACTAATAAATAAGACAAATTGAAAACTATAACAGATATATGTTCAAGATATATTCAAAAGATATATACACACAAATCACAAATAAATAATCTAATATGTATATATTTAAAGATTAAAATTTACCTATTTTACTATCAAAATTGTTGGTTTTGATTTTTTTCTAATGATAACATAATGTGATAGGAGTATAAGTGGGTATAATCTTTCTTAAAAGCAATTTATTATGTGTAAATTTTCTTAAAAACAAAAATAAAACTTGACCTAGTAATCTCTCTTCTAAGAATCTGAGGACATTGTCATAGATACACTCGAAGTGTATTCTTTTAATATGGGCACTGAAGCATTATTTACATTTTTAAGCAAATAGCCTGAGTGTTGATAAACTGATTATGTAAACAATGGTACATTCTTACTACGGGCTTTTATGCAGCTATTAACATTATTCATACGAACAGTTACAATACAGGAGAAAGTGCCCAATCTATCATGCAGTGAAAAAGTGTATGTAAAATTATTAAACCAAAATAAACTCTTTTTTTATTAAAAATCCAGTCAACTAGCTAGAAAACATATATTATTGTATGTCATTACATGTAATTATCTATTTTTATAAATGCATGTGTGAAGAGCCAGAAAGACTTACAAGAGAATGTATTTTCTCTTCTGGTGGTATCTTGATGGTTTTTATTTTTATCTGAGTGCTTTCATTTCTGTAGTGTGCAAATATTATACACTCAGGATCTATTACCTTAATGATTATATGTTAGCAACAAACATTCTTTTAAAATAAAAGTAACGTTTTTCTCCAGGCCATATTTCCTACTCTATATTTTCTACTCTTTTTGTCTTTCTTCAAGGCAAAAGCAAAGAAAGTACCACCACCATTTGGTTTGGGTTACATAGCAGCATCTGCCATGACCCAAGTTATTATAACTCATAATCTATAACTTTCTGAAGGTGCTCTTGGCCTATCACCAGCTGTCAAATTCTAGAGTCATCAGGGCTGGTCAGGAACAACAGCTAAATATTCTGATGAGAGCCTGATATTTTGGTCTGTATTTTAAGGACTGAATAAATCTGGCCCCCATTCCTCCCAAAGCACCTGTCCAACTTCTCCTTTAAGGTCCCTCAGTGCTCTCATTTCATTTGGAGAGAAACATGTGGAGCACCTCAAGGACATACAGATGCTCTGTGCACAGAGGGCCCCATTGTGCTTTTTCATCCACCCAGGGTTTCTTAGACAAGCAGTGGGAAATCCAGGTGGATTTGCACTCTGGTAAAGGTGTCTACCTGCACGTGCTCATTTATGGAGATGGAGAAATCTTAAAGAGCATAGATTGCTTTGATTATTTGCACATGAGTTGACAGGTACCCTAGATATTTCCCATCTCATTGCTGCCTTTGACACTAATCTTGCCATAGATCACATGAAATGTTGCTCCCACTATTTCAGGAGAGAGGAAACATCCAACTCCACGGTGCACATGGACAAAACCTATGCTTGAGAACCTTAGAAGTACCAGGAACCTGCTCCTCCAGGGACAGCATAACCTTGGGAGCACTAGTATGTATGTCAGGGAATATGCCCCTAATCAACTGAAATCCTTCAGGCTTCCAGGTGGAGTACTGCTTTAGGATAGTCTGTATAACAGGACAGAGCTGGCCAAGTGTGAGAAGACATAGAGTTGAAGAAGCCAGGCGGTAGCTGGGAGAAAATCAAGTGTTTATGGCAAAACAGAAGCCAAAAGTAGTAGACAGGAAAGGAACTGGCTCTAGAGAGACAAGATAAACCCGAGGAAGGCACAGGCTAATCCTGGTGATTTAGGCAGGAGGACCCAACGCCAAGGAAGGAATCAGCACACCGAAAAACAAGCCCTGCCCTGTCAATGCAGAACTCTCCAGACAAACTGGGGCCACAGCCAGCCTGCCCTGTGATTACTGCCTGCTGGGTAGAATGGTGTGTTCTTAGAACCAGACAGGCAGTCAGACACCTGGGAGGGAAACTGTACCAACTAGAATAAGGCAGACATGCAGGCCCTAGGAGGTCCTCACATGGAGAAGAACCTGGGTCTATTTGCAGGAAGCAGGCATGACTGGGTGGCTTTTTCTAAGTCTCCAGAAAGTCAGACAAACCAGAGCAACTCAGGCAATAGCACCAGTGCTCAGACCTACCAGAGGCCAATGAAAAGACACAGCACCTGCTTCTCCTGACAGTGAGACTATGATGACACCAAGCACGTGTGGGGACCCAGGGTCCAGGCCTGGGGAAGAGCAAACTCAGATCTTCTTTTCCTCTACAGTCAAAAAAATAGTAATAAGAACAAACTGTGGCCTCCTGTTGCCTAGACTGTGCATCACAGGGGGCTGTTGCTGTCTGTTCTGAGCTCGACAAACTTCATGCTCACTTACTGCTCTTCCTTATGTTTGCAGCACAGGTGGCATTGATATCTGAGAAAGAAGAACTATCCCCCACCTTGAAAATGAGTGGAGGTGAAATATCTCTAAATGCGGAGTCTTATGACTAATAAATCCTGCATTCCACAGATAGTGACTCCTCATCCTGCACTGGCAGAGGCAACAGTCTTCATTCTCTGACTGAGGTGACCAGGAGAACTAGTCACCAGGAATGGCAGGTCACGTTATGTCAGATCCATGGTTTAACCTGCAAAACCAAATGGAAGTGTAAAGGAGAACAGAATGTGGTAGTGCGGGAGCTATCTCCAATAATTTGGCATTGCAGCAGCATGCAGATGGATTGGAAACATCAGGGTATACATGGACCCTACTCTGCCACCACAGTGTCATGACCACGACCACAGTGATTGATTGGTGCTTGAGATATAAGAGTTTCTTCCTTCCAACTCTCAAGTGCCAGACCCTGTTATTTTAAACACAGATTCCCACAGTAATTACAAGTCGTCTTCAATGGCAAAGAAAGAGATGCATTTATCTACATGTGCTCTGCGTTAGCAGGACTGATTGCAATCCTATTCATAAGCTCCTGGTTTGCCTGTGTTCTGATTATATTAATAACCTGTTACATTGTGTCGTGGGATCACAGCATCCCAGGGCAACAACATCACTGCTGAGTTTCAACATTGGATTCAATCTACCGCCTCCTTCCTAAAATTGATTAAATACTGTGATGCTTCAGAATGCAGCTTATTAAAATAAATCAGACAGCAGTTTATTAAAATAAAGCAGCCAGGCCACATTCAACAGAAATCTGTGATAGAGGATCATTTCTTGATGGAGATGCTGCCCACAGTAGAGCATCCTAAACTGTTGCTATGTTACTACTGGGACTTCCTTTCCCCATGACTACTCACCTCCAATCTCCTTGGAAAACTGCAATACCTCAAATGAGATGAGCTACCTTAGAAGGTTTTAAATCATTTTTGTTTTGGTTTTTTGATGTGCTTATTCTTGGTCTTTTTTCTAAATAATAATATTTTCTAAACAATAATGTGTTTATTATAAAGTTTTCTGGAAGAATAAAACACATATAGAAGAGAGCGCTAATAAAATATAATTAATCAACCCCTGTAACCAGCACACAGACCATAAAACAGAATATTTCAGAACCACAGAAACTGCCCTGTGTCCCCTTTCTCTTTATCCCACACCCACCCCAGGGTAACCACTATCTGTTTGTGGTTCTAAATAATAATATTTTCTAAACAATAATGTGTTTATTGTAAAGTTTTCTGGAAGAATAAAGCACATATAGAAGAGAGCACTAATAAAATATAATTAAACAACCCCTGTAACAAGCACACAGGTCATAAAACAGAATATTTCAGAACCACAGACACTGCCCTGTGTCCCCCTTCTCTTTATCCCACCCCCACCTCAGGGTAACCACTATCTGTTTGTGTTTGTTTTCATTTAGATGATGCAATGGATCATCTACATTTAACTGCTCCTTTGACGGATGAGTTCAGTAAGATCTGGTGATCAAGTGGCTCACCCGAGGCCACACACAGAGTTAGTGCAAGGATCAGCTCTAGAACTTAGCCCCTCGATACCCCATCACAACCCTCTCTGCCTATGTCATGCTGACACGGATTTCTCCTCGACTGAAAAAATAGCAAGAGATTCAGTAACCCACTAAATAATGACACAGCCCTCTCCCTTAGGGAGGTCAAGATTGTCCAGTTTATACAAAGAGTGGGTCCCCTGACCCCTCCTCCTAGAACTTTGGAACTTGGTTTCTTGTACACAAGGAGTGGAAATTACTTGAGCTCTCTCTGTATCCCCTCCCCTCCCCTCTTCTACACACACACACTGGAGACTCCACAGAAAACATTAACATTGAGCCTGAGAAAATTGGTAGAAGAAAGGCAAGAGAGAAATAGATGAGATTTGGCGTGTTTATATTATCATGCAAAATAACTGAGAGGGAGAGAGGAAGGGAGAGACAGAGAGACAACAGAGAGATGAAAAGAGAAAGGCAGTTAATTTAGGAGATAAATGGATTATAAATGTAAATAGTTCAGAGCAATGAGTCCACTCCAGGACCCTCCAGTGTAACCTGAGTTGTCTGAGGGTCATAGTGGTGTTTCCACTGAACACTCCAGTGTCCCCCAAGCAATTACCAGGACTTAAGAGTTGTTAAGGAAAAATAGTCCAGGGTTTGGTCATATTTCTGAGCCAGAGAACAACCAACTTCTAGGTCAGTTGGGGGAGCCAAGACAATCCTTGAGAAAGACTATCCTAAACTCTAGAGCAGCGGTTCTCAACCTGTGGGTTGCGACCCCTATGGGGGTCAAACGACCCTTTCACAGGGGTCGCCTAAGACCATGGGAAAACACATATATAATTACATATTGTTTTGTGATTAATCACTATGCTTTAATTATGTTCAATTTGTAACAATGAAAATACATCCTGCATATCAGATATTTACATTACGGTCATATCAGTAGCAAAATTACAGTTATGAAGTAGCAACGAGAATAATTTTATGGTTGGGGTCACCACAACATGAGGAACTGTATTAAAGGGTCGCGGCAGTAGGACGGTTGAGAACCACTGCTCTAGAGCAAAACTCATTAAAGGTTGATAACGACCTCCGCAAAACTGTCAAATTAGAAATGCTGACCCTTGATTTCATTCCCCCATCTGTCAGACTCCATTTGTCTATCAAAGTTCCCAGAAGTGCCTTAGGCCCCCCAACTTATGGTTTCAACATACTTTCCATTAAAATTCCTATTGCCCCTATAATTTATTCTAAGCTGTTGGAGAATATAATAAATCTGATCATTATTCTCTCACTGAGTTTTTAATAGCTGATCAAAGTGTCCTATCTCACCTCTTCACATTCTCCTTTAACATGTAGGGATTACAGCCACTGTTAGAAAGACATGGAGAGGAATATTTCGGGGTTAGGGTAGGGATGGCATTTGTGCCAACTGATAGACACTTATTTGCAACTTCTCACCACTTAGACACAAAACAAGGCAACCTCGTGGCAAAGACACTTTCTCTTACTGCATTAGGCACACATACACTCATGCACACACACACACACACATGCATACTCCCAAACATGGGAACATGTGCACACGTGTAAATGCACATTCACACTTCACAGCAAACAAGGACCCAGTCAGGATCCCTAATCAATCCTGCCTCATTTCCTAATTCTACCCGATTTCTCTCAGGCAGATCAGTTCTAAATTATACACTAGGGCTTTTCAACCCAACTCATTTTCTCCTCCAACCCTTAAGTAATTATTTGAGAGGAAATTACATTACATATTAAATAAAATAATTTATTTCCCAGACAGATCTCAGACCTGAGGCTTTTATAAGCGGATACTGTATAATAAAATAATGTGTAATTAGAAATACATTTGTCAAGTAGATAATTATAATGCTTAGAAAATGTAAAAACGGCTTTTTAAAGAGAGAGATTAAAAAGATGGTATTAAGAATTTTACGGGATCAAATGAAAGCTTCAAGGTTTATTGAAAAGGAATAAATGGCCCTGACCAGAGTCAGTTTTATGAGTCTGTAAGTCCATTTTTAAAAGGGTCAGATAATGAATTTGGGGGAAGGTCTGATCCAACTGAATTCTCATTAATATCCCTTTGCAGCATGAAGTTGGCCTTGAACCAAATCAAAGTTCGTGTCTGCTGGTGTCTGTTCTTTTCCTCCCCTTTTTCCTCTGACATCAACCCTATCTTCAGTTTGTCACTGATGATTTGCTTCTCCCCATCTCTGTCCCCAAACTAGTCAACGTCACTCTAATCTCATGCCTGAATTCATCCAACAGCCTTCCTGGTGATTTAGGCAGGAGGACCCAAAGCCTAGTTCCCACATCCACTCGTTTTTTAAGTTTGTTCTGTTTGCCTTCTAAAAGCCTCAAGTCTCAGATCTGTATTGAAGAAAAATTCATATAACATAAAATAACCATTTGAACGTGTATAAATCAGTGTCATTGGGATATTTACAATACTGTGCAACCACCACCTAAACCGAAATCCAAAACATTTCCATCACTCTAAAAGAAAACCCTAGCCCGGCTGGCATGGCTCAGTGGTTGAGCATTGACCTATAAACCAAGAGGTCACGGTTGGTTTCCTGGTCAGGGCACGTGCCCGGGTTGTGGGCTCCATTCCTGGTGTGGGATATGCAGGACATAGCTGATCAATGATTCTCTCTCATTATTGATATTTCTATCTTTCTCTCCCTCTCCTTTCTCTCTGAAATAAATAAGAATATATTTAAAAATAATAATAAAAGAAAAACCCCTGCCCATTAAGAAGTCAGTCCCCATGCCCCCAGCTTCTGGCAACCACCCATCTACTTTCTGTCTCTGTGGATTTAGCTCTTCTAGAAATTGCACATAAATGGAATCATACAATAGTGTCTGGCCTCTTGCATTTAATCATAATGTTTTTAGACTTTATCTATGTTGTATCATGTATAAGTACTTTATTTCTTTTTATGGGTGAATAGTATTCTATACTAAGTATATACCACAATTGTTTATCTATTCATTTGTTGGTGAGGTGTTCTGAGGGTCCACCTATTATCTATTGAGAATAGTGCTGCTAGGAACATTCATGCACATGTATTTGTTTCGGAACTTGTTTTCAATTATTTGGACACATATGTAGGAGTGGAATGTCTGGGACATGTGGTAATTACAGGTTACATTTTTTGAGGAACTATTTTGGACAACCGAGCCATTTTACATTCCCACCAGCAATGGATGAGGGTTCCAATCTCTTCGCATCTCTGCCAACACGTTATTTTCTGATTATCATTATTATTATTGCTGTTGTTATTATCATCATTACCATCCTAGTGGGTATGAAGTGGAATCTCATTGTGGATTTGATGTGCATTTAAATATGTGATAATCACTACTCTACTCTCCTGACTTTTTATTGTTGTTTGTGTTTGTTTCTCCTTACTTGGAACAACAGAACATTGAAAGAGATTTATCAAAGGTATCTAAGGGTTGTATCTACATTTTCTCATGAACAACTCATAGTGACACTAGGACAGTATCTCAGACAACTTGTCCAATTCAAGTTCACAGATGGGGAGTGATGGAATTGAGCGTCACATGCTTTTCTATTATGGCAAACAATATTTTGATTTCAATCCCATGGGCTTTTATATGGCAAACAACATTTTGTACCTTTAGAAGCTCTTCTTTGCCATGGCTCATGTTTTCCCTCAGCATTTATCTTTTTAAGCCAGAGATCGATCTCTCTCTCTCTCTCTCTCTCTCTCTCTCTCTCTCTTCACACACACATACTTTGTTGGGTTTTTTTGATCACTTCTTCATATAACAACTAGGAACCCCTCAATCTTCCACCCACTGCTTCCCCTTCTAGCATGTCCTTTGAGTCACCCCTTCCATGTAATTACTAAAATTTTAATAACATAATTGCTCAGTTCAGGAAGCTGTGCCTCTAGTGTCAATGGTTCTGTCCTTTACTGACTATGTGACCTGTGGCTGTTATATTTCTGCCCATATGACCTCACAATTGCTTCTCGTTTTCTATGCCTTAATAAAATGGATGCAATATCCATGTCCTGAGTACAGTGAGGGGTAATTAAAATACACAATGTACTAAAGAACAAGAGCCAGGCATAGTATCATTACTATAAATACACTTGAAAAATACAACCAAATCTTTCCAATAGACATCTCTGCTGGAAGAAAAGCTTCCAATTCTACAACCATCAAGATAAGGCATTAACATAAGCAATCTAGCACCAGAATTTATTTTTATCTTCCTATTGGAACAAGGATATAAACTCTTGAAGAACAACTTGAAGATGAAACACACAAAAATTTGCACTTTGCATGTCAATCCTATGCAATTAGATTCAGGGCAGGGGATTTTTTTCATTATGGAGATAAACCGAGATAGAGACACTTCTCTTTTATGCCAAATCCATGTCTTTATCTAATCCAAAAACTAGAAAACTCTGTGCCAGCCTCCAATAAATCCTTCTATCAGCACAAGGCATGGTGTATGCTAAGATGATTTGGAAATTCAGTGTCTTTGGCGACAACAAGAAATTTTTGACATCCAGAGAAATAACCAAGAGATTTACATTTCATTACGAGGTTGAAAGTTAAATTAACATGAACAGAGTGACTGCGGGTAACTTGTTTAATTTCTATAAACTTTAGTTGTGTTATGTATAAAATATCTACTCCTTTCGTGTATGAAAGTTAAATGAAAAAAATATTTCTATGAGACCCAAGGGCATGTACTCAGTAATGGGTAGCGATAAATGGGAAGTGGTAAAATGCAGTGTCAACATCATTATATCTCTTATTAGCTGTGTTACCTTAATCAAGTGGTTTAACTTAGTTAACCAGGCCTCAGTTTCCACATCTGTAAAATAGGGATAATGATATTCTTTATCTCAAATGGTAGTTAAGGGAATTAAATCAAGGACAGTACCTGATGCATGGTGAGCACTCGTTAAATGTCAGTTGTCATATCATGATCATTGCCTCAAAAATACATTTTTGCCTTATCAGTGAAACTCGACCAAATGCTATAGTCTCTGAAAAATGAGGGTTTTTTTTGACTTAAGTGTTAAAAAGACATAAAGTAGAAGTTAAAATTGCTGAGAGGAAAATTCTCTAAGAGAAAAGTCACAGTGTCCTCGTAAACTTCCAACGCTGCCGCTCTCTCCCTGGCTCCCAAATCCTGGACGCTCTCTGCCTTCCTAATCGAATCCCATTGGTGTCTCCAATGTCCTACCCTGACTGAGACAGGAGCAACCATACACATCTCTCTGGATGAAAAGGCTATGTGGATGTGGCATCTCATGCATTTGTTGAAATAGTCACTCTAGCCAATTTTAGTATAACCGTTCCTAAATTGTTAATATTTTCCTAAGTGATATTTTATAGCAAAATTGATATCTGCATGAAATGCAAGAAATGATTTTGTGGGGGGGAAGGGGGAACGTATAACTTGACAGAGGGTAATAATCGCCCTGTCAGAGCCTAGAAGATTCCCTCTCTCAGAGCCATCTCCATCGCAGTGGCACAGGCTGTCTGTCATCCACGTGGTGAGATTTGTTTCACTTTTAATTGCACTGTGACAGCCAATCTCATAGGGTACATAGCTGTGGGGTTCACTTTCAAAAGGGTGCAAAATCCATGGCATCACCTATGAAGGGAATTACATGCACAATGAAGAGCATGGCTGCAGGCCAATGAAACTAGATCCCCTCCCCCATTAAAGGCTTAGAGAACCCGGAGGTGCAATCAGATGTCTAAAATTGTGTAACAACCAGGGACTTATTTCCTCGGGGGAAGATCCAAAAGCGTTTGCTCATGAACTCAGTCCCAAAGGAACTGCCCATCAGAGAATGCACATTTGATCATTTTTGTCCAGTGTTCTGTGGTTTGCTTCTCGTGCACGAAAATATGGAGCATGCATGAAGGACCCTTATGGTTGTTTCAAGATCTGGGTTTGTGGCTTCCCCTTAAACCTCTCCAATTTCACACATAATTCATTAGAGGCAGATAACTTCTAGAGCTTAGGAACAGAAATTATAGTCGGTACTGGCTTCTCTCCTCCTGTAGGACTGGCTAGTTGGTTTCCATTTGTTCTAACTTCCCAAATATTTATTTGCGCTCATATAAATAATAAATAACCTTATGGGTGTCTTGTTTTATGCCAGGCCCTGAAGCTTTGTGCAGGAAGCAAGCACTTCATATGCCCCAATACTCAGAGTGCATGTAGTTGAGAACTAAGGCTTGTGTTTTTGAAATTTAACTCTCCTGTCAGGTGCGAACTGAATATGATTAGATGGGCCAGCGAATGGTCAGCAGACTGGGTTGCTAAAAGCCTGGGCTTCAGCATCAGCTTTTCAAGGTCTGAATCCCAATTATACCACTAACTAGCTGCGTGACCTCTGTAGCTATGAGAGAGCATCCTACTCTAGACAGAAAACCTGGATAGAAAAGCTGGCCAAGGCACTCAGGGAAACTTCAGTATAGATCAGCAATTTGACAGGTAAAATGTGGGGAGCTTGGTGTTACAGGCAGAGAGAACAGAGCATGGGAAGATAATGAGGAAAGAAAAGCGATTCACAATTTTAAGTAGACTGGGAGAAAATATTTGCAAAGCAAACATCCGATAAAGAACTTGTATCCAGAACAGAAAAAGGATGCTCAAAACTCAATACTAAGAAAACAAACAATCCAAATCAAAATTGGGCCAAATAATTCAATAAACCACTTCTTCAAAGACAAATATATTGATGACAAATAAGTATATATAAAGATGATCGTGATCATTACTCAGGGAGCTATCCCTACACATTTATTAGAATTGCTAACATTCAAGTCTAATCATGCCAATTATTGGTGAGGATGTGTAGGAACTGGAGTGCTCACACACTGCTGTGGGGAATGAGAAATGGTATAACTACTTTGGCACACAGTTAGGCTATTTCTTATAAAGTTAAGCACAACCCTATCATATGATCCAGCCATTGCATTTCCAAGTATATTCTTAAGAACAACAAAAACATATGTATGTAAAGATTTATAGAAGAAAGTTTATAGCAGTTTTGTTTGTAACAGCCAAAACCAAGTAACAACATGAATGTCCATCAATAGGTTATGTATAAATAATCTGTGGTATATCTGTACAATGGAATACCACTTAGTAATAAAGATGGCTTCACTATTAATACATGCAACAACAGCAACAAATCTCAAAACAATTGTAATGAGTGAAAGAAGCCAGACAAAAAGCATACATATTGTAATTTGATCATACAAACCTCTAAAAAAAACCTGCAAACTACTATTTGTCTTTTCATTCTCTCAATAGTATCTTTTAAAAGCAAAATTATGTTTCAGTTTTTATGAAGTACAATTTAGCAGTTGTTTTAATGGATATTGTGCTTGGTGCTGGACCTAGAAAGATCTTTTACTATTCTAAAGTAATCTTTTCTCCTTGGTTTTTTTTTTCTGGATGTTTCACAGTTTAAAACTTTACATTTATGACCAATTTCAAGCTAATTTTTCTGTATGGTGAAAGGAAGGGACCATTACCGATTTTTGTGCATATGGATATCCAATTGTTCTAGCTTTATTTGTTGAAAACTAACCCTTTCTCAACTGATATATCTTTTTAAATTGGGGTGGTCGGTCACCCCACGGTCTCTAGAAAACTATTATTGAAACCATTGTTTCCCCCTATGTTGTCTGGTATTTTTGCTCATTTCAGGTCAGAGAGTGAATATGTCTGGTCACTCTATCATAACTGAACGTAGATGTCTGGACCAAGTTTCCAAACATGTTTCTCTCTCTCTTTAAACCTGGTGTTATAAACTTAGCCATCATCATTATTTCCATACTAGAGGCACGATGCATGAAATCTGTGCAAGGGCCTTGGCCCCAGCCCCCACCCGCCCCTGCCACGGCCCCCATCCACTGCGGCTTTGTCCGGAAGGAAGGATGTCCGGAAGGTCGTCGGGTCTAATTAGCATATTATGCTTTTATTATTATAGATTGTAGGCATATAAACTAAAATTCAGGGAAGTTAAGCAATTTGTCCACCTCATAGGCTTATTACAGTGATTAAACAAGATAAGCTTGCAAAAACCATAACACAGCATAGGACCTCATAACTGTGCAGTAATTGAAAAAAATAGAGTGTTAATCCATTTATAATCATTTATTTAACTCTATGACCATAACAGTGTCCTTCTTTAGCGTAGTCAACATGCATCAATATTTTTTCCCTTGAAAACTTCCCACATTAATCTCCTTACCCAGGACATGTTATAAATTTTTTCTCAGCCTGATAAGAAAACTTGCACCCCCAGCATCAGCTGCTGGTCTTCTCAGTAACCTATGCACTTCATTCATTAGATGCTAAATTACTCCCAGAAAGTGACAGGTGACTACAACCTTTCACCAACGTAAAGCTCACTCAATAAAAACAACAGAAACCTTAGGAAAAAAGGGTTTGGAGGAATCATAAATAAGTGTATATTTTTTACAGTCTGTTTATCCTAATGTGTCAGGATCAGTGCGTTCATGCTAAGAATTAAACAACTTTAGTTAATGAAACAGGCTATTAGGAAAATAGAACTATTCTCATTGCTTGAATGCAGCTATATTAACAGAAACATCACTTGTTAATATAGTCCCCAGAGCTGTAGATTTGTTTATCAAAATAAAGCCCTTCTGTGGGTTGTGGAATGTCATCTTTCCATCTTTGAATCTTTTCCAACAGCAACCTGACTGTGGCACATGAGGATAGTGGGGGCTGATTTCATGAGATGAATTGCTGATGAATTCACTGGCATCTAAGAACCTGAAATAATGCTCTGAGCTGAACTCCCAGATGTCTCGGTATCAACCTGAGGCCTAACCTCATGTGTTTTTGTGAAGCAGGGAATTCGGAGATAAAAACCTAGAATCTCAGAGTCAGAAGCAAGGATGCTGTTGCCATGGGAAATTCATCCAGCTGCCCCCTCTCTCACCTCATCTCTTCACAGCCACCCTTTTCAAAAGAGTTTTTACCTTCTTTACCAATCACTCCTCTGACCGCTCATGCTACCACCCCATCACTCCACCCTAACTCTCTCACTAAAGTCATTTGTGATCTCCATGTCACTAAACCAATGGATATATTTTGGTCATCTCTACTAATAATTTGACAGATCAAGAGACTATCCCCCTAGGCTCAATTCTATTTCTTAGAACATTCTGTCCCTTGGTTTCCATGACCCACATTATACTAGCTTTTCTTTCTTTTTTCTCTCTTATCATCTTGATCAGATTCTGTTTTAGATTCATCTTCATCATTAACTGCTGGTGATGGTCAGGCCTATGTCTCATTCTTTTCTCATGCTTTGCACTCTCCCTGAGGGAACTCATCACACCCATGGTTTCAACTGCCAGCTATATGTGAGTGACCCACATGTGTCCCCTCTGAGCTATGGACTCCCTTAACCAGGAGTCCCATTGACATCAACACATGATGTCTCAAAGGAATTCCATATTCATCATGTCCAGGTCCATATTAAAACAAAAGAGTTTGAAAAGAAAATATGATATCTTTTCTCTAGTTCCCCAGCTTAAAATGAACAATGCATTTGTTTCCCATTACTCCTAAAGAAAAAGTAACATTATTTATAGGACTCTGAGTAATTCAGTCACTGCCTCTCTCTCCAGCCTCATCTCACACCACATTCTGCCTCCTCTTTTTTGCTTCAAGCACACCACCTGCACCTGCTTTATGCCTCACACATTTGCTGCACACACCGTCTGGCCATGACGGGAACTTCAACCTGATCCACTTTTCTCTCCCTTCCCCAATCATCGTCTCCCCCATATCCTGGCCAACACAGCACCCCTCAGGGTCACTCACCCCAACCTTCCAGACAAGGTTAATATTTTCTGTTTTATAATCTCATAATGCAGTATTCCTCTGTGTTATAATTTAATTTATATGTGTAACTATTTCATCAATGTGAACCTTGTCCCAGAGTGAGAGCTCCGTGGTGGCAGGGAAATAGCCCACCACGTTCTCTAGTATATCCTCAGAGTTAGCCCAGTTGGTGATCAGGAATATTTGTTGGATTTATTGAGTAATTATAATCCATGACTTTCAGCATAAAGGACAACTGCTTGGATTGACCAATTATTATCACTGCAGGATATGAATGCACTGTATAGAACCTGCCCACTAGAGGGACCCAATCCATTAAGCATCACTTCACTCTCTAGAACTTGGATAGAGGGATCTATAGCACTTTGCTATTTCACCTAACTCCCCAGTCTCCTTAATCAGTGTCTGCAAGCTACAGTGTCCCGTAACTGAGCCTCATGACTGCTTGATAGGGGCAGATGCCTGCATCTTCCTGCAGATTCAGAGAGTGTAGAAAGTGCACCATTGATGCTCATTTAGGGATGCTCAGAGCTTGTCCCAGTTGCTCTATGGTTTGGAAAATTTGAAGAAATGGCTTTAATGGAAGGAAATGTGGAAAACAGTTGACATCAACCAAGAGAGAGAAAACAATGACTCTCTGGCTAGTATCTACCTAAATTTCAAGGCTTCCACTGCCTTCCTCTACTGAATAGATTATTCTTACATCACACACATATTTATTTTTATTTTGTTACTAGAGGCCCGATGCACGAAATTCATGCAAGGGGCTCAGCCCCCACAGCCCTGGCTGCCTTGTCCCTCGCAGCCCCTGCTGCCTCCCGGCCTGCGGGGCTGCCCAATGGTCGTTCCGGAAGGTCGTTCCAGAAGTCCGCACCACCATCTGGTCTAATTAGCATATTAGCTCTTTATTATATAGGATCACTGTGGGATGTCAAGAATTATATGACAGTTTCATATGCAGGAAGCATTTTATCTTCCTCAATCCCTATAATGCAGTCTTATCTCTGTTCTAATTGTTTTCAGGTTAGGACACTGATAATTAGATACACGAAGTGGCCCAGTGCGTATTATCCCTCTGGAGAGCCTGTTTTCAACTTAGCTGCTTTTATTCTAAGACATGTCATTTTTTCCCCATTCCATTAATTAAAACGTCCTTATCCTCTTTTTCTCAAATTCCTAGACATAAATTGGTGTCTCTTCTTCTCACATCCATTAGAAATTTTACAGGGGCAGCAACAGTTGACTGTGATCCTGTACCCAGTCAGACTGCAGCACAAAGAAGGTGGTCTTTGGCTGAATCAGGGCAGGGCAGGTAGAAGGAACCAACAAGCAGGCAGACACAATGCCCAGTAGATCAGAGGAGAGACAACTAAAAGAGGCTTTAGTTTGCTGCAAATATCAAGGGTCACAGATAAATTATTGATTACTGGGTATATAAATTATTGATTACTGGGCCTTGGGTCAGGACCAACTATGTAATTTACAGGACCCTGTTCAAAGTAAAAATGTGGGGTCCCTTGTTCAAAAAGCGAAGTGAAGAAAAGATTTTTCTTTTCTCCCACAGTCTTTTTCTCAGCCTGTTGTGGTGGCTTTTCATTTGTTGCTTAATGTTACACACCCTTGGACATGGGGACATTTTCAGACCAAGTGCAGACCTGTGCCTGTATCCAGGCCCCTGCTGGGGACAGTGGGTGTGAGCAGTCACTGCTGAGGGACAGGGGAGTTGGCTGAGAACCCAACCAGGAGAGGCAGAGAGCACAGTATGTGAACAAGGCTGCTAGCCCCCAGTGCATGCTCCATTGTCCCATCAGATTTCACATACAAAGTATAGAGTCAAACATAAAATTAAGCATTTCAGGACAGTCATTGCAAAGCAGTAAACCCCAAGAGTGGGGGCTCCTTTCTGAATGTGGAGCCCTGTGCAACTGTACTGGTTACACACCCAGGAAGCCAGCCCAGAGAAAGCCAGGGGCTCCTGGACCACAGACAATCCTTATCTTCTGCATGCCCCAAAGATCGGCACTTGATAGCCTTAAATGAATATGGTAATAAATTGAACTGGAGAGTTTGCCAATAAGGTAGAAAAGGCAAGGAGTGTTGTTGTTTTTAAATCATCGCAGTATGAAACAAAGCCAGACTTTCATTGCAGACTCAAAAGGAAAGGTTCTTGGTAATTCTTTTATATAAATAGAAATTAGAAGCTGAAGTGTCGGATGCACAGGTGTGAACCTCAAACTTAACCCTTTTAAGCAATGGCAGGCCAGACTGTGGGAGCACCTCCCTCACCCCTGACCTTCGCGGAAAGACAATGGTGCCATCTGAAGGATGCCTGGCATGTGATGAGCAGTGCTCTCCATCGTTTTCAGGGAGTGACAACCCAGCAACGAAAACTAAGCACTAAAACTTCAAACACATTCTTGTTGGTGTCTGGGTCTCCCTAGACCCAGGGTCACCCTCTTCTGGAGCCATTATAGGTGGCCATTATAGGTCACGAAAACTAAGCACTAAAACTTCAAACACATTCTTGTGGTGTCTGGGTCTCCCTAGACCCCAGGATCACCCTCTTCTGGAGCCATTATAGGTGGAGCAGCCGCTCTCAAAGGCTGACTCCAGGGAGATGATTCAAAGAAACCTTCCCACCTACTTCTTAGCATCCTCACACCACAAAGGTCTATGGGTAAAAGTGTGCTATCAGGTTTATGGTACTTCTCTTGGGGGTGAGACCTTACCTATGTGGCCACTATAATTCATTCAATTCTCACCGTGTGGGGCTTCATTTTGGAGAAGACTTTTCAGTCACATTCCTGTGAAGTCAGGGGCAGGTGATTTTTCAAATACTGAATTCTATTTGTTAGTTTATTTCACTGACAGTTTACATATAGTATTATATTAATTTCAGGTTTACAACATAGTGATTAGACATTTATAAACCTCACAAAGTGGTCACCATGATAATTGAGTACCCAACTGGCACTTTACAAGGTTATTACAACTTAGTATTTGAGGGAAGCCTGAGGAAAATGCTTTGGGAACCCAGACTCCCCCATTCTGGAAATAGCCATGGCCCTCAGAAAAATGTTGAAGAACCAGGACAAGGTTAGCTTTGCATATTACATGGGCATTACCTATGGTTTCTCCTCAGAGAAGTTCTGTTCATTCTTATGCGAGTGGTTCTTCCTTGTATATGAAAAACATGAGTTTTGTTTTGTGTCAGCATGTGTCTCTCCTGAAACACAGTCCTTGAGGCTGGCATCTCTAATGACATCAGGCTAAATTCCAATGTGGTAAATGTCCTTTTCCAGATTATGTCCAGAGTAAATGGAAGGATCAACAAATCCAATTCCCACGCGGCGTTCCGCACACTACAGCAAAGCAAAAGTAGCCATGTCGTGAGAAATGTTGGTGTCCACTGGACGCGGAGAGGGTGTTTGCTCCCAGGAAATGCATCAGAGACACAGATCCAACATTGCACACTAGTCAAAGTGAGCTCCTAAATTCATCGTCCTTGTAATTTGGGGTTAGTCTTCAATTGTTTGTTTCTTATGGAATGTATTAATTTGCTAGAGCTGTCACAGGAAAGGACCACAGACTGGGTGACAACAGAAATGCCTCTCCTCGCAGTTCTGGAAGCTAGAATTTGGAGGTCAACACATCATCAGTGTTGGTTTCTTCCCAGGCATCTCTCTGTCTCTCCCGCTCCCTCTAGGCTTGTAGATGGCCATCTTCTTTCCGTATCTTCACACAGTTTTTTCTCCGTAGCTGATCATGTTCAAATTTCCTCTTCTTACAAGGGCAACCAGTCATACTGAATGGGAGCCCACTCTAATGACTTCACTTAAACTCAGTTACCTCTATAAAAACCCTGTCTTCAAATACAATCACACTTGGGGGTACTGAGGTTGGGACTTCAACATGTGAATTTCAAAGGAATGCAACTTAGCCCATAATATGGGAGAATAGTGAACATAAGGAAAGTACTTTTAGGAAAACTATCCCTTTTGCTTTATTGTGCACATGTCTAGAATCCAAATATATTTGTAGAGAAAATTTCAATTCAGAGAAAAAATTTCCTTTCTATAATTTTTATTTTAGAATGTTATTGCCATCCAGATAAGATTTATACTAAAATGGGCCTCATTTTCTGCAGCTCACTGAGGGAAATGAAGGGATCATTATGAAAAAGTCCAGTAACCTTAATAGCAGGAGAGTTCCCATATTCAACTCATGTAATATGAATTTTCCTAGGTTTCCACTTTGAGGAAATGATTTGAAGCTATTAAGGTTCCCATTAGTCAGTGTAAGCTGAGCAAAGCAGAAAATACTGCCTATTTCCAAATACTAATATATGGGCTGACATAGCCTCTATCCCAAAGATACTATAAATTCCTGCCAATGTTAGCACAGAAGAGGTTAGGCAGTTGGCATTGGAGTTGGTTACAGATGAGCCCCTGGTAATGGGCCTGCCTCTCCCCATACATGATCTGCATCATTAGCTGCAAGGGAAGGATGAGACCTCCAAGAAAACGATTTCATTTGAGGCACAGGTGTTTACTGTGCTGGCTCCACGGGAGTTGCCACTGCTACCTGGATTGATGTGAGCCTTCCCAACTCCCTAGCCTGTCATGGGTGAAACCCCCACTTTACAAGCTCTCATAAAACCATGAACTTCCCTTGGTAATATAAATAACCGTTATGAATATATATCCAATATCATGAGTAACTGGCTGATTCTACTTCCATCACTAGGCTAAAAGCCACAGGACTGCATGGACCATCTATGTTTCATTTACCTTTATGACTCTCGTCAACCAGGCCTGGAGATATGAAGGCTAATTTTGGAAACAAGCAATGGCAACATGACTCTGAATGGTTATTGCTCTTGCTAAGTGGCCATAGTTTCAGATTGGAACAAATGGCTTCCTAATAACCCAGAATTAGAGAAGCTGGAAGTGACATTCTTTCTCTACATGGACCAAACCAACCCTGGGACAATAAGTACTTAAAACTATTTATATTCATAATAATATACCAAAACTGCATGTACTTATAAATGCTTATATAATTTAAAGTCCTAAAAGTGCCTCATATCTTATTTTCTTTTGATTTTATTCTCTCTCTGAATTCTTATGACACTTTCAACATAGCTTTATACTGAAGTACTCATTGTTCACTTTCTCGTGGATCATCATTATCATAATGTGAAATAATTATAAAATCCATTAACCTTCCACACTACTGAGTCCTTGGATCATGTACAGAAATATTTATGGCATCTAATCTGGCTATCCAACTGGTGATTAAATCTCCTCTCCAACATTTCCAACAGGGAGTTTGGCTAAAGTTAAAGACCTCATTATCTTTTGCAAAGTCCATTTCATCTCTCATCTGAATGCCAGACCCACATCTTCCATAAGGCATCTCCACTTGGAGGTCCACCATGTCTGGTGCCCTGCTTGTTTGTGTAAATAAAGTTTTATTTGAGTGCAGCCACGCTCATTCATTTACATATTATTCCATGAATGCTTTCATGTTGCCATGGCAGAATTGAGTAATTGTCACAGAGGCCCTATTACCCCTCAAGCCAAAAATACTAATCATCTGGCTCTTCACAGGAATCATTTGAGTATTCTGTTCACCACTCACCTCCTGAATTTCCATTTCCTTATCCATAAAATGGGGATAATAATGATAATATCTGCCTTGCATCGATGTTGAGGTAGTAAGTATACTATTGTTCACAAACCATTTAGTAGGTACCTGGCACATAGTAAGTGTTCACATATTTTGGTTCTTGATATTAATCTTATTACTCCTCCTTTGTCAATCTCACAAGCTTCTATTCATATTTCAGAACTCAGACCACACGTCCTCAAGAATATTTTCTGGCTTACCTTCTCACATCCCATCACAACCTCAGTCTTCCACTGTGCTCCCTCCCTCCATAACCTGGGGATACCTTTACTTTTTAAGCTCTTAGTTCATTACACGGTCTTCTGTCTCCCCTCAGAAGACTGTGAACATCTTGAGGACAGGAGCTGTGCCTCATTCCTCTTTGAATCCACAGAGTCAGCATCTTGTCCACAGTTGGCTTTCAGTGCACGTGACCTTCTCATGGGAGGTTATAGAATGTCCCCAGCCAGCTTTAGAGGGGACCAGGATAAATATTCATAAGGAGGTTGCCAGGGTGTTGGCATTTTTTTTTTGGCTTGATAGATGTTACTCACTAGATTGACTTCCAAATCAGTAGTTGGAAGTTATATTTTGGCAGTTGAGCACTGATCATGAGAGCTCATAAAGCAAGTGCCCACTGAGGAATCTGGATCCAAATAAGTGTGATGCAGCCAAGCCCCAAATCACACCAATGGCAGCTAGCTGACTTTGATTCTGACCCTTTCGGTGGTTTCCCATTCTTTCTTTCTCAAGGCATCCTAACTGGGCAGAAAAGTGCCAATGGCTCATTTGTTTGTTTACAAAAAAAAAAAGAAAAAAATCTTGCCACCAAGAAGCTAGCTAGCATTTAGGGCAAACCTGAGAAGTACCAAAATCAAAATGAAATGTAAAGGACTCCCTGTTTATTTATTTGTTTGTTTTTGAACTTTCAATTTTCCCACCTTTTCAAAAATGACAAACATCAAAGTGGAGCGCATTTCCTATTTTCCTTCTAGAGTTTTAGGACACCTTCTCACTGTTTTGGCCACGTTGCTCTTTCTAGAAAGAGCACTATCTCCTGGATTAAGACTATGCTATTTAACCTCAGAGAACTATTTGCAATTTTAAAGCTCAGTTCCTCTTATAGAGAAGGTTGTTTTCCTCTCTCCGTTATGTGGTATCAGGATGCCCTGAACTTGATCATCGTTCAGAAAATTCTCTTGAGGGGCTAAATTTAAAAAGATATGCACGGCCTTCAGATCTTCCAGTAGAAATTTTTCAATCTACCAAGGATCATTTGCAAAATGTTCTGCTTTTCCACCCAGACAATTGTAATGGCTATTTCTCCCGAGTAGTCAAGATTACTTGGCAATAACGGATGCAACTATCTATCAACACAACAGCTTGAGCAACACTCAGAATTGGTCCTATCACTTTTCAGTTGGTTCTCAAAACCTAGCTTTGCCTCCTTCTTTGTTTCCATTCATCTTTCTCAAATTAGGTCTAGAATGACCCTCTCCCACCTTTTACTTAATTCCAGACACATTGGTGACACACAATACTGAGCTCAAAGAAGGAGACTGTTGCCTTTCACTTCCTGGAGAGGGAGACTGGATCTACTGTTTATGAAAAAAGATTTTACCATTACCACGATTTCTTGATGGTCCTACCCTCTAAAAGCAAAAAAAAACACAACAAGTTAGGAATTTCAAATTGTTCTCCTCTTTTATTTTTTCAAAGACAGATTTAATGGTGCATTACATTTGGTTCTAATATGCTGTTTTATTTTAGATGATGAATCCTGCTAGAAAAAGAAAAGGCTGTCATAAGGATTTTTTCAATAAGCTCTCATTACCTCAAAGTGTATGTCTTATTTTTATATGGGATTTGATATCTTCATGTATGATAATTTGCTGGATTAAAGGACATTACACTTAATAAAAGTAATTTTCAAAAAAGCAGGGATATAGGTAATTTAAGGTAAATATAGGTTGAACTACTTATACCTAAGCCCTAGTTATTGGGAGAGGTAAAAACCTAGACACACACACACATACACACAGTTTTTTCTTAACTAGGTTTATAGAATATTAAACATTTTCTAACATAAACACTTTCTAATAAAGCTACATTAAGTTCATTTTAAGTATATCACTCATCTCTAATCAATCCACCTATATACAGTGCTTTATAATGATGTGGTTGGAAACCTGAAAAATATAATTCTCTTTTATGTCAGATGGATTCCTGCTAAGTTCCACCAGTAGGGTGTTAGGTTGAAACTGGAAGGCAGAAAGACTAGCACTTACTAGCACTCTGTGGTGTTTGACCTCTGATCTTCTGAGGCACCAAGAGTAGCCAAGCAGCGGCTCCTTGCCAAGTCCCATCCCTAAGCTCCTGTGGCATTAGCTGTAGCCACATGGCACCTCTGTCTCAGAGGCCTGAGTCTCAATTCTCTAGGGCATTTTCTCTAAGTTTCCAGATTCTGGAAGCCCTAAACCCTCCGTTCATGCCTTAAACCTTAGGGGTTTAATTTTGTTGTACTTTGGTGTTCTGTTTTGATTTTTCCATTCTCTAACACCTCTTCATTCAGTTCAATGTACTAAAGTCTTTCTGTTGCCATATTTAATATGATTTCTCTGTTCCTACCTGGACCCTGAGTCTGATTCGATGTTGGTACCAAGCATAATCCCAGGAAACAAACCCTCATAATCATAGGTTGGTTTCGTTGTATCCTTGGCCTTGAAGAATGTGCTGAGCTCCCCTCCAATGGCAAATGAGAAATCAGAATTCTTGGCATGCCATGCTTCGTGATTCATTAAATTGTCATCTGTGGCTGATTGTGAATAAGTGTCTAAAGACACTTGTGGAACCAAGTATCTGCTCTTGATACATATGGGGTAGGATATCTTCTCATTGTATTAGAGAGCACACAGAAAGAAAGCGACATGCTCAAGGCTTAAAATCTCAGCTCAAATGACAGGCAAAGAACAAGAAATCTTCCACATGTCCCTAAAAGAATCTCTTATTTTACTGAAAACCACACTCAAAATTCAATGGTGTGAGTTGCAAAATTAAAAACTAAGACTCCCGGCCCTAACTGGTTTGGCTCAGTGGATAGAGCGTCAGCCTGCAGACTGGAAGGTCCCAGGTTCGATTCCAGTCAAAGGCATGTACCTTGGTTGTGGGCACATCCCCAGTAGGGGGTCAAGGGCATGTACCTTGGTTGCGGGCACATCCCCAGTAGGGGGAGTGCAGGAGGCAGCTAATCGATGTTTTTCTCCCATCGTTGTTTCTAACTCTCTATCCCTCTCCCTTCCTCTCTGTAAAAAATCAAAAAAATATATTAAAAACAAACAAACAAACAAAAAAACTAAGACTTTAGGGGCTTGACAGCACAAGGCTTAGAACAAGCAGTACTACAGCATGCCTGGAGGCCATCTTATGCCTTTGTTTTTAACACTCCTTTATCAGCTGCTCACAGAACTTCAGAGTAAGCAGAAATGTGCAACCTAGTGCTCCCATTGTCCTTTCCAGAAAGGCAGTGCTATTTTGGAGGATATGCATAGAGATGGTAGAAGACACAATGGATATAGATACAATTAAGCAGGGAGAGTTGATTAAATGAGAAGAGATTCTCCTAGCAAAACTAGGAAGCAGATGCTATGTCCATTTCACTTGACCTGAGACAGTAAATGGGGAATTTCGTGGAAGGAGCTCCCAGTCCTTTAAATCCTGGGAAGGAAGGGTAGGTCTACTGCACCTTCTGGCCCTGGATGTAGTTCTTATTTGTTTAGGTCTCCTCACTGGCATTGGTTCACTGATTCAGAGGACTAGGGTCTGGTATCCATGTTCATCACCCTGACCCTTGACCACAGTGGACTGTTACCTGACTCAAGTGAACAGATTTTCCAAAATGAGCTAAATCTCTATTCTTACAAATCTCCCTGTTGGTGCATATTAGCATTGCACTTTACACTTAATAAAACACGGGTGCCGAATGGCACATCGCAGAACAACGTGGTCTATATTTCCTCTCCAAAGCAGTTTTTGGCAGCCTCAAAATCCATTTCCCCCTCTAATCTTGCCCGTGTATTCTCTTGTTCATCTTCTTTCTGCCTCGGGCCACTAAGTCCTCTCTGCATCCAAGCAGAGGCTCTTGGGCCTTATTTCTGAAGTCCTTGGGTCCCACACACTGACCAAACACTGGATTTTCCATATATTTTCCTCCCTAAATGGAATCCTAGTGCTTGTGGTTAATATAAAACATGTTCTCTATGTTTTTACACCAGCACTACTCCAGAGAGGGGATCAGGAGCTGCCTCATAGCCCCTGTGAAAACTCCAAACTGGACTTGCCACCTTGCCTCACGCATGACTGAAGGAAGGACTTGCCAATGCACAGTCATAATAAGTCCCTAGTTGTGCAATTGCCTCATCACAAGTGAGCAGGGCCGGCTCTTAGGCCAGGGTGAATCATAGCTTCAGTCACACAAATCAATGGCAGTATTGCCCTTCCATTCAAAGAGCCACACCCTGCAGCCATTGGCTGCTTTTCTCAAACACTGAGAGACAATGGGGATGTGTGAAACAGGCCATGCCCAGAGAGAGTAGTACAGGGATTTCCTGGAGTAGACGCACATGAGTGGAAAGCCATATTCAAACAGCGAAATCCAGCAATTAGGACATGCAAATATCTAAACAAGTTTTGGAGTCAGACAGATCTGGGCTCAATATCGTTATTTATTTACTCTTTAAGTGTCCTTAAAGTAAATGGCTTAATTCTTCCTGCTTGTTTATACAATGAGGCTAATGCATCTCATCCCACAGGTTCGAAAGGAGACAATGAATTTAGTAAACGTTCCGTGGATGGCAGTTGTTACAAGGAGAAGTCACATGGAAAATGAGCCAGTGCATACATTGAACCTCTTGTGCAACCATTAAAGGTACTCACTTACAAGCAAAGCAACTTTAAAATCCACATCAAAAAGCCTAGCATGCGAACACACTAAAACTCTTTCTTCTTTGAAATACTGTGAAGCATAGAGGAGTGGGTGCAAAGGATTGATTCTCAGTCTATTATATGTGGCCAGTGACATTTTTCTCTCCTATTTTGCTCAGAAACAATATCCTCTTCTTCTCTAAAGTCTTACAGATAACAAGGTAGGTTTTGTATCTGGGAATAATAGTAGGTGTTCAATAAGTTCATGTTGATTGATTGATTGATTGATTGATTCAATCTGTATCCATCACCACCATCCCTCTGATGGAGATGCCGTCTGAATTTACCGGGCCTGGCTGGCATAGCTCAGTGGTTGAGCATCGACCTATGAACCAGGTCACAGTTCGATTCCTGGTCAGGCCGTATACCCGGGTTGTGGGCTTGATCCCCAGTGTGGGGCATGCAGAAGACAGCTGGTCAATGATTCTCATCATTGATGTTTCTATCTCTCCCTCTCCCTTACTCTCTGAAATCAATAGAAATATTTTTAAAAAGAATTTATCAGAACAGCTGTTTGCTTCCAAAGACAGGTCACTCTTCCCTAATTCAAAGACTGAAGCTTTTAAAACTTTAATTACACACCCAGAGTTAGCTCCAGTCTCTCCTCAGTCTCTGTGGCACTGTGGGTTGTAGAGAGGTCTAAAGTGGGATGCAATAAACTTATTACCCACCTGCAATCTGATCATAGTTGGCCATACACATTTATTGCTGGAAAACAACCACACGTTTTTAATAGCTTTATTATTAGAAGGACTCAGAAGAAAAACAAACTTTGGCAACCATAGCTAGCCCCCGCATAAGAGGCACAAAGACTGAAGCTTTTAAAACTTTAATTACACACCCAGAGTTAGCTCCAGTCTCTCCTCAGTCTCTGTGGCACTGTGGGTTGTAGAGAGGTCTAAAGTGGGATGCAATAAACTTACTACCCACCTGCAATCTGATCATAGTTGGCCATACACATTTATTGCTGGAAAACAACCACATGTTTTTAATAGCTTTATTATTATAAGGACTCCGAAGAAAAACAAACTTTGGCAACCATTGCTAGCCCCCGCATAAGAGGCAGCATGTTGCTTTTTACTGTGACACCTCATGATGCCTGCAACCTCTGTCCCATGAGGTCTGTCCTTCAGCTTCATTGGACCCAATATATCTTGTTCTTGGGGTTCCACTGGGGCACACATGTGTGGGTGGATAGGAGTGCCTTACATTTATAAAATTGCTGGCCTAATGAGATAATATATTTACTTACTAAAACAATAAACACAGCTGAAAAATGAATCATAAAGTGAAACAGAAGAAATGCAGATTTCTCTACCCAAAGTGTCAGCTTTAATTGAGAAATCAATTAAATAACCCATATTCCTCCCATCATCTGTTCTCTATCTTATGTACCGACAGTATTCAAGATCAGCATTACTTACACTAATTACAGATTTTTAAAAGTCCATGTAGAAATTGATTGGTCTTGTAATCCAATTTTAACAATATAAAATGCTGTGGCTCAGCTAATACACTCAAATTTAATGACTATACAAATTATACCTACCTATGAACAGATTTTGCTTTATCATGACAATACTATAAAGATTTCTCTACATTAGGACCCTACAGGCAATGATGAGAATGATACATCATACGGTAAGGAAAAATAATCTAATCAATGTCCCAAGTGGTGATTCCCAAGTGTGGGTGAGTGAGGGGAGGCTATTTCATGTAAATTACACCACAAGACTAATTTTTCCTGTTAATATTATTCAGAGGTAAAGGCTGAAATAAACACCAGACGTTGGAATCATTTAAACATAATTGTACCAATTCATTTTTCCCCAACACAAGTTGTAATAATCCTAAAGTGATAGAGCATATGTCACTACAGGGAAAAGCCACGATAATTTCATTTATGTTTTTCAAATATTTTAATTTTACTCCTTCCATGCTATGAATTCCTCTTTTGTTTAAAAACCTCCTGGATCATCCAAGTATTGGGTCAAAAAATACTTGTAAATATTTGGGGAGAGGCAGGGTATATGATTCTCCATTTAAATGTCTCTATTGGTAATGTTCAATTTTTAAGATTTACATAATTAATTCTAAGTCACTGAAAAAAATGAAAGAAAATAGAATGTGAAATAATTTTTTAAAAAAAATCCATTTTTCTTACAGGATTCAGTATAGAGCACCCTACTGGTTTACTTACATTGAAATCCAATTAAATAAAATGAGGCATGTTTCAGCCATCAAACATCAGGAGAGAATGATAACAACAGTCCAACTCTATTCCCTTGCTATGTGACTGCTTACAACTTTTAACCCTCACCACTCCCTCTTCCCTCCTGCTCCACACCTGGACAAGCTGATACGAAAGCCTGGGGGCCCTCTCCTTTGGCCCCGTAGTCCATTCAAAGCCCCCGTAGTCTGTTCAAAGCCCCCATAGTCTGTTCAAAGGCCCCTAGTCCATTCAAAGCATAGGAGCCCCTGCCCACATAGGGGAACCCTTACCCTGGCCCCACCCCTGAACTACAACTGCAACTTTCACATGCTTCTGGTGGAAATGTAAAAGGTACAATCACTCTGAAAAACAACTTGGCAGTTTCTTGAAAAGGTATGAACATGAAAGTCTACAGCAGCCTTCTTCCTAACAACCAAAAACAAATAAACATGAATTTCTATCGAGAAGTGAACGGATGAACAAGTTATTTTCCATTTATTCAATGGACTACTAGAAGTCAGACCTTAGGACTCCAGAGGGCAAACTGTGATGATTCCGTGACCCAATGTATTTACTTTTTTAGTAAGCAGCTATTTTTCTGTGGTGCTGTTATGATGGCCCTTCTTCTAACTACCAAGAAAGGCCAGTTGAATTTAGGAAGGCTAGAGGACGCTGGTTTGGAACCAGAGGCCCTGTGTGTCATTCCCATCTCTGCCACTTATAAACTCCATAACTGCGGTATTTGCTTCCTTCCGCTAAGCCACAGACAGCTCAATGAAGAAAATGGGTATGGGGGTTACAAGTTCTACCTCCTAAGATTGTCACAAGGACTAACTGAGACACCACCCCTGAATGTGCCCAGCACATGGCCTGTCATATAGCAGGTGCTCAGTAAATACTAGCCTGCATCAGAGGACAAAGAAACGCCCTGCATGTCATGTCCTACTAAAGCTGTGGTAGCTAAGACATCTTTTTAACATGCACCACCATCTATCTTCTTCATGAGATTTAGAACCCTGCTTAACTAATTTTGTAGTTTGTTAGCAATGTTAGTACTTTTTAATGTAATTAGTTGGGTGATTAGAAAAGGTATACCTATCACTGAGAAACTTGGTTTTACAACCTAATTCACTGATCAGGTGAGTTGGGAGACAGTTGGGCATCTCATTAACTCAAGTACCACCTACCTTGCAGGGCAGGATACAGACGACTCATGGCCACCTGTGAAGGGCTTCGGGGAACTCTGTGTGGACTCTTGGATGAGATAAGCTGAGTCTTGTAAATAAGATAATGAGCTCCAAATAAGAATTTCCCAAATCTCTCTATTGCAGCATCCCACAGAGTATTCCATAAAAACCACATCTCAAGGAAAGACCTCAGGTAAAGGGGGGAGGAGGCTGTGATTAAGCAACCTTAGGGAAGCATGGATACACACACTCTCCACACCTTAGAAAGTCTCAATGTATTTTAATTAATAATGATCCCCAAACTCCTGCTATGAGCCATATATATTTAAATTTAAAAGACTCCAGGTTCACCCAGCTGGCGTGGCTCAGTGGTTGAGCTTCGACCTATGAACCAGGAGATCACGATTCAATTCCCGGTCAGGGCATATGCCCAAGTTGTGGGCTCCATCCCCAGTGTGGGGGGTGCAGGAGGCAGCTGATTAATGATTCTTTCTCATCATTGATGTTTCTCTCCCTCTCTCTTCCTCTCTGAAATCAATAAAAATATTTTTTAAAAATCAATAAAATAAGAATCAACAAATTTACGTAAAGTCAACACTATTTTTTTGAATAACATTCATAAATATGTAAGTTACACTGGGTAGAAAATAATTTGGAAATTTTCTGAACCATATAAGTAATACTGTACAAAAAAAGTAATCTAGAACCCAGCAAACAATGAGTACCCTGCCATCAACATTCAGACCCACTTGCACCTATGTGTCCATATGGGCATCACAATTTTAAAATTTCACATTACAGGCATTTTAAAGCACCATTAAAAATGCATAACTTAAAGCCCAACTGAAGTTCAAGTAATAGTGTGTTGCTTCACGTCTAAAGCTTGACTTATGGAACCTGAATTTTCTAGAAACAATAGCCCTGTCTACCCATCTCTCTGTGCACAAGGATGAGCAATGATTAGGATAGCCAGATTAAGGTAATAATATGACATGATACCCAGTTAAATTTTAATTTCAAATAAACTGCAAATATATTGTTAGTATGGTCCATTTCTTGCATGGAACATAATTATACTTATACTAAAAAGTTACACATAACTAATCTGAAATTCAGATTTAACAGGGATCCTGTATTCTACCCAAACACCATGAGGGATCCATGTGGTGACAACTTTCCTGAGGGAGGTAAAAAATGTGACAATATATAAACCTAAACCAGGAACAGAAATATACCTTTACATTTATGTCGACTACAGCAATATAGATTATATAAAAGAAAGTTCTTTTCCTAATGACCTTTTAAACCATAAACAAAAGTATATTCTTACAGCAAAGGGGGAGAAGTCACTTTTCACATAAACATCTTGCCTTTCGAAATCTGATTGGGAAAGTCAGTTCTCTGTACCATGCCTCCCCTCAGCATTCAGATATTGGTAATATCAGTCATAACCCTTAAACTGATTTATTAAGAAACACAAAATGAAAAAAGAAGCCTAAACAAATTAAATGGATCTATTCTTTCACTGCACAATGGATTTCAGTTTTGCCCCAAGGAGGTATTATATTTCATTATTATTAGATATGTCAGCAATATTTTCCCTGCGAAAAGCACAAATTTTCCTTCTATTTTCAATCTTACTCAAAACCCCTTATTGCATATGTTATGAGTCACAGGAGGTCTTAATTGGTGCCTTTCAGTATTACAAATTCTGAAACCCAAGGTAGCATTTTGCTAAATGTATTTTATACATGTAGAGTTGTTAAGCATTTACAAAGAGAGAGAGAGAGAGGAAGAAAGAGAGAGAGACGTTCCTGGGATCATTTTTCTCTCTTGTGTAACCTTCAGAAGTAGAAATAGGGCTTTATCAAGGGAGCCAGACAAGTTCCTGTTCTTATTATCTTCACCAGAGACCCGGTGCAAGTAATTCGTGCACAGGTAGGGTCCATAGGCCTGGCCGGCAATCAGGGCCAATCTGTAGAGAGACCAGTGGGGCGATTGGGGGGGCCCCGCTGGCACCCACCTTGGCCAGCCTGGCACCGCCGCCTATTGCCTCCCTCTGCAGGGTGACCAGCGGGACGATTGGGGAGAGGGTCCCCACTGGCACCCACCTTGGCTGGCCAGGGGCCTGCGGGCAGGGGGCAGCTCCTGCATTGAGCATCTGCCCCCTGGTGGTCAGTGCACATCATAGCGACTGGTCATTCCACCAGTCGTTTCGCCGTTTTGTCTATTTGCATATTAGGTTTTTATTATATAGGATGCTTTTTTTTTTTCACCTTAAGTAGCATAGTCTACAAGGTACCCTATCATTCTCTCTCCCTTCTTTCTTTAACACATTGCGTACCGCATAGAAATCTCTAAGACATATGCCAGGGACCGCACGTTTTTGGGCAAACTGCACGTTATTTAAATCATCATAATGCACTTTAGGTGTTGTTTTTCAATAATTATAACATTTTTATTTACAAAAACAATTAAACAATTAAAGTTCCTAGTACTTTTTTAATGTATGGTACTGCGTAAAACATTTTCCTCTATGAAGAGGGACCAAACAAAATTTACGTAAGTATCTAGATTCGCTCCTTTTTCCATGGGCGTGAAAAATGAGAACACTCATGAGCGGTCCTTAACAGATGGCGCGCGAAACACGAGAAAACTCCTGAGCGGTACGAAATGTGTTAACATTGTTTTGAGAAATATATTAATAAATGTAATGTAAAGAAAAATTATGCTATGAAAGTTGGGGTGTATTGAAACCTCCTGCTTCCTCTTTTGCCTTGCTCATTGGTGCACTTGGGGCTTAAATAATTTTCACTGTATTATTATGCTAAGGCTGTCAGGGAAAAAATAAAAACTGTTCCTTCTGAATTTGGGGAAATTAAGAGGCTGTCCTGGGAAATGGAACAAAATTATTATAGAGAGTAGTTGATTTGGGGACCTTAGATTTGGGAAATCATAAAAGCTGGGTTTTGTGCAATAAGTTTTCAGAATGATATTTGAGACAGGGATTATGATCAAATGTGACAAGGCATGTGAAGTACTACATATAGGGTCTGGCACCTGAAAAATGCTCAGTAAATGCTAGGTATGATTAAAGTTAGATCCATTCTTCTTGTATGTGAAGCATCATTAACCCTGTAAAGGTACAGTTGGATGGGGATACAAATTCTCAAGGAAAGACCTTAACTTCCACAGCAAATTCGCAGGGAGGAGCATCTTATACAATCTCCACAGCAATTTTTGAAGAATCAAAAATGGTGGCCCAGATGACACTGTGTGCAGTACAAAGGAATTTGAATTTGATGAGGATTTCACATCCTCCCTGGTGTATCTTGAGATAGTTCTGTTCAAAAGAATGTTTTGTCACAGACGAGGCCAATAATCCTCTTGGCCTCTCCAAAAAATGTTGACTTTGGACTTCCTTAAACAGATCACCTTAGGGGCCAGGAGCATCTCTGTGAGTGTCTAACTTGTTGATCTGCAGAATGAAGAGCATCAAGAGCCACAACTCAATCCTCAAAATTGCTGTGTCATCTTTTCCCCTCTTCCCTCAGGACCCCATCCCAGCTATGCCATAGCTAAAGAAAAAAGTTCATTTTACATTTTAGAAAAATCATACTAAAGTTGTGAAAGATGGATTGGAAATCAGCAAGGCTGGAGGCAGGAGACCACCTAGCAAGCTACTGTATTAATTCTGACAAGAAAAATGGGAGGGTGGGGATGAGTTGACTTAAACAGTGAGCTTGACAAGAGGAGCAGGGATCATTAGAATCTAAAACTGATATAATTTCATGAGAAATGAGATGCAGGAGCTATGAGAGTGAGACTGGAAAGAAAGTCTCTGGCATATATGACCAATGAGAAAGTGATAGTATTCACTGAGATGACAAATACGGAAAAAGAAGCGATTTTGAGAGAGAATGGGAAGAGTTCATTGAGATGTGCTGAGTCAGGGGAGCCTGTGGGAGCCTCATCTGAAGGTGCAGAAGCACCTGGAAATGCTAAAGAGAGTTTCCTTTTAGAACCAAAACCAGCCATCACTTTCTGGAAAGCAATGACATGTAATTCAAATCAAGAATGAGAAGCCTGCCAGGTAAAGTGAGATGAGGAAGGGTCAGGGAAAGACAAATTAGGAGGAGGAGAGAGATGAGGACAGAGTAGAGAAGGTGAGGGAGGCATGAGTGACAAATGAAGCAATTAAACTTCTCACTAGCTTCTTCTCTCTGAACTGTCAGGTAATGAAGTTTTCAGAGTTATTTGTAAGTGCTCTGTTCTTTGGAAGCAGAATGAGTTATTAACCTCCTCTAATTGGAATCTGATTTCCTCTAGAATTCTGTATTTCAGGCTAACAGTTTTACAGAAGAAAATAATAATTTTAAGATGACTGTTTTAAGGCTCCATGAGTCACTTCTTTAATGATCCAAGTCCCGCTCCCAACCTTCCTCCACCTCTGCCATATCTAAGCCCCACAGGCCCAGGGCAGAGTCTAGTTTTTAGGCCCCTGCAGTGGCCCATAAAGGCTTCCTAAGCAAACAATGGTGCTATGGATTGAATGTCAATGTTCCCCCAAAATTCATATACTGAAGCCCTGAGCAAAAATGTGATCATATTTGCAGATGTAGCCTTTGGGGGTTAATTAGTATAAATGAGGTCATAAAGGTGAGGCCCTTGTGATGAAACTGGTACTCTTATAAGATGGAACATAGGAGTTTACTCCCTCTCTCCTCACATGTGCACAAGAGGTCATGTGAGCACACAGTGAGATGGTGGCCATCCACAAGCCAAGAGAACAGGCCTCAGAATGAAATTGCCTTGCTGGCACCTTCATGTTGGAATTCCATCCTCCAGAACTATAAAAATAAATTTCTGTTGTTTACGCCACCCAGTCTATGGTATGTGATTATGGCAGCCCAAACAGACTAAGACAAATGGGCACCACGGATGCCAAGAAAGATGCAGAGAGGATCTATATCCGAATTTAATACATGTCCATTATCAGCATCACACCCAATGAAAATTCAACGGCATTCATCAGATGTCTTATCCTGGTCTCACACCTGCATTGAATCTTTCCCGAGCTAAAGTGTTGGCAGGGAGGCCAGGAGAAATGCTATAATAGGAAATAAGAACTTTATACTACTCTGATTAACCATGAAATAGAATAAAATGTACTAACAAACGGATAAAAAGAACTCACATACTGACAGTTTCCTTATAAGCATATTGCAGGCATCAGCAGTTCCAGTTCCTGCTTGTATAAGAAATGGCTGGCAGTTCCTGTATGCTGGCATTAAAGATCCATATCAGGACCAGTAAGGACATTGCCTGCACATTCACAGCCCCTCCTCCTGCTTTGTTCTGCTTTCCCTTTCCCTCCTTATAAAAACCCCTTCCTGCATTGAGATGCTAAGATGGGCTTTGCAACAAGATTCCCCCATTTTCTTAGGCTGCCAGTACTTGAATAAACCTCTTTTCTGTACACCAGCACCTGCTTCACTAGTATTGCCTTTTGTTGCAGTAGGCAGCCAAAGCTGCGTTCAGTAACAATGCCAGAACAGACATCTTGTCAGGAAACAAACACATCCTCATGGGAGTCCAGCTTCTTTTGAGGCCAAAGAGAATGATGAAACAAAGCTCAGAATACAAAACTTGGGGAAGGGATGAAAATGGGAGTCAGATTCCCCAGTCCTTAGCCGTATTTGGGTACCATCAACCATATTCTGGATTTCCCAAAAATCCTGTAGGGTATCCATAACCCTTAGATTGGTATGTCACCAAAAAAATTGTGTATGATTACAATGTCAACATTAAAATAGGACATTTCTCCTGGCTCTCGATGCTCTTCATCCTTCAGGTCAACTCCTGCAGGTCAAGTTCCAGTTGACACATCCATATGTATCTTATTGACTTGTAATGTGTCAGGGTTGATGTGGGGAATGCTGTGTTGCCAATGATCTAGGCAATGACCAAAGGGGATAAAGGATATGAAGATAGAGTTCAAGAGACCATGAAACTTATCTAATTATTTACTCTTAATACTGACCTTTATTCCATAAAGAATGGTCATCTTTATAACATACACTCTCAAAAGGTGGGCTGCAGTTTTATTTTAGCTTTCTATCAGGCAGTGAAAGGAAGACACTTGAGTGACATGTCACCATAGTATGGACCATGCTCTCTTCTCTCACTGCATATAAACCCATACAGCTGTGTTAACAGCAGTCAAATAAAAAGGAGTAACCTTAAATATACCTTGGTGCAACATGTCAATATAAAAGTATGGGAAGAAAAGTGTGGGAGTACATAGCAATGAGCTGGGCATAGATATATGAAAATAAGATGTTTGAAGGTATTGAGTATAAATGGCACAATCATACATGCCAATCAAGTATCTTAAGCTTCAATGTCAGCTATAAGCATGGACCTCCCCCCCAAAAAAATCTCAAACAGAAAAGAATATTATGACAACAATACAAAAGAATATGTGAACACCTACCTACATATTCACACACCTATACACACACTCAATAGCATCATCCTTAAACACCAAGATTGGTGACAAATACATCACAAAACAGGTCACAGCAAGAATCTCATGACTCTCTCACATCTGGAGTATAAAAACTGAGCAAATGCATTAGTCACAGTATAATCCGTCAAAGCAGGCCATTTGATATTAGTGACAGGTTTGCATTCATTAAATCCTAAGTGTACACTATTTAATTAAAAATGTTGATTTTCCTCCATTTGTCCATTAACTTCATCCCTTTTATCATTTCACAACAGGAATCCACTTAGGTTATGTTTCCACAACTAATCCAAAACATAGATTAATTACCTTTCACAACATAAGTCAAAGCAGAATCTAATTCATTATAAATTCCTATCTTCCTCAATTCATTAATTTACTGAATGCCACTCCCTCCTATAGACATGTTTCATCTTCAGCTATAACACTTTGCAAGTACCAGACTAACACTGAACAGGATAATTTACTCTTGAATCTAACTTTGCTAAAAGTAACTCAAATTGTCCAGCGACTGGGATATGTTTTCTAAGAGCAAACCTGGTGGAGAAACTTGAATCTATTCTGTATCTTCATGAAGTAGCATTTTTAGCACTTCAGGGAATCTACACACCCAAATCCAGCTGGGTCTCTCTTTATTTTCAAAAGCAAATTCCCCTGTCACATTGGTGGCTGGGTCTCTTTTAAAGTGTAGTCAGTACACTCACCATCTGCTATATAGTTACTGTCACCTCCACTCTTTCTGAAGATGGATTATTTTTAGGGAGCAGAGAACAGTAAATCTTCTTAGCCGAGTCAAAACACACTGAGAGAAAGAGACACTTGGCGAGATAAAGGTTCTCCACGTTACTTTTAAGATTTTCATTTCCCCTAGTACTTGTTTTGTTTCTACCACCATTTTCCAGTTTAGAAAGAAATATCTCCAACTAAAAAATAAGTGCCAGCACAGAGCACAAACAGTTTATCTAACATCCCAGTCTGCAGACACTGGAGCAAAAGTTAATGAGATACACTGTCAGCTATCTAAGCCGGCGGTTTTCAACTGCTGTGCCCCAAGAATCATTAAAACGTGCAATACCTGACTATTTAGTCAGAAGTACTGACCTCCTTTCCCTTATCAGTGGTTCTCAACCTGTGGGTCGCGACCCCTTTGAGGGTCAAACGACCCTTTCTCAGGTGTCACCTAAAACCATCGGAAAACACATATATAATTACATATTGTTTTTGTGATTAATCACTATGCTTTAATTATGTTCAATTTGTGACAATGAAATTGGGGGTCACCACAACATGAGGAACTGCATTAAAGGGTCGCAGCATTAGGAAGGTTGAGAACCACTGCCTTAGATTGTCAAATAAAAAATGAATCACCCTAGCCAGTTTTACTCAGTGGTTAGAGTGTCAGCCTGCAGCCTGAAGGGTCTCAGGTTCCATTCTGGTCAAGGGCAAGTACCTCGGTGGCAGGCTCGGTTCCCGGCCCCGGTTGGGGCATGTATGGAAGGCAGCCACTCGATGTATCTCTCTCACACTGATGTTTCTCTTTCTCGGTCTCTCCCCCTCCCTTCCATCCTCTCTAAAATATCAATGGCAAAAATATCCTCAGGTGAGGATTAACAACAAAAACAAAAATGACAACAGTCAATACAGCAATAGCTGCGGGGGTGAATGAATCAAAATTAGACTAATTTTTTTGTCATATCGGCAAAAAAGTGTATTTTTTTGGAGTGCCGCAGAATTTTAGTAATCTATGTGTGCCATGAGATGAAAAAGGTTAAAATTGCTGAGCTAAGCTAAATGAAAGAAAATCATTTATAACACAGCCTGTCACCTCTCAGGCCTTGGTAGCCAAAGTGAGTAATGGAAACAAATATCTAGGGTGAGAGAGGGGGAGACCTCTGAAGAAAATGCCTGGGATGGGTGATAGGGCATTATTAGCAGTTGGCCTTAATGTGGGGAATTATTAGCAGTTAGTCTTAACAGATGCTTAATAAATGCTAGGCACTTGTTAAATAGTCTACACTTCTTATTTAATTCTTATAACAAACATATGGGATGTTTCCTAATATTATTCCCTTTTGGTGTGTGAGACTACTGAGGCTTAGAAAGATTAAGTCGCTTGATTAGGTGGCAGATAAATCATAGTCTAAATTCAAATGCAATCAGTGTGACTACTAACCATTATACACTGAGTATGAGCTACATCACCCTCATATTCAAATCATAATCATTTGGAGAATTTGGAGGGGGAGACGTGGATAACTATTCAAACAGTGAGAGGGCTGCTCCCTGCGATTCTCAGTCGAGTAGCCTGGAGGGAGCAAGGGACAGGAACTGGCTGGGCTGTCCCTTGCTCACGGTAGGAGCACCAAGCACGCAGCTCTGGGTGTCCTTCTAGTGTTTAATGTTTTAATTTTGCGTACAACATGGTAATACTAAGGCTACTATTTTATCAGGTTCTCAAAAACAAAGCAAGCCATCAGTCCCAACCCAAGAAGACAACCTGGCTGTGTGGAGGTAATTAGAGGAGGCATGTTGGTCTCCACTGTGGTGCTTCCTAAGGCATTTCCAAAACACACACACACACACACACACACACACACACACACACACACACGCCCCACTTGGAGAATTTAATGATCCAGTGAGGCAGCTCCTCATTGCTCTCAGGTCTTGTACACCCTCTTCTATCTTAGAAGACCCAATTTGGTTCTCTCCAGAAACAGACCCTGAGGAGAGAATACTAGTGACCATCCTTTCTTGGGAGGTGATCGCAGAAAACACAAAGTGAGGGGTAGGAAAATGAGTTGGGTACAGGAAGGAGGCTGAGAAAGGGTGACTCTTCAAGCAACTTCCCCCCATGGGTAACTCCACAGAAAAGGTCTGAAGCCAAAATAAAATATATATATATTTCTTGAGAGTTACCCCTTGCTAAGGGATGGGGAAGGGGGACCAAGAGACCACTGATACACTAACACTCTCATGGGTTTCGGCATGGAAGGCGTCCTTAATCCTCTAGAATTGCCCAGGCCCAATGCCCAGCCTCCACAGAAAGCATCAGGCAGAAGAGCAGAGACCTTATACCCCAATGGTAAGACCAGAGAGGTGTGGGCAAGGCATGGACAGACCTATTCCAAGTGACTTTTTTTGAATCATATATAATATAGGCTTTCCTATAGCTAATGATTTTAAGTAACGCAGATTTGGAGAAGTATTATTTAACCTGAAATTTAATATGGTTAAATTAAAGATAAATTGTTTCCCCCCAGAAGGATACATGTTTTTCCCAAAACCAATTTCAGTTTTCTTCTAATAATGTTGAATAACCCAAAAAAATTTTTATATTTGGTAACAGTCCTTCTAGGCATTCACACAAAGGCAGGTCGTTGGAGAGATTTCCATGCAGCAAAGAGATGGTAAAAACAGATACCAAGACAGACACAGGGGCAGAGACAAAAAAAAACAGATAATGAGAGAAGAGGTTAGACAGAGAGCCATACGCAATGACACATTTCCCCTCCAATTTTTGTATTTTCTCTTACTTTTTTGCTTGGTGCAGTGGAGATGATAAGGACTTTAGGAAAATAACTGAATTTGAATATCTTCTTGGTCAAATCTAGTTGGAGGTAACCTACTTCTCAAACTTCTCCAAGCCTCTCTTATTATTTATATAAAGTAGATAATAGCCATGTCATAGATTTAGTATAAGAATAATTATAAAGTATCTAGAATGTTGGAGCTACCCATTTCAATTCAACGAACCCGTGTAGGGTGCCCTAAGGCAAACGTGCTAATGAATGTCTCCCTAAGTACATCTGGGGGAGAGGAGAAATACTGGTGACCATGCTGCACTGCCCATTACTCAAACACCAGATGCAACATCACCTTCACATCCAGTGTACCTTCACTTCTCTCTGGCTTCTTTTCAGCAATAATTTTGGGGTTTTGTCGGCATAACAATACAGTCATGTGCCAAATCAATGATGGACCACATGTATGATGGTGGTGCCATACAATCATAATGGAGCTGAAAAATTCCTACAGCCAAATGATGTCACAGCCATCCTAACATCATCACACAACACATTACTCTCATGGTTGTGGTGATGCTGATCTAAACAAACCCACTGAATTGCCAATCATATAAGAGTACAGCACGTACAATTATGTACAGCACATAATACCTAATCATCGATGACTATGTTACTGGTTTATGTGTTTAACATATACTTTTTATCATTATTTTAGAGTGAACTCTTTCTATTTACAAAAAAAAAAAACTCCCACATTTGCTGTAAAACAGTATTCCACGTCTCGCTAGCAAAGCCCTCATACATCTTGTGTTTACTGCGTCTCTTGATTGCATCATTTTCTCTTGTGCCTGATTTAATCTCGTGTTGTTTTGTGCAGTAACATGCTGTATAAGTTTGTAGCTTAGGAGCCGTAGGCTACATCCTACAGCCTGGGTGTGTAGAAGGCTATAGCACCTAGGTTTGTGTAAATGCACTCTGGTGTTTGTGTAATGAAATTGCCTAAGGACACATTTCTCAGTATAGACCCCCATCATTAAGTGGCACGTGACTGTATCATGATGAAAAATAGAGAATTTGTTGAAAGAAATAATGTACCTTCTTCATGGGCAATTGCCTTCGGTGAGTCATACTAATAAACAGGGGATCGATGGGCTGTCTGAAGCGGGTTTCACATACATAAGTCATCACCCTCTTCTTGCTAATATCACATCTACTTCCCACCTTCTTAAAATAAAATCCCATATCTACAGAGCAACTGTCATTTTATTTTGCCATAAAATGGATTTCTATCTGCCATGCTTTTTTTTACTGCATATTACTTTGTCTCTAGAAGTAAAAAGAATGTTTCCAATAACCAGCTTTTGACATATATTTTATATCTAATAAAAATCACCCATTTTAGGTGAACAGTTTGATGAGTTTGAGCAAATGGGCATTGTCACGTAACCTTCACCACAGTAACCACACAGAACATTCCTTTTACCCCCAAAAGTTCTTTCCTGTAGCCAGTAATTTTCCCCCACACAAATCCCAATCACAGATCTACTTTCTATTGGTTTAATATATAAATCTGTAAACTTTTCTATCTGGCTCATTACCCTTAACATGCTTTTGAGACTCATCCATGTTGCTGCATATAGTATTGCAGTAGTTTATTTTTATAAACTAAAATTTGTTTATCCATTTACCAGTTGACAGAGAGCCATTGCCAATAATTAGCCGTAATGATTAAAGTTGTTATAAGCATGTGTATACAAGCATATGTGTACTTATAGCTTTCATGTCTTTTAGGGAAATACATTGGAATGGAATGGGAAACCCATCTGGTAAGTGTATGCGATACTTCGTTAAAACCTTCAAAACTGTTTTTCAACCTGGCTGTACCATTTTTCACTCCCACCAGCTACATCTGAGGGTTCCATTTGCCCCACAGCCTCACTATCACTTAATATGGTCAGTATTTTAAATGTTAGCCATTCTAGTGGATGTATTGTGGTATCACATTGATTTTAATTTTCATTTTCCTGATGACTAATGATAATGAGCCTTTCTTTAAAGTGGTTATTTGCCATTTTTATCCCTTCTTTAGTGAACTGTCTTTTTAAATCCTTTGCCCACTTTTTATTCAGTTGTTTGCTTTCCTATTCCTGAGTTTAAAATGTTCTCTGAGCATCCAAGAACCAAGGCCTTTTACAGATTTCTCTTTTGAAAATCTCATCACATTTTGCTACTTCACTCTTTTAAAAAATATATACTTTTTATTGATTTCAGAGAAGAAGGGAGAGCGAGAGAGAGAAACATCAATGATGAGAGAGAATCATTGATCGGCTGCCTCTTGCATGTCTCCCACTGAGGATCATGCCCGCAACCTGGGCATATGCCCTGACTGGGAATCGAACCATGACTTCCTAGTTCACAGGTAGACACTCAACCACTGAGCCACCGTGGCTGGGTGCTACTTTACTTTTATAACAGTGCATAGAAAAACAAATCTAACATATTTTAAAATCTAACATATTTTTATGGTTCATGTGTTTTCTGTCCTGTTCATGAAATGTTTGCCTATCCCAAGGAAGGTCATAAACATTTTATCCTAAGTATGTATCTAGACATTTTATAGTTTTAACCATTATATTTAGGTCTATGTCCTATTTTTAGTTAATTTTTGTATATAGTGTTAGGGAAAGTTATACAGTATTTTTGCATATGGATGTCTGATCAAATTTTTTCAGCACAATTTGTTGAAAAGAATTAATTACCTGGAGACTAAAATGATGGTCACCAGCAGATTGGTAGGGTGGTTGCCAGGAGACTAGAATGGTAGTTACCAGGGGCTAGAGGGAGGGATACATGGGGAGTTATTAATCCATAGACATAAAGTCTCAGTTGAGTAAGATGAATAAGCTTTAGAGATTTGTTGTACAACATTGTATGTATAGTCAACAGTAATGTGTTATACACTTAAAATTTACAGAAAGACTAGAAATCAAGTAGTTTAGGTTCTCCAGTTTTCTTAATTTAAAAAAAATTATTTAGCTATTCAAAATCCTGTGTGTTTCCAAATAAATTTTAGAAACATCTATGACTTCCTGCAAAAACCTACTGGGATTTTAATTAAGATTACATTGAATCATTTGGTCAATTTGGGAAGAATTGACATCTTAATAATGTTGAGCCTTTCAGTTTATTAAAATGGCATATGCCTCCATTTTTTAGGTCTTCTTTAATTTTTCTTCCTCTTTCTTGATCATTTATTATTGTTTTAATTGAATTCTCATGTATAATTAACTTAGTGCCTCTAAAACAATGATATATAAAGATAAATGGACATCCTTGCCAGGTTCCTGATCTTAATAGAAATGCTTCTAGTGTCTACTAGATTTTAAGTAACATGCTGGCTTTAGGACTAACATATATACTTTTATCGCCTTAAGAATTTATTCATTAATTAATAATTTCTTATGTTTTTCATTGGAAACAGATATTTCATCCTGTGGAAAGTTTTTCAGCATACTAGAGATAACCACATGATTTTTCCCCCTTATATCTATTTATATGAAATGTTATATTAATAATATTTCTATATTGAGCAAATCATTTATTCATTGAATGAATCTCATGTGACCATGGCTTGTTATTTTCTTAATGTGCTATATAATTATGTTTGTTAATATTTTATCTAGTACTTTTGCATCAATATTCATAAACGATACTTGTTTATAGTTTTCCCTTTGGTACTCATCAAATTTTCTTCTAGAAATTCCTGCTCAAATCAAAAGCAGAATGTAAGCCAGCCATTGCCCTTCTTGCCCGATATTATTTTATCCCTATAAACGACTATCAGCACTATCCATTAACCTCCATGCCTCACAAGAGTTCTCATGTATGTGGGATATTACAAAAACCACAGAGCAGAAGTGATCAAACCATTTCCTGAGGGTCAGGTCAGAAAGCTCCTCACAAGAGTTCTCATGTATGTGGGATATTACAAAAGCCATGGTGAGCAGAAGTGATCAAACCATTTCCTGAGGGTCAGAAAGCCTGATTCAAAGACGAGTTGTCTTGGTGGGTATAACATGATGCCTTGGGTAATTACAAAGCCACAGCAAAGAGTTTGGTAGATAGAGAGAGAGAGAGCTCTAAGCCAAAATAGGTTTATACCAAAGGCTGAGGATTGAGGGTCTTTTTAAGCATCCCACGAATGCCTGTGCAGATTTATTGGGTAAGAGCTCTTAACTGGAGGCAATAGGGTCTGAAATCTAGTCCCACTCTTCTCAAAATTCCCTGAATCCATGGTGATGAGTCAGGCTGGAGGGAGAGCCTTTTCCTAATTTGCTAAAAGGCACCCTATGGGCTGGCAGAGGCCATGACCCTCATGGTCCAATTCCTAACTCAAGAAGCCTTCCCCAAGTATCATACACTTGGGCGATCTATTTCTGGCCTCCACTGGCAGCTTGATTCATGTTATCTCCCTTGATCAGATCCTGCTTTTATTTGTTAATTATCGTAGGCATACAAGTCATCTCCTCTTCTGGAATTTTAAGCCCCTTAAATAATTGTATAACAATTACAGTTCACATTGTTAGTAATTAAAGATTTCCTTCAGTCTATCCCATGCAACCTGTAGCACAATGAGTGTAATCTTAGCAATCATGTTTGGGTACAGACCTTGGGAAGATGGACGTTAGCATTAGTTACACAAAGCAGACCGATAACCCCACAGCAAGCCGACCAGATGAGCGGCAGGGTTACTGATGCTTCCCTGAGACATGCACTGAATGCTATGCTAAGGAACAATCTCAAGCCACCAAATACTGTACAAAGGAAAGATCTCAAGTGTTTGCAAAATCTGTGATAGCACTTGCTGCCCCCTAACATGCTGTACTGAAAATGAATTAGGAGTGAGGATGCAATGACCTGACCGTTGTTTCTCTCTGCTTAAGGAAATCCCAGGAAGTCCCGAATAGTTACCAAAAGCAACATTCTTTCTACGAGGCAATGGAAGTTTGAAATTCAACCTGGATTTGCAAATCTGAGACCTGACAACTAAGATGCAGAAAGCAATAAGCAGGGCTCACAAATTTGCATTAACTAAATGACCACAATTTTGACTTTATGAAAAGCAAAACTTATGAGGCCCATTTAAAAGGCACAATAACTAGAATCTGATTAACTAAATGTTAAAGAAAAATATTCCACAGAGAGCACCGTGTTTGGCAAACTCATTATGAAGATTTTATATTAGCATATTAATTGTTAGGCTGTGAACAATGCTTGCAGACTGGCTGCAAACAGTCTTAAAAACAAATAAGACCAATATCCCTTTTCATATTTTTGTAATCATTGTTTCTTGAATTTAATTCCCTACATTCTTTTCTCACATTTGTGCAGTACTTTAGCAACACATTCTCAGGTAACTTGATGTGAACCTTCACCCTTCACGCTGAAAAATGATGAGGCTTGAAAAGATATCCTGACTTGCAAAGATACATCAGGTAACTAGTCTGAATTGCACAAATTCCATGTCAGTAAAGTCTAAATAAACTTCTAAATAAGTATTAAGAAGTCTATTATTAATGAAGTCACATTAAATCTAAATAAATATGGTTTTGCTTTGGGGTTTTTTTTCCTAAGAGACAAAGATTGCAAAGGAGAAAAGGAAAAGAAGAAAAAAGCCTAAGTCTCCAAACTCTTAAAAACATAATTATGAAGGATATTGGAGGAAGATGACAGGGAGGATGGGAATTCCATCCAAGTTGATTTTGGCTGAGCCCAATTGCAATGTGAAATTTATTATTTCTTCTAATTTGAAGTAATATAATGTGTGTACATTATATTATTTTTTCACTTAAGTAATGATTTTTTTTCCAACTCTATCAAGCGAGAGCACATCAATGACACCAAATTGATCTTTTGAAGCTCTTTACAGAATCTTCACTCCTTCCTATCTCCTTCAACTGCTCCTGCAGGGGGCTGATTTTGGAGAAAATTAAATTCACTGCATAAACCAATGTATTTAGCTAGCGGCTCTGCAGGTTCAATTAGCTCTTCTAACAATATGGGTGAACTGAAGTTACGATTATGTTTATAGCCAATTAGAATTGTTTTGATTGAACACTCTTTCTTGTATCTCATTTAAAGTTAAGAAAACAGCAATTAAATGTATTTCATGTGATGGGGTAGGATGCCTGAGGGGAAAGTGGAAGAAAATTATCTAGGTCATAATATAAAATGCATGACATCTCATGTATAAGCAGGCTTATTTGCACAAATATATATATAGTGCAAAACACACTTTGAAGATATGTTATGACTATCCATATTATTACTATTGCATTATGAAAAATAATATTATTGATGTTAGACAAAACAGTAAAAGTTAAAGAAACACAGCTAAAAACCAGTAGACCTGCATCCTAATGTCAACTCTACAGCTAGTGAGTCACAACCTCTCTGAACTTACTTTCTTTTGGCTGGGAAGTAGACGCAATAACTTATTTCATTTCTGCCTCTGAGAATACAAAGATATGTAAGATATAATTGCTGCCTTCAAACAATGTATAATACATTTGGCAAAACAAAATAATTCATATAAAAGATAAATACCCATTTGCTAGGTTTTGCTCCAAAAAATAGTATAAACTTGTTGATCTTCATAACAATCCAAAGAGCTAGGCATTATAATTATTTCTATTTTACACACATACAAATCTGAGGTTCGGAGCAATTCAGAAACATTTTAATACCTCTCGGTGAAGTAATCGAGCAAGCCAACTTCACGCCCAGCCAACTTCAGATCATGCCCACTTAACTACCATCCTGTATAATAAAAGGCTAATATGCAAATCAACCAAACGGTGGAACAACTGGTCGCTATGACGCACACTGACCACCAGGGGACAGATGCTCAATGCAGGAGCTGCCCCCTGGTGGTCAGTGCGCTCCCACAGGGGGAGCGCCTCTCAGCCAGAAGCCCAGAAGCTGGGCTCACAGCTGGCGAGCACAGTGGTGGTGGTGGTGGGAGCCTCTCCTGCCTCCGTAGCAGCACTGAGTATGTCCACGCAGGGAGCAGACTAAGCCATCAGTCAGACATCCCCCAAGGGCTCCCAGACTGCGAGAGGGCACAGGCCATGCTGAGGGACCCACTCCCCACCTGAGTGCACAAATTTCATGCACTGAGCCTCTAGTATGATATAATGACAAAAATGAAAATGACTCATATGCATGCATATGAGCATAACTAATGGACACAGACAGAAGAGGGGTGAAGGCATATGCTTGGGGGTGGGGGTGGGGATGGCTGGGGGGAGAGGTCAATGGGGGAAAACAGAGACATATGTTAATTCTTTAAACAATAAAGAATTTTTAAAAGGAGGGAAAGATAGGATAATCAATTAGGATAACTGTACACCAAGGAGAGTTAAGAAGTGTAGCAACAAGAGAAAAGGCACATCTTAAGAAGATGGTGAGACAAGTTTTAAAGGATGAGGATATTTGGATGGGCGGTAGAGGGAGGAAATTCAGCATGAAGGTGGCAGTGGGTAGGGGGTGGCAGGAGGGAAGAGCCCAGATTAACTGGAGTGAGAGATAAGGCTGGGCAGGTCCATTGCAGAGAAAGTTGACTACCAAGTCAAAACCTTTCAAGCTCCCCAAACAGATGGCTCTGTTTGCCCAGTCCTCTGCAGCCTGGCCTCCACAGTTGAGTTTTGCTATTCCACAAAGTAGCATTTAAAAATGAAGCAAAGACTCACACTGCAGGTGCCTCGTTCTGAAAAAAATCAATCAAAGTCCCAGCGGGGCTCCAGGAAGCCTTTCAGGGGTGGGGAACATCTGGTCTGGCCCTGCCAAGGCATTCGGGGGAGTTAATTAAATGTTTGACCGACTATAACAGGCTAATTTTTAAGTTGATAATTTTGTATGGCCCTCCAATGATGTTATAAATATCCCAATGGCCCTTGGCAGAAAAAAAGCTTCTCACCCCTAAATTAATTAGAGAAAGTGCCCTCACCAGGTGAGCATGTGGTGCGGTGAGCAGAGCGTGCCTTGGCACAATTCTGGGAAGGAGAGCCCTGGGCAGTGGCAGCCCCAGGTGTGGGGCTTGACTGGTTGAACACAGGCTGATCTTAGTGTCAAGCTCTGTCTGATGCAGGAGCATGCAAACTGCTCAAAACTACGTATCAGCCCGGATCCCAATACACAACCCACATTCTTGGGAGTCACCCTTCAAATTTGCAAAGGTGTGTATCACTGTGTTTAATGACAGAGATTGTGTATACTTAAAGATGTCAATAATCATTCATATGCTGTTCTGGGGAAACAAAGTTGTTAATGCTTGAAAAACAATCACATGATATGTAATACGTCAAAATCCAGTGATTCTCCTGATAAAAATCACTATCAAAACTTTTTTTTTTTACTTCAGAAAATTATACACAATTCTGTCTACTCCATTATAGTTTACATTGGAATAAAATTAGAATCAATAAGGTGACTTGGGACACATTCTTAGAAGATTATAAAGCAGAGATTCAAATGACTATGTTTTATGTTCCTAATTACACTGGGGAAATATTTATATTAGGAAATAATTGTTAAGTATAAAATTCTACATAGAATTTGATAGCCAGTAAGATGTCTTAAATGTACTTATTAAAATATTATTTAAATGAGTACAGGGCCATTTTAGGGGAGGTGAATATGTCCTAAAAACAAATTGTAGTGATTGTTTCAAAATGGTATAAATTTAATAAAACTCATTGAACTCTATACCTCCTATCTATATGATATATAAGTTATACCTTAATAGAGCTGCTTTTTAAAAAATATTAAAACTGGTTATCTTTAGTGGATGTATTACAAATTATTTTATTTGCTTCTATTTTTCAAGATTTTTTTACAATGGCATGTATTACCTCTATAATTAAAAAATCATTTCGATGCAATTCAGTTGAACATACACATTTATCTAGAACACATTCTGTGTTAAGCATTGTGACACAATCTAGAATTGTATGAATTAAGAAGATAAAATGTTTCTTCCTTAAAGAGCTTACACTTGCATGGGAATATTAAAAATGTAAACTACTATTTATTTATGGTATAATAAAATTACCATATAATAAAATTTCAAGTGATAGGTGTTGGTACCTGGATAAAAGAAACAATGAATGATTGGCCAATGGGAAGGGGCAAAGGAAAGAGTGATCGGCAGAAGAGTTTTATTGGTCAGATCCTTATTGGGAATGAATGAATGAACATTTATTTGAAGGTAAGGATTCTTTTGCTTGTTAGATATATATATAGTAAAATCAGATGGTATTTATCTTCTACTTTTTGATAAGTATCTTATTATTGTTGTTCTTGTTATCATCATCTTCTAGCTTGTTAAGCAAGAAATAGAGGTCTTAGAAATTACATTACAATATTTCACAGACCTAGAAACAACTCTCTAAAATTTCATATGGAAAAAAAGGACCCCCGAATAGCTGCAGCAATCTTGAAAAAGAAGAACAAATTTGGAAGGATCACAATACCAGATATCAAGCTATATTACAAAGCCACTGTTCTCAAAACAGGCACAAGAACAGACATATAGACCAATGGAACAGAACAGAGAACCCAGAAATCGACCCAAGCCATTATGCTCAATTAATATTTGACAAAGGAGGCAAGAGCATACAATGGAGTCAAGACCGTCTCTTCAATAAGTGGTACTGGGAAAATTGGACAAATATATGCAAAAAAATGAAACTAGATCACCAACTTACACCATACACAAAAATAAACTCAAAGTGGATAAAGGACTTAAACGTAAGATGGGACACCATAAAAATCCTAGGAGAATCCATAGGCTTAACAAAAGGAAGATAAACAAGCCAATCAAAAAAAAATGGGCAAAGGACTTAGACACTTTTAGAAAGTGGACATATAGAAGGCCACGAGACATATGAAAACATGCTCAAAGTCACTAATCATCTGAGAGATGCAAATCAAAACAACAATGAGATACCTGTCAGAATGGCTATCATCAACAAATTGACAAGCGACAAGTGCTGGAGAGGATGTAGAGAAAAAGGAACCCTCGTGCACTGCTGGTGGGAAGTGTACATCTACACAATGGAATACTATGCTGCTGTAAAAAAGAAGGAACTCTTACCATTTGCAACAGCATGGATGGACCTGGGGAGCATGATGCTAAACGAAATAAGCCAGTAGGAGAAAGAAAAATATCACATGATTTCACTCATTTGTGGAATATAATGAACATAAACTGATGAACAAAAATAGATCCAGAGACATAGAAGCACCGAACAGTCCATCAATCTTCAGAGGAAAGGCAGGGGAGGGTGCGGGTGGGGGGTAAGAGATCAACCAAAGGACTTGTATGCATGCATATAAGCATAACCCATGGACACAGACACTAGCGGGGTGAGGGCATGTGCTGGGGGGTGGGAGGGCCAATGGGGGAAAAAGGAAACATATGTAATACTATATGTAATACTTTAAACAATAAAGAATAAAAAAAGAAAGAAATGACATTACAATGTGAAGTGATGTAAAACATTGCCCATAGCAAACCCACTTCTACCCCGTGTTACCCCAGATAAACTCTACTACTCTGGTCAATTGAAGATAAAAAAAATAATAATAAAAGGCTAAGGCTAATTTAATTCATTAAAAACTAGAGAAATAGAGCTAATATAGCATTTAAAAATGTGTGACTAGAAGTAAAGGTTACCACCCCAACTTCCCCACTCCCCGCTGCTCAGTGGGGAAGCTGTCTCCCTCCCCCAATAGAATGTCCCTAGTGAGCTAGAAAAAGCATCATTGTACCTCCCCCCAAAGAAGACTGATTCTAGAGTCCCTGAACCCACATGTCCCAGGAGAGGCCGTTGCAGGTGGACAACCTCCTTCAGGATCCTCAGCAGGGGAGGCAAATGTTCTGTGAACCACACAGGACAGGCAGCTGCAGGCTTCCGTGGACAGTATGTGCCCTTAGTACTACAAAAATGTTAACGTTGCATATATATAAGCAAGCGTGACAAATGGGGGAGCACCAAATGACCATTCAGATTATCATATGTGTGTGAATGAGCCAGCAGGATAGTCTCTGCAAATAAAGAGCCATAGAAATGCTAATATTTCCACCTTTCACTAGTAATAATAATGCATCATCTGGCCGCAACAGTTCCTTAAGTACCTTATGTTCTCTGCTGGAATCAGGTCATTAATCCCATTTATGTAGCTAATGGGAAAAGCCTAAATCCAAATTAAGGTCCCGAAGAAAAGTACTGGAATTAATGAGGAAGGGGAATCACTTTTTCGCCATAGCTATAGCGTGGCATTGCTGAGTAGCACTCTTTTGCCCCTGAATTTTACTTTGAATAATCTGCTCAGGAAAGAAATGGTGAATATTCCCACATGGAGAGTTTTTGAGTTGTTCAACCCAGACATTGCAAGGACCACTCAGCGACCCTGGTCCCTTGATAACATCTCCTTCCCTAGAGTATCCACTTTCCAGGCAGCCAGGAAAGCCGAGTCCGCTTTGACCATGTGCCAGTGAACAGCACTGCGGCCCCCATCACACCACGCTCTGCAAGGTGATGCAGTTTTAGTCTGCAACCCTCTTCCTCATGAGAAACAGTAGCACCTAACAGTTCTATGCTTTAGTGAACTCCGGGGCCAATCAGACCTGCGTGTACATCCCCGCTCCACCAACATCTGAGGGTTCTGTGTCAACTAACATCTTAGAGGCCAATTTTCCTTATCTTTCAAATGGATGGGGAAGGAAGAAGGACTGTGGGCATCACTTGGACAATTGTTGGTTACTATGAGTACCCAGTGAGATACAGCCATGACTAAAATAGCCGCACGCCCGTGATGACCATCCAAGGGTGTGGGTGACTCCCTAAGAGTCTGTGGCACAGGGCACCCTGCTCCCTTCTGCTGCTGAAGCCCTGCCCGATCCCAGTGAGGGGTCTTCTCTCTAAGAAGCATCCATCTCTCAGATGGGCACGAAGAAAGGGACCTGCAGGTGCTCCTGCCTGTTTGCCCTCTTAGCTAATATAATCTGCAGAAATTTGCAGGCAACTCCGATCATTCCAAAAATCTAACATCTCAGAGTCAAGAGCTGGAGTCCTGGGGCCTGATTTGCATCCATGAATATGCAGCAGCACGAGCCTCCTGCTTGGGATTTCTGTCCTTGGGTGGGTATCAGGCTGCGTCTGTGGCTGTACATTGATCCTTCCTAAACTCAGGGCCAGTCAGGAACTGCAGGTCTGAGGCC
>NW_005366873.1:5042845-5055678 GCF_000412655.1 Myotis brandtii | reverse complement strand
GAGCCATACCCGGTCTCCCACCCCTGCCATTTATTTTCTGCAACTGAATCTCACACTAGCCTTTCTCATCTTTGAATATTTTCCAGTCCTGTTTTGAAACAGAATAATAATGATATTTTAGTTTTCTGCAGCCCTATTTTTGAGTGATAGGAAGCAAATGATTTCCCTGTAAAGTGCTCTTACTAATAACCTTCTCAGACTCAAAAAGTCTCAAAAGAGCAAACACCCCCAGAAATGCTGCCATCTACGCTGATTTTAAAAGCAGAACAAAATAGCTTATATTTCAGAGATTCATCAGCGATGGAGTTTCATCTTAGACACTAGCAGCCAATTCTATGTTCTTTGTAAGGACATGTCCAGGAAGAAGCTTTCTGAAATATAAGCAAAGCAATACCTGCCCCTCTTCTTTGATTTTGGCTGAAAGGCCCTCCCTCCAGAAAAGGCTCCCCAGCCCCAGCTGGCCACGTGGATTTGGCATCACACCATCCCCTGCCCATCACCAACTGAGAAGCTCCCTTTGGGGCAGCACCAGACCCCTCTTGGATATTGTTGATGGGGCCTAGAAGTTCCCTCCAGAGTCAGGGGCACCTCCTTGAAGGAGGAAGCCAGTCTTTGAGACCCAGGTTGGCCCTGGCCCTGGTTGACTGCCATCCCTAGGAGATGGTACAACATCTCCTTCCAGCTTCTGGGCTTCTGAGAGCTGAGGCTGGGACAACTAGGGGCAGCAGGAGCGATCATCAGCACCAAAGGCTGTGGCTGGGCATGATGTCACTGTGCCCCTGGGTGCCCAGAAAGGTATTCTAGAAAGCCTCTTAGTGACATCAAGATGCCCTTAAAATTAAAACAGAAATCGCTTGCTAATGTCAAAGATTCAGCAGCAGGATGCTGCCTCAGAGCTGTTACCATCTCTAAAGAGGTGTGATATTACAGTAATTACAGAGAAGGGTCTTTGTTGTCAGACTACACCTCAGGAGAGAAGAGCCATGTCCTGAATGGAACAGAGAGCAAGAGGGAACCAGTGTTCCCTGAACACCCACCTTGATCAACAAAGCCAGATGCTGCTTCACAACAGAGACCTTTGGTATGACTATCTCATGCATTATGCATTGTTTTCCGCATTTCACGGATGAAGAAACCAAAGCTCAGAGAGGTTAAGCCACTTGTCTAAGGTCACAAAGCCAGGTGCATTTACTTTACTGACAGATTTCCTTGTCCTCAACTACAGCTCAATTCTTTTGGCGCCAGATTGACTTGAGTGACATAGAGCAGGTGTGGAAAAGGAAGAAAAAAATCTCCAGACCCTCAACTTTTTCTCACTCTCTGTTTGTTTCTCTTAATTTTACACCCATAGGCATTGTAGCTCTCAATAGCTTGTCCATTTATTTATGACCATGAAAAGAAAAATGATCAAATATTTAATCCCCGGGCATAAACATGACAAAAGAAGTGAAGGACGACTGCTGTCACTCATTTGTTTAATAGTCTGGCGTGCTGTAAATTTTTCAACCTCAAGCAAGCGAGATTAAAGAGTCCTCTGTATAAACCTGTTTCTTCCTTTCTGTATCAAAACTGCTCATTGTTTCTCCTCCCTGGCTCTCTCACTAAATTTCCTAGCCAAGTCCACTTGGAGGATTTTTGGTTCACTGTATGGGCGCTCACTGCTGACTGCAAGTAGAAGAGCTCTCAAAGACTGAAGTCTACTCCCTGGCCACTGCACAAAGTTCTCACCTCAAAAATGCAAGAGGCAATTATTAATGCTAACTCTCTAAGGTTTCGCTCAATAATAATTAAGATATTTCTGGTCACATAAAACCAAATCCCACCTCTGCCTTCTCGAGGTGTGAAATTTGGGGCACTTACTTAGCTTCTCTAAGCTTCACTTCACTCATCTGTAGGATGTCAGTGACAACAGTACCCACACCTCACAGGGTTGTAGTGAATATTAAATAACATTAGGCTTGTACAAGGCATAGCAGGGGCCTGGCCCATACCACGTGGTCTGTAGATGCTGGTTACAGATATGTGCACGTCTGCGTTCGTGTTCTCCCCACCCCGGGCTCTTGTCACTGTGGAAGCAAAGAACTGCCTTTGGCTCTAAATAAGCCAGACCACAGGCAGGTGGAATCTGCTGTTTGACAGATGTGGTGCCCACCTGAGAATCTCCCTTTAGTCTTCCTGAAATTCCTGGGGCCACTTCATCTCACATCTCCGTCCAATGGATGCCAGCATTTTGCTTTCTAACTCATCTTCCTTTGCTTCTATTACTCTGCCACTCTCTAGTACTGTGATCCCCGTGATAAAAAGCCCACTCGGAAAATAACAGTATTTAAAAATTCCTTACCACACAGAAAGTATGCGACTGCACCATACAAAGAAACTTTGGAATCATAAAATTGGGAGTACTAATCTGTTTGATAACACTGAAAAGAATGAAAGTCTTTTTAAATGGCCAAAGGAGCATAACATTGAGGAAAAGCTGTAAGAAATTTGTTTAGGGGATAAAGAAATGAGATGGGGTTGTGAATATAACAATGATTACACCATACTGATCAATGTTTCTATACAAATATAAACATTTACTACCTAGATGATGGTGTGCCTTATAGAACCTATAAAAGTGTCTCCACCTAAAACCTCCTCTGATTTCATTTGAAGAGGGCTGTATTTATTGATTACAGTATTGAGTAAATACCATATTTTTTAAAAATATCAAGCCATAATGAGACCTAATTGTAAAAATCATTGGAAAGAGTTCAGCCAGCCCGCTCTCTCCATACATGACAGTCCATGAACTATTCCAATAATCATGTCCCTAATGAACATGTGCAGGTGGCCTGGGATACATTGTGTCTTGAGAGGCAGTTAAAACAGCCTACCACGCTTCAACCACCAGCATCAGGATGTGGCATGGTTATCAGTTTCTGTTCTCCTATAACTTGATTCTGACGTCAAGTCCTCTCCATCGGCTAATCAACATTCCACGGGAAAATTCATCCTCTTGCACATAAAAATGTGCCCAGCATCACTCATCCTCTTTTTCTGGCTTTGTTTCTTCCCTAAGGACATTCTTTATCACTTTTTCGTCCACTCTGACAAGAATCCCTGGGGTTTGCATGAGAACAAAAAGAGGTTGGAGATTTAGTATGTGTGCATCTCGAAGCGTTCAGAATAGAAAACCACTCACATATTCATTGCTCTCTTCCCCTAAATCCATAAATTTTTCAGCCCCAGTGTGATTTTGTGATTTTTCAATGTCGGTTCTCTTTTAAATCATTTTCCTTCCCTCTAGGGTTTCCTTATTTCAAAAGATGTAGCTCTCCATTTTTATTTTACATCTAGCTCTCTCTCTCAGATCACAAGCTAGTAGAGAACATGGTAAAAATTCAAATGGGGCTCCTTCTTTTACTGGGTAAGGAAGAGGGTGTAGCTGCAGCCACATTACTCAAAGGGTAGCCCAAATGCTATCCGTCACTCAAAGGACTCTGCTGCTGCATGTCCCTTTTTTTTTTTCTGGGAATGCTATTTTGACTCTAGTAAATAAAAGGAAATGTATACGAGTGTCTATCCTAATCCTCAGATGTCAACGCATCCAAAGGCAATGTGATCAGTGCTGTCTGCAGCCCTCACGGGTAAAGGAGGCATGTTTATAAATCAGTAGAAGGCATATGAGTGCTGAATAGGGTGATCATGTCTCATAGTCTCTCATTCTCTCTTCTCAGCTGCGATCACTAAAGTAAGCCACTTCAGGAGGACACTCTTGAAGGTGACCGCCACAAACAACTACCCCTCCCAACCCTGCAAAATGGAACAGTGGGCCTCATTGCCTTGGCATGATATGGCCTTGTTATACGAGGTATTAAATCAAATACGAAGAGCCAAAGTCAATTGCTGGTTATTTTAATACTATGCCAGTATTAAATACTATCCCAGTTTTCTCCACGCACTGGAATGAGGGCTCAAGTATCAATTTCATTAAATAGACTCTCTACCCCAAACAACCATATATACACACATGCACACACCTGGGTCCCGAAGGTCCATGGTGGCAGGGAGCTACTCAGCATCCAGGGCTATGACCTCCCAGCTCACCATACAACATCCAGAGTCAACTTTAAAACATTGATCACCTCACTCCAGCTTCCCTGACCTGGAGTGAGGTAAAAACTTCATGCTGTGTCCTCTACATCTTTTATGACCTGGTTGCGAGCTCTCTGAACAACTAGGGTAAGTAGATGTGGTATCGGCCTACATGGTCATGGTCTGACAGGTTTGTCCTGGAAAGTGATCAGCATTCAAGCGCCCTTTAACCTCACCTGTCTTGTTGCCCATCTGTTCTCCTTACCCATATCTAGAATAAACCTATTTCTTTCTTTTTCCTGAACTGTCCCTGACATTTAGAAAATGAGCAACAGCTCTCAGGTTGAAATAAAACTTAGGCCACATCTAAAAGGAGCATCATTTCATTCTCAGGAAGATGTCTACTTTTCACTCTGATAATCTCAGCATTTAATTCTTTTGCATCTTTCCCAGAGAGTCACGTGGCATGGAAGCAAAGCGAGCTCATTATGAATCTGAGCAAATTTATTATGCTGTGGAAGGGGCAGTGGTGGGGCTGAGCCCCTCAGTGCTGCTTCAGCCCTGCTCCTCATACCCTGGCTCATTGCATTGAGTCCCAGAGCGCTCTAGTACTTCATTTCTTCTTCCATAAGTGTCTTGGGCTGCTGATGAGAATCACAGGTATCTTCTTTTAATGTCTGGTGGAAAGGTGGATTAGAAAAATAAATTCCCGGACGAGAACTCACAGATGGCACAGCACGGGCCATCCACGAAGCTCTGGGATCCAGGCTATCAGGGCGGATGCCCAGTGAGAGACTGAGCACTGGGTGAGACTGGATCCTTCCAAGGAAGCCACAGAGTGACTGCTGGAGCAGCAGAGCTCAGTGAACATTGTGGGGCATCTGCCAAGACCTGCTCATTAGTTCACATGAGACTCCCCTGAGGGACACCAAAAACACCTTCGGGGACTTTCAGCAAACAATACCATCAAGAAAGTGAAAATCCAACCCACAGAATGGGAGAAAAAAATTTCAAATCACAAGAAACTCATTTCCAGAATATATAAAGGACACTCACAATTCAATAATAAACAGGCAGATAACCCAATTCAAAACTAAACAAGAACTGTGAGTAGTTATTCCTCCAAAGAAGATATACAAATGGCCAATAAGCAGCACATGGAAACAATTGAACATCATGAATTATTGAGAGAATAGAAATCCAAACCACTATGACACTAGTTCACAACCACTAGGAAACTATCATAAAAAAATGATCGTCAAAAGCAAGTGCTGGTGAGGATGTAGAGAAATTAGCACATTTCTTCATGCATTACTTGTGGAAATGCAAAAGGGGACAGCCATTTTGGAAAACAATCTGACAATTCCTCAAAAATGTTAAAAAGTGTTACATACGGCCCAGCAGCCACTCCACTGCTATGTATATACCCCGCAAAAATGAAAACATGTCCACACAAAATCCTGTACATGGATGTTCAGAGGAGCATTATTCATAATTTCCAAAAAAGTAGAAAAACACTAGTGTCCATCAACTGATGAGCAGATAAACAAAATACAGTATATCCATGTAACAGAATACTATTTGGCAATCAAAAAGAATGAAGAACTGATATATGCAACATTGATGAACCTTGAAAGAATTATGCTAAGTGAAAGAAGTAAAAGAAACCAATCACAAGAGACATATACTACGGTATCATTTATATGAAGTAGGGATAGGCATATTTTAGAGATATACTAGTGGTTGCTTGGAGATTGGTAAACTGTTACAGAGAAGAATGGAGATTGATTACTAATGGATGTGAGGTTTCTTTTAGAGGGGACAAAAATGTTCTAAACTTACATTATGGCAATGATAACACAATCCTGTGAATATCACCAAAAAGCACTGAATTGTACACTTTAAGTAGATGACTTGTATAGTATGTAAATTACATTCGATCCGATGTGGGGTGTAATACCTTGAAATGGTTTCTCTCCCTGAGAGGGCCTTCATAGCCTTTATCCATTATTATAGTTACGCTATAAAGATTATGATTTTCTACACAATCAGAGAGCAAATAGAACAATGACAATTGCTGTTTTGTAATATATGTAGCTTGATTTAATGTACTTTTGAAGGTCCAAACCTATTTGCACAAGCTACTGTCTTTTTTTTTACTTATTGAAATACAAAGGAATAACAAAATTCCTACTAAATCAGCTTTTCTACCAGAGAAAGACAGAGCAAATTCATGTGACCTTTTTAGAGCAAGGGATCTGAATTGGGGGGTCTTCTTGGCCGGAGGTTCTTCTGCACTTTTATTCTGCCCTGTGTGCCAGGATTCATGCTAGACATGTTGTGCAGTATTTCCAAATGGTACCCTTTCAAATGTGTTTCTACAAATGCTAAAACTTTCTTTCTTACACAGATGTAAAATTTGAGTCCCTCTTTTTTACATTTGTTCTTTAAAAAAAAAAAAGTACCAAGCCTGGTTGGAACATTGTCCTGTGTACTGAAAGGTTGCTGGTTCGATTCCCTGGGTTACAGGTTCAATCCCTGGTCATATATGGATGCTTCTCTCTTTTCCTCTTCTCTCTTTTTCTTCTTCTTCTTCTTCTTCTTCTTCTTTCTCTCTCTCTCTCTCTCTCTCTCTCTCTCTCTCTCTCTCTCTCTCTCTCTCTCTCTCTCTCTCTCTCTCTCTCTCTCTCTCTCTCTCTCTCTCTCTCTCTCTCTCTCTCTCTCTCTCTCTCTCTCTCTCTCTCTCTCTTTCTCTCCTTTCCTCTCTCTAAGCATATCCTCAGGTGAAGATTTTTTTTGAAATTACCAAGACCATATTTGATACAATATTCAAGTCAGCATGATGATGTAATTGTTTGGAATTTTGCTTTCATATTCCTGGTTAAACATTTCACATGTTCCTATTCTGGATTAGAAGATGAAGAATATAATTAGGATAAAAGGACAGCATACATAGCTCAAATCAGTACTACATCTATAACCCTGAAAAACAGATCAGGTTTACTGAATGAGAGACAGTGTGTGTTATAAGGGATAGAATATGCAGATAATACAAATCTTTATGTGAGGAAAAAATGGGAGAAGTGAGATAAACTGAGTAGATGGGGGAGTGTCAAGAAATTCACTGAACAGGAGTAATGTTCATAGGCAATCAATCCAGCCTGAAGAGACCCAAGTTCAAAATCTTGGGCTCACCATGCACTTTATGAATTCTATTCTATCTCATATACAGAGACATTCCAACCCAGATTCTTCTGCATAGATGGGATATTTTGTTTCTATGACTTTTCCCAGCATCATCTTCCAAAAATTATAGAGATTAGTGGGTGGTTCAAGGACTATGTAACACATTTAACCAACTTTCAGTAAATGTCAGTTTCTACCCTGAATCCTGTGGCCACCGCTCACAGCCTCCGACTCCCTGACTTATATACCAATTCAGCCATGAACAAGAGCTCTAACCTCCAAACTCGGATCCTGGGAAAAATTAGACTGGGCATAATAGACAGGTAATGCAGGGACTTAAAGAAGTTCATTTCACTAAATCTTCTTTGCCTGCTTTCCCTTCTCTAGTCAGGTATATTTTGTTAGCGCATGCAAAGGAGGTTGCTCTTTCCCATCTACATGAAGTGCATTTGTGAGCATCTGAAAAGATGCCAGTGCTTGGCAGAAATATATGTTTGACCAATTAAGGAATGACTGAATTATGAATTCATGAATAAATAAATGAATGAATGAACAAGGGGAACTATGGTGTTAATCCAAACTGTTAAGATCATTTCTAAGGTTTCGTTATTAGATGATGACAATTAAAATTACATAATCCCCGTTATTAAAATTGCTTCTTTTCCAAGATCAAATCTGGAGCAAAACCAAACCTTATGTGTCTTCATTTAGATTCCCCAGAAACAGACATGGAGACAAAAATTGGTGCACCAGCGGCTGACTAATAAACACTATGAGAAGAAACTGGTAAAGAAATGGGAGTTGCAGGATGAGGAGGAAGAGGCCAAGCAAAGGTATAATTTCAGGTGAAGTCCCAGTCCCCTCTTGATCCCGTAAGGATCAACTCCAATGCAGTTTTTCAGTTTAAGTACTGTCCCAACTTGACACGAATGTGCAGGGCTTTCATACTGCCACACTAGCCAGTGGTTTGTGCCATGCAAGGGACCGTAAATTACTAAGCGCGGTCTGCTCTGGTAGAAGAGGCTCCAGTGGCCTAAGGGTAGTCCTCTAAAGAAAGTTGCAGGTGTAAGTTCTTAGGAGAAGCACACAGAAGGTAATAGCTATGCACAAAGAACTGATAAGGGTGACCAGAGAGTATCATAGCAGAGTGCCTACAGTGTCCACTCCAATATTTAAAACAATTGAGAAAAAATAAGACACAGATAAATCAGAATTAAGTTGGAATCTCAGCTCTATGCTTATTATCTGGGTGGCCTTAGGCAAGCTACTTCTCATTTCTGAGCCTCAGTTTCCTCATATGGAACAGGATAATAGCATATTATACGTTTGGTATAAGATTAGAAATATATGTAAAAGTTTTAAACTGTGCCTTCACTATAATAACTACTCAAAAATATTAATTATTGCTATCATCATCACCACTATCACCACCATCATCATCATCATCATCATCATCATACTTTTATCGACCAGAAGAGTTCTTTGGATTAAACAGCATGATAAACCTGGATTTCTTCACATTTCTCCACACCTAAATTCCAATCTTCTCTGGTCTTGAAATACTCAACTGTCTGTTCTGCTTTTCAACTTTAGGGGGCATCCGTCTCCTCTTATTTATCTCCCTCTACCCCTCCCTTCTCATTTTCTGACCCTCATATCTGAGTTTCTCCTGGCCTTGATTTTGGAGGCAAACATTTCAGACTGTGCCAGGCTAAGCCAGGAGAATGTGACTCCAAGACTAACAGATTGTGTCGGGTACCTGCATTCTTTAAAAAATATATATATATTTTAGTGATTTTTTACAGAGAGGAAGGATCGACCAGAAGAGTTCTTTGGATTAAACAGCATGATAAACCTGGATTTCTTCACATTTCTCCACACCTAAATTCCAATCTTCTCTGGTCTTAAAATACTCAACTGTCTGCTCTGCTTTTCAGCTTTAGGGGGTGTCCGTCTGCAGGAAGGACTGCTGGGCCCAGACAAAGGAGAAAGGACTTGGGAAATCCTGGGAACTTTGATATGTGATTCCACATGTGTTAGTTGGGTCAATTCATTTATTATTTGAGTGAGAAAAAAATAAAGATAAAACCTAGGGTGATTCTGAAGAGAAGTTTACTCAGGACTCTTCTGGCCAACAAGTTTTCCTCTTTCCAAAAGATCTTGACCTTTAAAGAAGCCCCATTTGACCACTCTGCTGATTGCCACTTTAGGTTGTCATTTGTGCCAGGCAAAACAGACCCAATTTCACATAAAAGCTTCTCAAAAATCAGGTTTTTCTTTGCCCAGAACTGAAGACAAAGGCCTCCAGAGGGCTACCTCAATGACTCAGCAGGAGAAACATTTCCTGATTTTTCCTTGCTTTCAAGATGTCTAATGGTATAAAATTCCTTGGCAACTAGGGAAATACACTAAAACTCTACTGAACCAGAGAGCACGCTCCAGGTTAAAGAGTAAAAATTATTTTGAGTCAATCTTCTCTTACCTATATTGATCCGTAGACCTCCACTTTCATTTATTTTAAGGTGCAAATATAACATAGATTAGAAATTCCTTGCTGGAAAATGGTTCTAGAAGGCATGCCAAGCAGAGCATAATTGGTTTTCACACGATGACTCACTGCAATTTATTTACTTACTGATATTCCTCAGTGAGCAGATTCGGTTCCAGGTAGCCAGTCCCTGTCTCCCGAAAGCCTTAGACCTCAGGTGATGGTAACTAGAGCAATAAACCATTCTCAGACACCCAACTCGGCACACCAGCACTCAGCCTCCTAAGGAGGCAAAGCGGGGAGTGGAAATGTAGCAAAGTATAAAATAATTCAACACAACTGGTGTCGCCAGTGGTAATGTGAGCCGGCAGAGTGGGACTCTGAAAAACACCTCGATGAATTGCAAGGTCAGAGAAAGTCCATGACTTGAAATGTTACAACTTAGCCCCTTTACTGGCTAGTCACAAAGATGAAAGGAATAGGAAGATTTATAGACACAATTCAGGAGTTTTGTTGTTCCTTTTGTATAAAATGTCTGAGTACATAAAGTGGAAAGACCTGCAATGCCAGATACCCCTGAGAACTGATGATTCAAAAAAAAAAAAAAAGAAAAGAAATCTTGTCTGAGAAACGATTATGTCCCCTACACGGTACTTATGTCTATGGGGATACAGGACTCTATTTTCAAATAATGTTCAATCGAGTTGATATGACAAGACTAATCTGTATGAAAATATCAGGACTCAGAGTTTGCTGCAATAAGGGAGAACAGCCTGAACTTGTCACAAAAAAAGACACTACAGCTGGCAGGGGTGTTGGTAAATGACAAAATCCTGCAAAACAGCTCAATAAATCATCTTGTTCGAAGAGTGTTCATAAAATACAAAAAGGCCTGCATCCTGTTAGAGAGGCCCTGTGTTTCAGGAGGATCTAAACATCGCAGAGGGCTGCCCGACCTGAATTGGACTCGATGTGAGCAAGAAATTAAGCTGTCAGGGATTATTTGTTTCTGCAGCAGAGTCTGGCCTATTCTGATTACTAAAAACACTGTTTTCCTATTTTTTTTTAGCACAAATGTCAGGCCCAACCCTAATTCTACCGGTTTGAGTCATGTTCCCACTCTAGAACCATTACCCAGGAGGATCAACATAGGAAAAACCAATTTGTTGCATTATATGCTCCATGGCTTTAGTAGCACTTTGGTAGATAAATTACTATATAATACTGTCAAATTCCTGGATTACTTGGCATAACATATGTTTATAGTCCATCAGTAGCTGCAAAGACAACCATTCTAAGAATGAGAGTTTGGACCCTTGCTAACACAGATTCACTGGATATTTTATAGTTCGGTGGCCACATGTTTCTTTGGCCAAAAACATTTTTCTCTCTTCCACATTACCTTTCAGGGCTGGGAGTAAGCACTATTCAATTCAGTGATCCTATTCAAATACAGAAGGGCTCTATGTAAATTCCTTATTTTTCAGTGACATAGTCATGTGGCTTTGTTTTATTAAATAGTAACACATTTGTCTTTGGGTAAAATTAATTTTTTTTTCTTCGAAAATACTGGAGAATTGGAAAGTTAAACTTCAGGGATTATGATTGGTTTTGTTTTAGGGTAGTAACTCATCAGCATTAGTCCCATTTGGGGGCCGATTTCATTATAGAAAATCATTTTTCTTTCAGTAAACAGAGCAGGAAGTGCTTCTGTCTTGATACCACGGGGAAAACCCATACTAGGCATTTTTCAATGAAATTAGAGAGATCTCTACAAGGATATGTTTTCTCTCATTTTGAATTTCATATTTCTTAGATGTATGCTTCCATAATTGGACATAATTTTAAAGAATAGCTTCTATCATAGAACAGATTCTTCCTATTGTCTACAGCTACATTTTCTTTATGATTTAAATATTACAGAATGGGACTGTACTGGTGTCCTAAAGAAGATTATATTGATATATCGATATCTATACCTATCTATTATCTATATATCTATATCTATATGACAAGGAAGATAAGATGTGCAGAACTTTATGCCCTGACTAGTGATTAGAATAATAGATGAGTATTGAAATTGCTTATGCTCACAACAAATTTGAAAAAATAGTGTAATAAATACCTACATATGGCTCATCTCAATTCATCACTGTTTCAAATTTCACCAATTTAGGCCCCTTCAAGCCAACTCATAATCCATTTGATCTGAACACCCCCCCCCCAAACCTTTCACTACTTCCTTGCTTTCTGTTTCAACAAGTTGTTCCAGGTTCATTTTCTACTCCCTCCATCAGCAATAATATCAACAATAATACATTTTGGCCATGACAAACCAACACTTGAGTTCCCCACTCCCTCTTAGCTTCATCTTTCAATTCCAGCAATGGAGATGTGGTGACACCCAGTGCCAGAGTATCACTCTCCTACCCCAGGCAGCCACACACAGGTGCACACTCACATAAAGCTTTGACAAAGACTCTTTGCTTGACCAAACTTTATTCAAACTTTCTCCTACGTCCATCTGAGCACTCCTTTATAGAACCTACTTTTAGCAAGAATCCTGCTAAGTTAGTTTAATGAGAATCCCCCATCCTCTACATCTGATCACTCCTGACATCTATCAGGTTCACCATCCTCTACCATCCCCAGGTGATGTCTGATCCCCCCAGCCTGTCTTCAGCCACAGTCCTTTGAGGTCAGTTTAGCCAGAATTCTCCTTACCCCTGATGTTTCCCTTGTGTAATGTTCTACCCACTGACCCTCACCATGCTCCTAAGCTATAAATTCCCACTTGCCCATTGCTGTATTTGAACTTGAGCCCAGTTCTATACTGAAGTCTCATTTCTCCTAAGGCAGTCATCCTGAACAAAGTCTATCTTTACCACTTTACTGTCCAGGCTGGGGGTGGGGAGTTCACAACTTTCCCTGAGGTTCACTAGAAACCACTGATGAGTGGCTCTAGCAGGTTTGGCTCAGTTGATAGAGCGTCGATCTGAGGACTGAAAGATCCTCGGTTTGATCAGGTCAAGGGGCACATGCCTGGGTTTCAGGCTTGATCCCCAGAAGGGAGCATGCAGGA
>NW_005366873.1:5009199-5042102 GCF_000412655.1 Myotis brandtii | reverse complement strand
AGGAACAATGTTCAGCTCTCATTCAAACATTTTAATTACAACTCTCTCTCTTTTCATTCTCATTTCTCTTGTTGTTTACAACAAAAGAAACACCTTCCTTCCACCACAGACAGCTTTGTATAAGGGAACAACTTATTTGCGTCTTAAGAGCTCAACTCCATGAATGCCATATTTACACAACACGGTTCATCTAAACGTACCAGCTCATAATATGTTAAGATTCCCCCACTTCTCTTAGAGCTGGCTAAGCCCCACTAGAGTGAACTGAGCATGGCCCCAGGAAAACTCAATCCTCCACTTTGATTGTAAAATATATATTCCCCAGAGGGAAAACAGTATTGCCTATTATTTCATAAATAACTTTAAAGGCAAGGAAGTTAGGGTGAACAACGGAGGAGAAACTGAGCAGGAAAAAAACATACTTATTATGCAGATTTTACTTACATTTCCAAACAACTCTCTTCGGTTGTTTGTCTAAAATGTAAGTCTTTTGTTTTCATGGTAATTTGAGAGAATAGTAAGTTATAATTTGCTTGGATTTTAGTTATCTTGAGTGATTTATCAAAAACATAAAAGGAGGGATCTTGCCTCAGCCAGCAATTACAGATATATTTCACAGGACAACTGTGAACAGAAATTCTGAAGAAGTCTTTCGTTTTTCTCTACCCCCTTCCGATGTTTCTCTTTCCAGCTGGGTGTCCACTAGGAACTACCAAGTCTTCTGTTTCCTACTGTAGCGGAGACACTAGATGAAGCAGTAAGTGGTAAGTTATTACTGTAAAAAATGGAAGGATTTCTGTCTTCCTTTGGGCCACGCCCTATTAGAGGGACACCCAAAGAATGCTCCTGTGCACAAGGCCCATGCATTTTACACCCCAGTGCTACACTGACCTCATAGATACTCCCTTCAGGGGTTGGCTCAAAAGACAAAGACAGCTGCCCTGGCTAGTTTGGCTCAGTGCATAGAGTGTCGGACTACAGATTGAAGGATCCCAGGTTCAATTCCAGTCAAGGGTACATGCCAGGGTTGTGGGCTCGATCCCCAGTGCGGAGTGGGGGAGGTGGGGCGGCATGCAGGAAACAGTCGATCAATGATTCTCTCTCATCACTGGTGTTTCTATCTCTCTCTCCCTCTCTCTTCCTCTCTGAAATAAATAAAAATATATTTTAAGAAAAAGACAAAGGAAGTTAAGTAATGGCCTCTATATACAGAATTGTCATTCACCACCAACAATGGAAGCTTTCTTCATCACCAGATAATTCTTCCCTTAGGCAGGATTTTCTCTCAGGAGCTTCTTTAAGTCCCAAGCAAATAAATTCTTGGCAGGACCTGCAACCACTGGGGAGGCATGCATGAATCCTCTCCAGTAATCTTACTCCATGCTCCCGGATCTCTACTCCCTTTCAGCATCCCCCACTCCTAACAATAAAATGAAAGAACAATTCTATTTTCCTTGCTGTTGTTTCATCCCATTAACTCTGTCTCTGCTCTCTTAAATCTGGAGCTAGTTAGCTCACTTAATTAGCATGGGACCTTAAATGAGGTTTAAGTCTTAGATTCAATTGCAAAATGGTTCAGCCCAGTCTGGCCCGGGCCCCTAGGCCTAGGAAATATCACTAATCCAGCCACCATATTACTATGTGCACCAATGTTGAAAAGGGTGGCCAGAAAAGAGAATGGTTTCTTGGACAGTTGCAAGGATACCTGATCATTTCGTGAAAATCTGGTCAAGCCATCTGGAGGCATCACTGTGTCTACTTTGAGGGGTTTGAAATTCCTTTGGGAAGGCAAATTTTCCCTCATGAGAGAGTAAGCAAACACCATGGGTTAGTACAGAATCAAGTGCTCAGTGGAGTATCGCTCTGGGAGTTGACTGGGATTCTGTGTAGTCATGGACAACAGCACAGAGGCCAAGGGAACTGAGCAGGGTCTTCCAATTTGGATGGGTAAGAGGAATGGTGGATCTTCAAAAGTATGCAAAAGATGCTTTCACGTTTCAAAAATACATATTGATTCAGATTCTGGTGTTTGTTTCTTATTAGTAATGAAGACTTTCATGAAGTATTTAAGTCACTGGAAGCCCTTCGGAAACCAGGAGAAAAGCTTTGCTGCTGACAGATGTAGATAACTGTTCTTTAGGAGCCAGGGTCTATGAAGTAAGAACCTATCCCTTTCTATGTCATTTATTTAATTTTATTGTTGACAGTATTACAGATGGCTCCCATTTGCCCCCCTTTTCCTCCCTTTCTATGCCATTTAGACACAATGTTATTTCCTCACATTTACTATCTTCTCACCCAAAATCAAGACCTGCATTTCCTTTCAAACTCAGGACACCTTTTCACACAGAATGAGAGTTAATTTGCTAAGACTTCCAAGTATGAAGCAAAAATGCTTTGCTAATTTTAAACCAAATTAGCTTTGCTTAATAAGCATCAAGCCTACAAATTTTGTAGCCTTTAATGACCTTAAGCACCTTATTCTATAACCCAAGTGCTTTGGCAAAGCTAAAGAAAATCACAGTTTGTTTTAATATACTCATGATTTAACAATCCAATAAACTTTCTAATAAGTTGCAAGAATAAGTCATTTTTTTTGGAACAAAACCAACAGCATAATTAGCCTGGTGTACTCTTGGGCTCTTAATCACACAGCAGTCACCTTCAAAAGGGTGACAGTGTTTAACACTTTAACAACAGAAACAGTTTTCTCTTGAGGAAGAGAAGTTTATCAATGGACTTCACTTTGATTTTGCGGGGGCGGGGTGGGGGCGCAGCAGAGAAAGAACAACAACAAAAAAGTCTTGTTCTTGGAGTGGCAGATAGTCCTAGGCTTACAATCATGAAAGACATTGGCCTTTCTTTATTAATTAATGATATAACCTTGCTGTTTGCATTTACCACCTAGATCAGTGGTCAGCAAACTCATTAGTCAACAGAGCCAAATATCAACAGTACAATGATTGAAATTTCCTTTGAGAGCCAAATTTTTTAAACTTAAACTATATAGGTAGGTACATTGTTATTAACTTAATTAGGGTACTCCTACAGCTTAGGAAGAGCCACAATCAAGGGGCCAAAGAGCCGCATGTGGCTCGTGAGCTGCAGTTTGCCAACCACGGACCTAGATCATGGTAACATAGAGTACAGAGAATTTAATAGACTCCCATTATTCAATTTTCTATAATTTTTAACAATTTATAATTATTTACTTTAAGAGGGCAGAAGGGATTACAGAAATAAAGTTATAGCCCTAGCTGGTTTGGCTCAGTGGATAGAGTGTGGGCCTGCGGACTGAAGGGTCCCGGGTTTGATTCTGGTCAAGAATTTTTAAAAATGACTAAGCAGCCGAAACCGGTTTGGCTCAGTGGATAGAGCATCGGCCTGCGGACTGAAAGGTCCCAGGTTCGATTCCGGTCAAGGGCATGTACCTGGGTTGCGGGCACATCCCCGGTGGGAGATGTGCAGGAGGCAGCTGATCGATGTTTCTCTCTCATCGATGTTTCTAACTCTCTATCTCTCTCCCTTCCTCTCTGTAAAAAATCAATAAAATAGATAAAAAAAGAAAGAAATTTATAAGAAAATATATTAAAAAGCAAGTAGCCTTTACTATGGATATCAGCTTTAATGTCAAAGCACCACCGTGGAAGAGGAGAGCTACTGGGTAAAATGGCCATCTGGTCAACAACAGAGACTGCTGCTCTCCAGTATGCAATATTGGGAATCATTAGACAAACTTGAAAACTGAGATTCGTCCCATTAATATCTGGAGTTTTTTGTGTTTACTATTTAACCTCTTCTCTCACAATCTTGAAAGAAATCCTTTTAAAAGTCCCTGTCATGTTTACCATAGATTACCAGTTGACTTCCTCTAAAATTAATAACTATTATTCATTGGATAACTATCAGACCAGACACTATGATAAGCACTTGACATATTTTAATCTCATCACTTCACAATAGCCCTATGAGGATATACTATCATTACTGTCATTTTATAGATGAGAACACCAAGGTTCAGAGAGTTTAAATTGCCTACTGTCACACAGCTGACCAACACCAGAGCCAGGATACAAAACTTCATCATCGTGAATGGCTTTACAAAATACCCCAAGTTGAATAATGGTCTAAGAGTAACGTTCATAACCCTTACCCTCCTGTGCTCATTGCTTTGTGAAGTTCTGATTCATCTGAGAATAGCTATCTGAACACCTGAATCAGATGCCACATCGTATTCGTTTCTGTGCCTCCTGCACAAAGCCCTGGGCAGCAGCGTCTAGTAGATATCAATAACTCTGTTTCTAGTCTGACCTACAGAGCTACTGAGGAAATGCTGGAATCCTGTGTGCACGTGGTGAAGTCAATGCTCCCTGGAAAGACATACCCTGAAGGCTGCTGCATGTCAGCCAAATCCCTCACCTCTGAGAAGCCTTTGGAGACCTAGCAAATTCACGTCAGGAGACAGACCAACCTACTAAGACTGAGGTGTCCAAGATAAAAGATCTTATTGGCAAAGGAGCCTCGTTGATCCTGGATTCTGTTAACTTTTCCATGATCTCAAACAAGCTCACTTTTTACCTGTACCCCTCTGCTCCCCCATAATATCTACTTTGATCCAAACAGAGCTTACTCTCCCCTGACATACCAAACTCTCTGAAATTTATCAATTAAGCAACTAAGAGCTATTTATATATGTTCTTGTGTTTCCACAGGACTATGTAGTCATTTCTCTTGTGGCACCTGTCACATGAAAATATTTCATTTTTCATGTCCCTTTCTCTCATTATGAACAATGAAGTCCTTAAGATGAAAGACCAGTATTTATTCAACTCTATAACTCTACCTTACCAGTGGGCACAGTACATGGTTGACATTCATTAATATAATAATAATAATAGCAGTTAATGATCCTCAAACACTGAAGACCCTACCAAGTGCTTAAGTGTATCTTTTATTTACTACTCGTTACATAACTTTTAAATATTATTATTCCCTTTTGTCGTTAATGGAAACTGAGGTGGAGAACCATTAAGTCATCTGACCTAGGCGATACTGCTGGTAAGTGTCTGAGATGATTGAGAAGTTTGTCTAACTTCAGAACTTTCAATGATGAAACCAAGTTTTTCATCCCAAAACCTTTCACAGCCCCAAGTCCTAACACATAGTTGGCACTTAGTAATTGTTTACAGCCTGACCAGTCAAGCACAGATCAGAACTCAGAAATAGCAGTGATGACTAGTTATACCACCAGAGAGTAAGTGCCGGTACTGGAGGGAGGTTGAGCTCAGTCTTCACAACTATCGAACTGGTGGTGATGGAAAGAGATAGATTAAGTTTTCCTTTCCTGCGCACCAATTTTTACAGCCTTTCCTACCATCTCATCTCACCATTCTCTATAGTAACCAATGACGCCAAGATTTGAAATCCAGGTGATAAGATTCTAAGCCTCTCAGCAGTGAACCCTGGAGGCAAAGGTGAGAACTAGTGCCAAGAATGAGTCTACCCTGTGTGCTCCAGAACTGCGTCTTTATATTGTATTAGCAACTAGCTGGACATTTCATATTCTCCAATTTTCCTGTACTAATTGTCTGCATCAGAGTCAAAGCAGTCAGTTAGAAAGAACTACAGGTGTAGTGTCTTTTGCATTGTAGGGAAATGTTGCTCCATCATTAGGAAGAGATTTCAGGAGATGCCAACCTTAGAGAATCTGGAAGTCTAAGTTTTGTTTTGCTCTCATTCTACAGGCTGGCAAAACATATGTATCCCCAGGTCACTAGGACCAAGAGTCAAAGCAAGATGGCATTTATGAGTATAAGGAATCATGAAACATTTGTGGAAATTATAAATGAGGAAGCTATAAATCTTTTGTAACACTGTTTTCAATTCATTACTTGAACTTGGCCTAATAAAGTCTTTAATTTAAAATATTAGACAAATTTCATATCATACAGAAAGACATGTTGCTTTGTGCTATCAATAAAGAGAGAGTAAAGGAGGGAGGGAGAGAGAAGGAAGCAAAAAAGGAAGGGAGCAAGGGAAGGAAGGAGGAGGAGAGGAGAAGGAAGGAAGGAAGGAAGGAAGGAAGGAAGGATGGAAGGAAGGAAGGAAGGAAGGAAAGAAGGAAGGACGGACTAGATAAAATCAGTTCAATTATATAGAGACAATGGAAGGAAGGAAGGAAGGAAGGAAGGAAGGACTGACTAGATAAAATCAGTTCAATTATATAGAGACAACGGAGCAGACCCTATTTGGTACCAAAAACAGTTCTTAATTTATCCACTGAATATCACTTATTATCCTATATAATAAAACGCTAATATGCAAATCGACTGAATGGCAGAATGACCGATCACTATGTCGCACACTGACCACCAGGGGGCAGACGCTTAACACAGGAGCTGCCCCCTGATGGTCAGCGCACTCTCACAGGGGGAGCGCCGCTCAGCCAGAAGCCAGGCTCACAGCTGGCGAGCACAGTGGAGGTGGTGGGAGCCTCTCCTGCCTCTGCTGCAGGTGGGCGGTAAGGAGCAAGGGATCCCAGACTGCGAGAGGGCACAGGCCGGGCTGAGCCTTCCCCCTCCATGCCCCCAGTGCACAAATTTCATGCACTAGGCCTCTAGTGTTTAATAGAACTGCCATGAAACTCAGAATAACTGACAACCATAGAAACTAAGGAGAAAAATACATGGACACAGGTCTTTGAAATGCATTATTTCCTTAACTCCTAAGATATGACAGACTATAGCATCTTTCATGCTTATTCAGAAAGCCCAAATCAGTTTTGGGGGAGGGGCTGTACCAATAAGTCCTCATATCTTTTCACATTTTATTTCTTTTTAACCCTTACCACTAATCCAAACTAATTTTATCTATTCTCTTAAATATCTAATTAGAGAAGAGCTAGTTTTGAACCTGTATTAAATTTTGGTCACTCATAGAGAAATTCACATCACTGGGACAGTGTGGGCACTGCACTGCAGAAATATTCAACCTGGCTGTAGAACTAGACATATACATATTAAACAACAAAAGAAAAATCCCCAAACAGTCGTCAACAAGTGTAAAATAAGATGCTTCCTATTACTTAATTACATCTTTATGCTATTTTTGTAGTTTTATTCTACATCCTGTTATTCCATTCAGAGTCTACAGAAATTTTTAATGAACATTGCTAAAAATAACATTCCTCAGAGACACATATGACTTACCTTGATAATGTTAGTTTCATTGCTTCTCTTTATTTGTGCAGCAGGAGATCATTAAAATTAAGCTCTTGATTAAAATTACCCAGGGTAATCTATCTCAGACTGCCTTCTCACTTAACAATTGAAGAGATTCATAAATACTGGTGGGGCTAAAGTTTCCACCATGCTTAGTAACTCCTTGAGATGAAAGGTGCTATGTTAGCATAAAATAACAATAATTAACCAGAATAATCCAACCCCTGGGTATCAACAGACATTCATAGCGTCATTGGCAACTCTAATAAAGAAACTGTCACTATTATGCATGTTTGATATAAAGTTTAATTACTAAAGTATGAATCTGAACCTTAAAGAATTTCTTAATGGCAGGTAGGACCCTTTCTTATTTAGCATTATTCATCTAAAATGTTCATTAGCAGCAATAGTACATAGTGTATCAAAACTCCCCCATTGCCCTAGCTGGTTTGGCTCAGTGGAGAGAGCGTTGTCCCGTAGACTGAAGGGTCCCAGGTTTGATTCTGGTCAAGGGCATGTACCTTGGTTGCAGGCTTGATCCCCAGTAGGGGTTGTGCAGGAGGCAGCTGATCGATGTATCTCTCTCATTGATGTTTCTAACTCTCTATCCCTCTCCCTTCTTCTCTGTAAAAATCATTAAAATATATATATATATTTTTTTAAACTCTCCCATCTAAGAAGAGCAGTAGAGATAATCAAACTACAGCTGCAAGAGTAAACATGATCAAGACGTGGTAAATATTCCCCAGACTTCTCTATCGCTTTCATTAAATAGGTGGAACCCAGTACTATTTTGCCCTGTTTCCATTATTCTGTACAATAGTATCCCTTCCTTCTTCAAAAGGGAGGATCCTGAGCTGCTCTGCATGGTACTAGGGCTAGTTTGGATGCTTGCAACACCGAAGATCATGCCCCATTGAGAAAGAGCCAGAGCCAGGTCTATTGCCTCAAGGACTCCAGAGAACTCATCACCTCGCTAACACAGCCACTGAAACTTTGACATATGGACCCAGATGGTCACAGAGATATGTCTCTATCCAAAATCAAAAGACCCACTGGCCCTTCAATGGAGTTAGCTTTTGGAGTGATATTTTCAAAGACACACATTATTTTACAGAAATAACATTGGATCTTGGTTTTCTCCCAATTCTAAAAGAAAGAAAAATGCTTCATAAGACACATACATATTAAACAACAAAAGAAAAATCCCCTAGGCCAGTGGTCGGCAAACCACAGCTCGCGAGCCACATGCGGCTCTTTGGCCCCTTGAGTGTGGCTCTTCCACAAAATACCACGTGCGGGCACACACGTACAGTGCGATTGAAACTTCGTGGCCCATGCGCAGAAGTCGGTTTTCGGCCTGGGTGAGTCTATTTTGAAGAAGTGGAAGAAGTGGCGTTAGAAGAAGTGGAGGTTGTCGGTCGGTGGGTCGGTCGGGTGACAGGAGACGCGGCGCAGGCGGGCCACGGGATACGCAGCGTGGGGGAGGTACATTGTTTCTCCCCTCCATACTAGTCTATCTGAAACAAGTATACAAGACGAGTGTGGAAGAGCCAGTGGTCGGCAAACCACAGCTCGCGAGCCACATGCGGCTCTTTGGCCCCTTGAGTGTGGCTCTTCCTAAGCCTTAGGAGTACCCTAATTAAGTTAATAACAGTGTACCTACCTATATAGTTTATGTTTAAAAAATTTGGCTCTCAAAAGAAATTTCAATCGTTGTACTGTTGATATTTGGCTCTTTTGACTAATGAGTTTGCCAACCACTGCCCTAGGCCCACTCTTAAACAAGTGTGGTTCTGTCCATCTTTCCTAAGAAATATACAAGCTATACGGAATTTTAGAATTACATTAGTGTGGAAAGGTATTCTTTTTGGTGAACATTAAGCACTTCTGCTATTAAAGTTTTCCATCATATGTATTTAAAAAGGAAACAAATTGTCACCCTATTAATAATGTGTTAATGTTATCTAAGCATATTATTTGCACATTTGATTGTAAGCCATCAATAAGTGCTTTCCATAAGATCTTTCTTAGCAGAAAGAAAAAAGGCAGGAGTGTATTTGTAATTATAGAAACATGCACAATGTACTTAAAACAGCCCAGGCAGGTGTGATTTTATAATGTTAAGTAATAAGAAATATATTAAAATAAATATCTCTTCCTTATTAATAATTGCTATTTCTATAAGGAAGATAGGTGGAAAATTTTATCTGGAGGTTATACTTTTAAATAGCTATATTAAAAGCAGTTATGAAATGACTTTTGAAGTCTGGATGCAATTGAAGTGAATTTGGCCAGGCCATTTCCATCACAATAGGATTTTTGAAGTGAGTACAGAAGGGGAAAAGGCCCATTATAGACAGCTCACCTGATCCAGCCCTAGAGATAATGTGATATTGTTCCATACAGTAATGTCTGCAGGGCTTTATCCAGATTGGTCTGAAATTGATACCCAGAAAAATGCACAGTTCTAATAACCCTCTTCCTTTATTTTTAGCTTGAAAGCCTATTTCCTAATGGCAGTAATTACTAGTCTCCCTACCCATTTATCTTCCATTAAAGATATAAATGAAAGCAGTATTTTGGGACCACCATGCATAGGGAAGAGTTGCGCCCAGATCCTAGGTGCTAAAAAGGTGGGAGTAATGTTATATCATGCACTTTTTTTATAAAGAAAAAGTTTCACCCTGGCCAATGTGGCTTAATTGGTTGAGTGTCATCCTGTTTCATGCACCAAAAGCTCACTGGTTAGATTCATAGTCAGGGCACATGCCCAGGTTTCGGTCCCAGGGCAGGGTGTGTATGGGAAGCAACAGATCAACATTTCTCACATCGATGTTTTCTCTCTTCACTCTTCTCTCTTCTCTCTTTTCTCTTCTCCTCTCTCCTCTCTTCTCCTCTCTTCTCTCTTCTCTCTTCTCTTCTCTCTCTCTCTCTCTCTCTCTCTCTCTCTCTCTCTCTCTCTCTCCCTCTCCTTTTCCCTTTCCCTTCCTTTCTCTCTAAAATCAATTTAAAAACATATTTTGTTTATTTTCATCACAAGCAGCACATAGACTATATAGAGCACACACCAACAAAAGTTTTAAAAAGATACAAATGTATCTTCTGAAAATTCACAGTACAAAAGGTACTGCTTTTAAATGTATAATATTTAAAAAAACAATATAATAAAATAATTAAGATCACTATGCAACATGCTGGAATAAAGAAACTGTCACTATTATGGGCAGCTTCTGAAACCAAAAGGCAACCCATCTTGGAGCTCTTAATTTGGGGAGGAGGGGCTTCTATACCTACATTTTGTTGCAAAGAGCTCAGGACACCAACAGAGAGGAAAACAGGGTGGCCTAGGTGGCAATAAAAATCTCTATTAAAGAAGAGTACAACTGTGTGATGAGGGGAATGGGGAAGGGTTGAGCTGTGGTCCAAAGGGAGCCTGGACTGTGCCACCCCCACTCCAGCTGGCTAGCACACCAAACACACCAACTTCTAGTCTTTTCTTACTACTACAGAACACAGCATGCACTTTTTATTGAATTGACTGGGGTGACACTGCTAAATAAAATTGTATAGGCCTCAGGTGTACAATTCTATAACACATCATCTGTGTGTTGTATTGTGTGTTCACCACCCCAAGTCAACTGTCTTTCCATCACCATCAGCATGCACTTTTCAAGCCCCAACTCATCTGGCGTTTGGTAAAATAAGCTCTATCCCTACGAAAATAAAGAGGAAGCTGAAAAGTGTGGAGGTGAATTGTTCCAAGGGGATACTAGTACCCTGGCATTACACAGGAATGTACCTTTCCTTGAGTCTCATCTGTAGAGAGGACTACTGTATCTTGAGCAGAAAACAGACCTCAATGGGTCTCCAGATGTAAATTAATGTTTGAGATTCAGTGTCATAATCTCTATCCTAATTGTTACACTACTGCATTACTCCAATTAAGTCATGGGGAAAAAAGAAAACTCAGAAAGGCACGATGTAAAAATATTAGAACCTGAAACAATGTCTTCCTATAGACTGCATCAGTGCCAACAATGGTCGAAGTGTTTTCCATAACATTTTCATATATTTAACAGTTGGTGCAGCCACCTCCAAGGAAGATCATCTGGGTTCCTTTGATTCTATGGACTGCTACTGATCTCATCCTCTTGCTTTCTCGGAACTCCAGGGACCACCAGCCTCTGTATATGATAAACAGGCACTGCCCTTCTTGGTACGTCAGCAGACACATAAAGTAAAGAGAAAGAAATTAGGGAAGAGAGAGATCTGGGAAGATGCCCTTAGGAATCCTTGTCACAAGCAGGTTAGATAGCATCCATCATGGGCATCACTATTTGCAATCCATGTATCCTACATTCTGAGTGTAAACTGTTTTGGATAAAACAAGAAAGCAGTCATTGAATTAGGTCGCTGAATAAGTAGATGAACAGCTGATGGACTCCATTTGAACTTCTCAAATTAACTGAGGAGATGTTTAGGGATGGGGTAAGGGCTGAAGGCTAGTAAAAAAGTGGATGTTGTGATTCAACATGAAATATTGTGACCTCATTTGCCCCCAACGCCTCTGTGGATTGTAACTTACCAGTCACTAGCTCTAAAACTAGATCATAAACCCTTTGAATTTAAAGTTTATATCATTCACCTTTATATCCCCAAACAGAATACAGTATTTAGGACACAGAAGGAATCCATTAAATGTCAGTTAAATGAATATCTAAATATCGAATCAATATAAAAAAATGTACACCTATCTACCACAAAAACTAGAAGGACAGGCTCCACTTTTAACTGTGTCTTTATTATTAGGGTAACTAGAGACCCAGTGCACAAAATTCATACAGTGGGGAGAGGGGTGAGCACCCTCAGCCTGGCCTGCGCCCCCGGGGATGTCCGACTGCCGGTTTAGGCAAAATTGGGCCTAAACCGGCAGTCAGACATCCCTCTCACAATCGGGGATGCTGCATGCACCAGTGACCATACTTTCATATAGGTGAAAGGCATCTTGCTGTTGTACGGGCAGCTACATTATTTTGCCCTGATTATAAAAAGTAGTATATAACATGATCCTTCTGAGACAGTAGTGCCATTTTCCCCATCTTCTGGGTGGAAAAACTGAAGCAGAGAGAAGTTAAATAATTGGCTTTGTCACATAGTTATAAGTGTCAGAATCAGGGCTGACCACAAAATGTGCAAACCAGAGTCCATGCATGCCAATGCTGCATTATCCTGTTTTTTCAGGGTTAGAATAGCCTTGCCAGGTTTTAATTTTTAAATCTAAGAGACTATTCCCAATATATAGGGTAGGGTCCCTAGGCCTGGCCGGCGATCAGGGCCAATCTGTGGGGCAACCGAAGGATGGGGTGATCGGGGATCCCCACTGGCACCCGCCTTGGCTGGCAGCCTGCATTGAGTGTCTGCCCCTTGGTGGTCAGTACGCATCATAGTGACCAGTCGTTCTGCCATTCATTCCGCTGTTCAGTCGATTTGCATATTAGGGTCTCATTATCTACACTAATAAAAGAGAAAGATGCAAATTGACCGTACCATCATGACGCCCCACAGTCAATCAGGAGTATGCAAATTAACCCGATAAAGATGGCAGGTTAATTTGCATATGCAGGTGCGAAGTGGCTGGGGGCGGAGCAGCCACTTGCACACATGCTGGCGCCAAGCATCCTGGGTCCCGGGGACAGGCATTTTCGGGAGCCAGGCCGCTCTGGGCCTGTAGGCCTGTGCTTAGGCCTGGAGCGGCTGGTGTCCCGGAACACTCCCGGCCACTCTGGGCCTACGCGCTCAAGTGCCGAGTGGCCGGGGGCAGGGTGGGAAAATCCCCGGGACCCAGGCGCTTCAAGCTGGCGTACACGCAAGCAGCCAGGGGTGGGGTGGGAATGTCCCCCGCAGCAAGCGAGCAAACAGCAGGGCTCTGCTTGCCCCTAGCCATGGCAGCAAGGGGCAAGTAGTCCCCCGCAGGGCCCCTACAGAGAACAGACAGCAGGGCCCTGCTTGCCCCTGGCCCCGGCAAAGAAGGGCAAGCAGGCCCCCACAGAGAGCAGACACCAGGGCCTGCGGAGGCATAAAGCAGGCAGGTCTGCACAGCAGAGAACCACAGGGAGCAGGCCTAAGCCATCAGTAGCACATCCCCTGAGGGCTCCCAGATTTGAGAGGGTGCAGGTTGGGCTGAGGGACCACCACCCCCCCCCGCATGAATTTCATGCACCGGGCCCCTTGTATAGGATAATCCTCTGTTCTCAATGCTCTCTGGACTCAGGCAAGAAAATAAGTTTGGAACAAGAAAATGGTAAAAAAAAAAAACCATTTAAATAAAAGAAAATACATTTTTAAAAAACTAAATGTCTTTGGGTGATAATGTGTCAGTGTAAGTCCATCAATCGTAACACATGTACCACCGTGGTGCAAGATGTCGATAGTGGGGGAGGCTGTGTGGGGGGAGGCAGAGCAGAGGGTATATGGAAACTGTACTTTCTACTCAATTTTGCTGTGAAACTAAAACTGCTCTAAAAAATAAAGTTTATTAATTTAAAAATAGTAACTATTAGTCTGGAAATGATGAAAACATATACAGGCAAAGCCAGGCATTTTCCCAAGGTGTTCATTCTGGCATTGTTTCAGCATTTCACATATATTACCTCCTTTAATGTTCTATAAACTCCATGAATAAAGAGTTAATATTCTTTTGTTTTCTTTCAGAAAAGAACACAGAGTTATGTGGTGTCTTTTCCAAGGTTTCACAGCTACTTAGTGGTAGATGTGGGATTTGAACCCAGGCCACCTGACTGTAAGGTTGATACTCTCAACTACTGCTCTCTGCTACCTCACAGATGTGTGTTGCATCTCCACAGGAAGTGAAACTGACTACATCTTTATTGCATTCACTAAAAAAGTTTTCATTTCCTTATTACATAAATCAGAAAAAAATTGCATGGCTCCAGTTTGACAAATACCTGGAAAATTAAACACACACACACACACACACCACATGTAATTTGGAGTCTGATGTCTGTCCTTTTGAAAGTCTAGTATCTTCTTCAAAACTCGGGAACTACAGGGCTTAAATGCTATCACAATGACCCTTTTGTTATTATTCCAAGATTAGAACTCCCTGGACCCCTGGGAGATAACTAGCCATGTGTGATTTCCAGTTCCTCATCACAACATCAAATAAAACCCCACATAGTAGAACCTTCGTCAAGTGGAGCAGGTGTTAGTGGAGGATGATACAATCAGATTCCACCCTTATCTCCATGCCAGCAAGCCCCAGCTGTTCCTCACTAGAAAGGATTTGCCAGTCTCCTGCAGGACAAAGAAAAGTAACTCAGAAAAGAGAGGGCTCACAATGGCAGGAATACCCAGCGCAGGGTGACTATAGCAATCAACAGGGCTTTGTGCATCCAACACATATGCTACTCAACATTAGAAAGTAATACCGAATGAGCGATGTTTATTGGATTGGCCTCTAAAACCGACAAATGCCCAATCTCAGAGCTGATGAAAAAAATTAGCTTGCTGCTAAACACTAAATGGATCAATAATCTATTAACTGTAACCTTGTTAGCAGGAGCTTGCATACAATACGTGGCCTGCCTTTTTAAAGAACCCGTCTTCAGCGTCTTTGATGAAATTAATTTTCTTTTACTGTATTCAGCAAAGATATGCCTAATTCTCCATATTAACTCCAAATGCCTTTTTCAAAGGCTGTTCACCTTCAAGTCCTTTCAAGACCATGACAAATGTACCATTTCATTCAGATGCTAATGGCATGATTTTTATTTCGGGGGCAGACGCCACAGCAGAGACTCGGACAATAGTCGGTAAACCTCCCCAGTCACGATGAGATGGGATGATGCCCTTGGTGACAAACCATCTCCACAAGGTCATTGTCTTATCAGCATAAACATGCTCATCCACACACGCCTACAGGCAAGAGTGAGAGAAGAGTCAGCAGATGCCCGTGCAGAAAACGTTCTGATGGGGAACTGCAGGGCTACTGGGAATACATTGCTGGAGTGTGTATAATTTTAGGGTGAAATTTTCACATTCCTACAGGTTAAAAGAGAGCTTATCTTATGAAATAAAGGTGTGTTGGGGGTCATAAAGAGTCTGCTAAGTAATCTTGATTCTTTCTTTCTATGCTGTTATTATCTCCCTCATCAATGGCAAGCCCTATGTATGAGTGAGAGACCAGATTGTGTAAGCAAGTAAGTACACTATTCTAATGACCTTGTGGCCACCAGGGACACTTCCTGGTGTGGGTATGTTTCAGGCAGCCCTATGAAGGCAAACATTGGTTTCTTATAGTAAACCTAGGTTCCTGCTATGGCCCAAACCTGCTCACCTAAAGGCTGGGAGGAGGAGGTTCCAATGCCTCCTTGTCTTAAAAAGGTAGGAGAGGGAAGAACAAAATTTATGAAAAAAGTATATTCTCATAAAACTAACATATAGATATAAAGAGAAGACCTTGCTAAAATAAAAGCCAGGACCTCACAGCATGTACAGTGAACAACTATTGAAATGATTATCCAAGGAGGTTTCATAAACCCTTTGAGCAAATTAGCAAATATTACAAGAAAGAAAGTGCAGACTAGTCTTAGCATCAGCCAAATGTTTGTGGGGCCTTCTGGAGAGTAAAGAAGAGTAGAGGATTGCCAATGGGAGTGTAAAGACTCCTGAGTCAGCAGAAATCCTCTGGCAACAAGCTTCCAGCCCGTATCTTCTACAATGTTCTGCCAAGTACTAAAGATATGAGTGAAAAGTGACCATCCTTACTCTTAAGAGTTTTAAAAAGGTTGGCGAGGAATAGTCCAGCTTCTAGATGGATAAGGCCACCTATAGCAAAAAGGTGGGACGATGAGTCCAAATGGTTTAGACCAGCAGTCGCCAACCTTTCGGACCTCATGGACTACCAGTTGGCGATCACTGGTTTAGACAGCCAATTTTAAGGCAAAAGCAAAATCCAAGAATCATCGGCATTCCTGTGGCACCTTAAAAGGAAGGACAAGTGGAACAGAAGTAAAGTGAGACTCTTGGTCTACAAAGCCTGTCTGTAAGTTTAGTCTGAGAGAGAGAGAGAGAGAGAGAGAGAGAGAGAGAGGTATCATCTTTGGAGAATCTGAATTAAGTCTATTCAGTTTTCACAATCATGCCAAATTCTCCATGTTTATTCAAATTTTTGCAACATGCCACTTTATATTTATAAAGCAGGCATAATTTCAGTTATTATATAGATATAGAGTTATAAATTTATTTTTTAGATGCAACATAACATGATGGAAAAAAGCAAAAACAACACAGGTTTTGGAATGAGACAAACCATGTAGTTAATTTCTGTTATTTACTCAGTATATATATGAAATCCTGCCATTTGCAACAACATGTATGATTCTGGAGGAGATTATGCTAAGTGAAATAAGCCAAGCAGAGAAAGAGGAATACTGTGTGATTTTGTTTATATGTGAAAACCTAAAAATGTCAAACTCATAGAATCAGAGAGTAGAAGAGTGGTTTCCTGGGTCTGGAGGAGAGGAATGAGGAGACCTTAAGCAAAGGGCACAAACTTTCAGTTATAAGATGAATAAGTCCTGGGTATCTAATGTATAGTATGGTGACTATCCTATATAATAAGAGAGGAATATGCTAATTAGCCGTTACATCCTGAGGCATAATAACCAAGTGCGTCCAAACCACATCACGGATCAGCAGGAGGGTGGGCCAGCGAGGTACAAATGGGGGCTGCGGAGAGCTATAGGAGGGGGCAGAGCAACAAGCTATGAGGGGGGGAGAAGGAGGGGAGATGGTGGTAGGGGGAGCTACAGGAGGGCAGGGCAGCGGGCGGAGAGCTATAGGAGGGCGGCAGCGACCTACTGGCGCACAGATTCATGCGCAGGGCTACTAGTAGTTAATAATAATTCTGTATTGTATACTTAACATTTCCTGAAAGAGTAGCTCTTAATCGTTCCCATCACACACACACACACACAAAGAGGTAACTATGTGAGGTGATGAATGTGTTAATAAGTTTGATTGTGTTAAGTCTGCCAGAATGCCATTTTAGTGCTTTTAAATGCATTTCACAGAGCTGAGCTGATTTTTAATTTCATTTCTATCAAAAAAATAATCAAAAAATCATTTTATGAACCTGTCTGTTAAATACTGGAAGCTGCAGGCGATTATAAAGAAAAGTAATCCACAGTAGATGACCTCAACGACATTACAATCCAGTTGTGGGGACACGGACACACGGACACACACACACACACACACACACACACACACACACCATTCATGAAATGAGTACACAGTAACAGATGAAAAATTACTCAGTATATATATGAAATCCTGCCATTTGCAACAACATGTATGATTCTGGAGGAGATTATGCTAAGTGAAATAAGCCAAGCAGAGAAAGAGGAATACTGTGTGATTTTGTTTATATGTGAAAACCTAAAAATGTCAAACTCATAGAATCAGAGAGTAGAAGAGTGGTTTCCTGGGTCTGGAGGAGAGGAATGAGGAGACCTTAAGCAAAGGGCACAAACTTTCAGTTATAAGATGAATAAGTCCTGGGTATCTAATGTATAGTATGGTGACTATCCTATATAATAAGAGAGGAATATGCTAATTAGCCATTACATCCTGAGGCATAATAACCAAGTGCGTCCAAACCACATCACGGATCAGCAGGAGGGTGGGCCAGCGAGGTACAAATGGGGGCTGCGGAGAGCTATAGGAGGGGGCAGAGCAACAAGCTATGAGGGGGGGAGAAGGAGGGGAGATGGTGGTAGGGGGAGCTACAGGAGGGCAGGGCAGCGGGCGGAGAGCTATAGGAGGGCGGCAGCGACCTACTGGCGCACAGATTCATGCGCAGGGCTACTAGTAGTTAATAATAATTCTGTATTGTATACTTAACATTTCCTGAAAGAGTAGCTCTTAATCGTTCCCATCACACACACACACACACAAAGAGGTAACTATGTGAGGTGATGAATGTGTTAATAAGTTTGATTGTGTTAAGTCTGCCAGAATGCCATTTTAGTGCTTTTAAATGCATTTCACAGAGCTGAGCTGATTTTTAATTTCATTTCTATCAAAAAAATAATCAAAAAATCATTTTATGAACCTGTCTGTTAAATACTGGAAGCTGCAGGCGATTATAAAGAAAAGTAATCCACAGTAGATGACCTCAACGACATTACAATCCAGTTGTGGGGACACGGACACACACACACACACACACACACACACACACACCATTCATGAAATGAGTACACAGTAACAGATGAAAAACAAATGATAGTCACACCTATTGAGGGCCCACAGAACTTGGCACTTTGCAGAGGTGATCTTGCAGCTCACAAACACTTTGAAAATTCACACTTAGTTTTTCCCCATTTTCTAAGTTAGCAAACCGGGCAGGACCAAGACTGTCCGACATCAAAGCTCTTTCTACTAAAAACAAAGCAAATGTAAAATTCTGGATTTCTCTTCATGTTCTTATTCAGTTGAGGTCTGGCCTTTAATGCCTTTATTTCGGATGTCAAGCTTGGTATTGTACAGCCAAGGAGGAGACCTGAACTAAAACAATAGCCATTATGTGACCCAAATACTGAAGACTCTACATAGTAAGAAAGTGCAAGGTGAGCTGGGGTGAAACAATCTGCTCCTATCTCAGCTATTTTCCAACCACAAAGACTTTAATGTTAATCAACTTGTTCCAAAGTCATAACCTGACTACAGGTCTATATAGAACAAGTAAATGAGTGGGTAATACTACTATGTACTTGTATCTTCATTTCATTTTAAGCACCACAATTATTTGGAAATGAGTAGCGGTATTGCATTCATTCATTCATTCATTCATTCATTCATTTACTATTGAGAAAACCAAGGACCAAACTTCATGCAGGTCACACAGCTAACCAGTGATGAAGCTCTGAGCTCATTTCACTCTGACTGGCCCACTCCAATGTTCAGTGACACCCAAGACTGGCTACATATCTGTGGGGACCAATGTAAAAGAAAGCTTCAGAGCTCCTTGTTCCAAATGTGTTAAGAAAATTTTAAGGTAGCAACTGCAGAGGATTAAACCAAGTGTGGGGTCCTTCTAAGTAACAGCACAGGAAGCATGACCACAAAGCTGGCCCTGGTGACACCATTGCAAATGAAACTGTAAAATCAATAACTCACGGAGCTACAAATTGAGCAAAGCAAAGGGTGTGAATGTATTAAAAATAACCACTTCTCCAGGAAGCGGTGTAACAGAACCTGTGACAGATGCAATCCAAGCTCTGTGATCATGATCGCCCTCCTCCAACTAAATTATTCAGGGTAGGAAATGCATGCCCATCAGCTTTTGGTGCAATCACATAAACACATTTCTTCCCAAGTTACTTACTGAACACATTAATATGTATTTTTTCCGAATGTAATGAACTGATATGCTTCAGACTGTGACAAGGTGAAGGTATCAGAAAGTCCATTCAAGAACAGGAAAACCACCAAATTAACTTAGAGCTTTCAGCAAACCTGCTCGATGTGGTCTTTGCTTCCAGCATGTCATTTCGAAATAAACAACCTCAGAAAGGCAGCTACGCACATGCTTTCACAACAGAGTGAAGAGCTGAAATAAGCACCTGATGGAGCTATCAATGAAGAGCAGATGTTTGCAGGGGAGCTGGAATTCATGGTTCAAGTTCCAAGAGTGCCATGGGCTTCCAGAACGTAGAAAAGCTCAGCTGTCAGTCACCTCTGCAGACTCCCCGAACACTGTGGAACCGATTATGTGCGAGAGCTAGTTCTGTTCATAGTGCAGGAAACAGGAGAAATGTGCAATTGGAAAGGGGAGAAGGGGAGAAGCCAAAGTTCCTAAATGAATCAGATGTCTCTTTTTTTGTTTCATTAAAAAATAAATTAAATGTGATGGGGGGGGAGGATATAAAAATCATTTCAATCAATTAAACATGAAAGAGGGGAAAGTTACACAAATGTTCATTTTTTTCTTCAAAGTATCAATAGATTAGAATTTATTATTGGACAGCAATCATCATCTGTGCTATTTGAGCATGAATATAAACAAGTTGCTTGTCCTGGAGTTCAACCAATCTGCATTTGAATCCCCATTCTCTACTTATGATCTGGGTGAGCTTGAGTATGGATGTTAGGTTCTTTTGCCCTGGAGTAACAAAAACCAATTTAAGCAAGTAGGAAAAGATACCAGGGTATCTTACTAAATCTAAGAAACAGTTCAGTAACCAGGTCATAGGAAGGGCAAGAGCCTCCTCAAATGAAGTTCCTAGGTCTTTTTTCTTGCTCTGAGTCTATGCCATCAGAACAACTAGGTTCTAAGAAACAGTTCAGTAACCAGGTCATAGGAAGGGCAGGAGCCTCCTCAAATGAAGTTCCTAGGTCTTTTTTTCTTGCTCTATGAGTCTATGCCTTCAGAACAACTAGGTGTCTGCTCAGATAGCCACTGGAGTCCATGTGGAGAATATATGCCCACTCTGAACTCTTCTAACACATATGTTATGCGCTGAATGAGTTTTATTGATATCACTTGAGGCTCACATACCCAGCAGTGCTAAAATATTCACAAATGCCCAAAAGATGTGGAATAGGGAACACTAGTCCCCAGATAGTGTTACTCTTGGGTTCCTCTCACTTGCCCTGCTCGTTGTAGATGGACAAGAGGTAACATGTTTGAGTGAAGACACAAAACAAACAAACCAAAAAAAGAAAACAACAATAACAACACAACTGTCTACTATGGTATGCTTAACTAAGACAAGTGTTTCTCCAGACATTATTACAGGGAAACAGTAGAGCAGTGAAGGGACATGGGGTCCCTGAGACACAGCTGAGTTCACATCTGAAATGGACCACTCCATACCTTGGCCAGCTCTTTGAGATTGGGAAAGTTATAAAACATCTATGAATCTCAATAGCCAATAAAGAGGGAATATGCTAATTGACTGCCACGCCCTCAAATATGGCAGCGCCCACAGCCAATAAGGAGGGAATATGCTAATTGACTGTCATGCCCTCAAAGATGGTGGTGCCCACAGCCACAAGATGGAGGTGCTCAATCCCATTAGCACCCAAGCCGCCCAGGGCTCCCGAGGCTCAGGTAACCAGGGTCAGCTGAGGCTTGCGCTGCTGGCAGTGGCAGCAGCAGAGGTGTGATAGGGGCATCGCTTTCCCCTGATCGCTGGGTTGCCTCCCGCCCCTGAGGGCTCCCAGACTGTGAGTGGGGGCAGGCCGGGCTGAGGGACCCCTCTCCCCCCCCCCCCCCCCGCCTCCAGTGCATGAATTTTTATGCACCAGGCCTCTAGTAGTTAATAATGGTATAATTCTTGTAAATTTTCAAACTATATACATATATATGTATGTATATATATACACACATATATTCCCCCACAATTACTGCTTTAGTTGCAACCCACAGATTTAGTTTTGTTTCGTTTTCATTCAGTTAAAACATTTTTCCCAGACCCATTCATTATTTTAAAGTGTGTTATTCAGTTCCAAGTTTCAGGAATTTCCAAGACATCTTCCTGTTAAATGGTTTCTGTTTTTACTTCTGTTGTGGTCACAGAACATACTCTGTATGACAGCCATCTTCATAATTTACTGAAAAGTGTTTCATGGCTCAGTGTGTGGCCATCTCAAGTGTTCCCGGAGCACTTGAAAGAATTGTTTTCTGCTCTTACCGAGTGCTGAATTCCATAAATGTCAATTAGTTCCAGGTGGTTACCATGCTGCTCAAGCCTTCCATAGTATTACAGTTTTTCTGTGACAATTATTAAATCAAATGTTAGAGTAATGTTTTAAAATCTCCAATTATGCCCTAACCGGTTTGGCTCAGTGGATAGAGCATTGGCCTGTGGACTGAAAGGTCCCAGGTTCGATTCCAGTCAAGGGCATGTACCTTGGTTGCAGGCATATCCCCAGTAGGGGGTGTGCAGGGGGCAGCTGATCAATGTTTCTCTCTCATCGATGTTTCTAACTCTCTATCCCTCTCTTCCTCTCTGTAAAAAACCAATAAAATATTTTTTTAAAAAAAATCTCCAATTATAATTATAGGTTTATTTATTTATTTCAGTAATGCCAAATTTTGCTTTATGCATTTTGAAACTATGTTATTGTGCCTACACATTTAGGATTGTTATGCTTTGTTAATGAATTGACCCTTTTCTCATTATGAAATTTTCCTCTTTATCCCTTGAAATCTTCCTTGTTATGCAGACTATTTTTTTCTGATATTACACAGCTACTTTAGCTCTCTCATAATTACTCATTGTATTAAATATATCTTTAATATATTTTAGTCCTTTTCATTAAACTTATCTTTGTCTTTTTATTTATGTGTTTCTTATAAATTCATTATAACTGGATCTTCTTTTTAAACCCGGTTTTACCATCTCCGCTTAATTGTGTATTTAGATCATTTAGTTATCAATATTCTTATGTTTAAATATACTATCTTGGTTTTTATTTTCTATACATCTGATCCTTCCTTTGTCCCTTTTTTCTTGCCTTCTTTTGGATTAATAAAATATTATTATATTTCAGTATAGCTCCACTTTGCCTCCTTAATTCTACATTCTTTTGTTTTGTTAGTGATTGCTCTGTGGTTAAAATATGCATCTTTAACATATCACAATCTATCTTCAAATAATATTATACCTCTTCATGTATAACATAAGAAACTTTGGTATAGCACAGTGATGGCGAACCTTTTGAGCTCGGCGTGTCAGCATTTTGAAAAACCCTAACTTAACTCTGGTGCCGTGTCACATATAGAAATTTTTTGATATTTGCAACCATAGTAAAACAAAGACATATTTTTGATATTTATTTTATATATTTAAATGCCATTTAACAAAGAAAAATCAACCAAAAAAATGAGTGTCATAGGTTCGCCATCACTGGTATAGCATCCACTTCCACTCCTTTCTTAGTCCTTTATGCCGTTGTTGTTACACATTTTAACAACTTAATGCATTGCATATCCTCCTTGGGTTTTGAACCAAGTCCCTCTCCTATAAACAGCATGTGAAAATGTCAGTGTCAGCATCCTGACCAACCCCTGGGAACTGTCACATTTGAAATTTGTGCCAAGGTAATATTTATGAAATGATTGCTTATAATAGTAGTTATTATGATTCCTTTACTTTGCATTTTACAGATAAAATTTCTGAGGCTGAGCATCTTTTCATTATTTATTGGCCATTTTGTTTCCTTTCTGTCATTTGAATGTTCATATATTTTTATACATTTTTTCCATTGAGTTGTCTTTTTCTTGTTGATCTGTTGGAGTTTTATTTCTCAAATTCAGGTCATTTGTCTTCTGTTTTATGCATTTCAAATATTCCCCCTATCTTCAGCTTGCTTTTGATTCACTTCCTGTGTTTTTAGATAAGTAGGTGTGTGTGTGTTTTTATTTTCTATACACCTGAAGATGTTTTAATTTAGTGAAGACAAACTTCTGAATATTGTCCTTTATGGTTTGGACTGTTTATGTCATTAAGATAAATTCTTCCTAGTTCTGATAAAATAGTCCCTGTATTTTCTTCTAAATGTTCAAAATTTTACTTTTCACATTTAGGCCTTTAAATCCATTTGGAATTTAACTTTGTAGTCACCTTTTGCTTTTCTTTTCATGTGCTCTACACACAAGTACATGCCAACACCCCATCCCCTGACCTCAATCCCCACTTTTCTAGTTCAGCTCAGTTACCAAAGTTGAGTTCATTGCCCCCAGGGTGGAAATGCCAGTATATACTCTGGAAACTTGGCCAAGACAAATTTAAATTCAGGATATTTTTAAATACCTGTGGTCTGTGCAGTACAAAGAACATGATGCCCACTTCTCAGAGGTAAACAGAGGAGTAGAGAGAAGTAGAAAAGGCTACTTTGTTTTTTAGGAGACTAAAACCCTGACACTAAAGAAAGTTGTGGCATGGCCACTGTTGTTTATTTGTAGTTCTGGTCCTTACCCTCAGAATCACCAACCCCACACCATCAAGTTCACTTGCAGCCAAAGGAATAAACCAAAAGTCTAGCACAGTGGTCGGCAAACTGCGGCTCGCGAGCCACATGCGGCTCTTTGGCCCCTTGAGTGTGGCTCTTCCTAAGCCTTAGGCATACCCTTAATTAAGTTCATAACAGTGTATCTACCTATATAGTTTAAGTTTAAAAAATTTGGCTCTCAAAAGAAATTTCAATCGTTGCACTGTTGATATTTGGCTCTGTTGACTAATGAGTTTGCCGACCACTGGTCTAGCATGTAGTGAGGGCAGGCTTGGAACAGGAAACAGACATTGAGAGTCAAAGCTTTGAGCTTATCCCTGAAGAGCCTAAGCTGAGGTGCTTAGCCTCTCAGACCCTCTGTCTTCTCATCTGTAATGCAAGAACAGTCAGATTGTAACTCCCTCTCAGTGGAAGAAGCAGTGTCTGACTCAAGACAGACATGACTTGAGTCAGATATGAATTGGAACCTACTAGCTAAGTGCCCCAGAGAAAATTACTTACCTCACCTCTCTGTGCCTGAGTTTCCACACCTACAAAATGAGGGTCAATAGAACTCAGCCCATGAGATTCTCCTGAAGAACTAATGGCATGACATTTACATAGCTCACTACAAATGGTAGGTTTGAGGTCATGGGTGTGAGAGGAATTAGTAGGCTGTCAGGTATCATTATTACAAGACCTTTTGTTCCATTCTCCAGAGCTGTTAGCACCCCAAAGTGGTTGTTCCATTGTTGTTGTGTTCTTATTGTTGTTCCTTCCCCAAGACTGCAAGGCTGCATGAAGGAAAAATTCTCAGCAGCATCTATTTCTGCTAAAATCTCCTCCAAGTCAGAGAAAAGTAGATTCTCAAATAGTCCTTGGGAAGCACTACCGCACCTGGGAGAGAACCTGGGACTCAGTAGGTGCTCACTGAGTATTTGTTGAATGAATGAATTGCTTTTTAACAACCTAATGGACCTAAGCAGGCTATTCAGAGGGCTCTCTCAGCCAAGTAAAAGAGGCACAAATAGTCGATGAGAATGCTTCCTCAGGTTATGGACTTTCTCACAAGGGACACCTTCCTGTGCAGCAAAATCCTCAGGGAAAGGGATCCAGGGGAGGGATATGTTGATGTTCCCAGTGAGAGAAATGTGAGGAAAATATAAAACACGTTATGCATCCCAAGCCCTTTTAAGGAAAGATTAAATTTTTAAAATGTGGGGTTAGATTGCCTGGAAAAGTTTTAAACAGGAAAGAAAAGCCTCACAGAATTTTGAGCATGAAATGGCCCAGGAGGTTGTCCAGTCCTGCCCTCTCATTTTATATTTAAAAATCTCCTACCCAGAGGCTTAAGGAATCCACCCAATCCCTGAGAGCTAGAACTGGGTTTATTTTCTCATCTGTTGCTCTTTCCATACCCTCAGGCTCCCTACCTCCCTCTAGATTGGTTTGAGCTTGTTTGGAATTAATGACAAACTTGTCCATACACTGGTTAGTGAGGTCAACTATTATAGCCTGGCTTCCCCATTCACTGAAACGTATTAATAGAGTAAAAACTCTTTGTGAGAGTATGGAAGCAATATATATATATATATCAAACAAAGTTCCCAGGAATAATCCTAAAGTTCGTGCAATACATGTTTTTTTAAGCAGTCTTTATTAGAAGTTGTTCAAGCACACTGCCAAATTGATCCTGCTCCTGAGTAGATTCAATAGATTTATCTGCCCCAGAACTCCAGTTATCTCTTAAACACACCATACTCCCCTAACTCCACACACAAACACTTGCAGCTACCTCTCTTGAAAGCAATAGGCTGCCACCCACTGGTGAGATATCAACATAGAAACCACAAGATACAGGCTGGATCTTAAGACCTTTGAGATGAAGGAAAGAAAAGGCCAGGTTAAAACTTGGCAGTTCTTCAAAGGTGCTAATCAGAAAGTGACCATTAGAAAAATGTTACAAAGATTTAGTTTCCTGGGGTGGGAAAAACATATATTTTAAAAAGAAGCGAGGGCATTGGGGCAAAACCTAAAAGGGAAAGACTTGTTCCTTGGTGATTCTGCCACTCCAAATTTAACACTTGCAGGCATCACATGCTTCTGTGTTTCTTTTCTCCCGAAAAGAATTAAAAAGTCTCAGGACTGAAAGATTTGGTTGTATCTGTACCTCTTTAATCCCTACCCTTATCAAGTTGCCCAGTCTGCTTAAATGGGTGTAGTGATTTTGGACTTGTAACCTTGCTAAGATGCTCATCCCATGCTTATATGTGTTGTTGTTGTTTTTTTAATCCTCACCCGAGGATATTTCTCCATTGACTTTTAGAGAGAGTGGAAGAGAGAGGGAAAGACAGAGAGAAACATCAATTTGTCTCACATCGATTGGTTGCCTCCTGAACTTGGCCTGACGAGGGTCTGTGCCAGGGAGGAGCCCGCAACCAAGGTTTGTGCCCTCAACCAGAATCCAACCCGGGACCCTTTGGTCTGCAGGCCGATGCTCTATCCATTGAGCCAAACCAGCCAGGACTTAGATGTGTCTATTTTAAGTTCCTGCCTCATGAACAGAAAAGGCAGTGGAAATCCCAACGAGTGACAAAATAAGGGAACAATTCTCACCAGTAATCAGAGAATTAAAAATAAAAACACTGAGGGACTGTTTTTCACCCAGGAAGATAGTAGAAATTACTTGCCATTGATAATACCCCTCCATGCAAATAAAAACGCAATAAAATGATCACTTCCTACAGAGCTGGCAGCAGTATAAATCGTGATTACTACTTGGGAAAGCACAGTGATATATGGAGTTCACACTCTTTGACCCAATGGATATATTTCTTGTAATTTTCATTAACAAAATAATACAAGGGCAAAACCAGTTATACACACAAATATATCCCTTGCAGGTTTGTGTTTTGAAACGACCTACTTTTCTAACAGAAGGAAGACTGCATCTATCATTGTACACCAACACAACTGAATATTATCCAACAATTGTAAAGGATGGTCAGAGATGTGTAACATGATAGAGTTTGCTTACAATCTAATGTTGAATTTAAAAAGCAAGATGCACTATCAGCCAGAATTTCCTCATAAGTACGAGGAATCTACTCTGGTTAAGTTCACCCCAAAAAGTTATATGAGAACAACAGTAGGTATTTGACTGGGACCCAGAAAACCAGGGTCTGGCACTGAGGCTGCCAGCCCGGCAGACTGAGTTGCTTGGGCCCAAGGTCACCTGCACCGCTGCCTCCAGGGCCTGGGTGTATCTGTCCTGACCATCACATGGCCATCTCCCCTGCAGTCCCTGCATCTTCCCATCAGTAGCTTTAGGTTCAGGTCTAAGGTGAGTGTGTCTGACTGTTCGTGAGCTTTAGGGGAGGTTGGAATAGCGAAGCTCTAGCATTTGCATATGTGGTAGGAGAATCCCTTAAAAGTGTAGAAACTTATTCTCTCAGAGTCTGGAGTCCAAAAGTTTGAAATTAAACTGCTGATAGGGCCGTGCTCCTTCTGAAGGTTCTGGGGGAAAATCCTCCCATGCCTCTTCCTGGCTTCTAGGGTTGCTGGCAATTCGGGGCATTCCTTGGCTCGCAAGCAACTGGATCACTCCAGGCCCTGCCTCTGTGGTCACAAAGCCTTCTCTTCCCTCTCTGTCTGTGTCCAAATTGCCTTCTAATTTGGTATGACTTCATCTTACATCTGTATAGACCCCATTTTCAAGTAAAGTCACATTCACAGGTTCCAGATAGACATGAATTTAGAAGTACACTATAAACCTTCTACAGAATTTTAGGAGTTTCTTCCTTTTGGTGAGACAAAGATCAAGTGTCTGTCATCAGGGACTGTAATTTTATTTCTTTGGAATCCAAACATGCCTTTTATCATATCACCTAGCATAGGGCTCAGTATCTATTGACATTTAGTGAACACGATGAGTAATAGAGAGAAGAAAAATATCAGGGATAGAGGAAAAACATATAAATTAAAAAGAGATAAATAAATAAATAAATAAGTCATTCTGTATGGAGCCAATTTTAAAATCTCCATAACCTCAGAGATTATTTCTTCAACCCCTTCATAATCAATTCCAATATCATTGTCATTGTTGAGATCATCATCATCTACTAAAGAATATGACAAAATCACATCTTCCTGTCCCCTCATGAGTAGCACAGTAAAGCCTATTTTCTAAACAAAACAATAACAACAACAAAATAATCCATTAAGGTGAGCTAAAGCCCCTCAACTCAAGTTCAAGATAACATTAAGCAAAGCCATAAAACAAAAAATTTCATTGATTGGTGTTCTTTGTGTTTTGAAAAGATTGTCAGTGGGTAACTATAATAAGAAACGCAGGTTAGGCAAAATAAGCAGTTTAGGAGTGTTGAGAAGCTTGGGAGGATGTGTTTGTACATAGGTAAATAGATATATAAGGTAAATATGTAGAATAGTTAGGTAGGTAGATAAAATTTACCTGTGGACCTGTTTGCATTTCCCATTTTCCAAGCTTCTTAAACTCCTAGATGACAATCCACTGAGAAAAACACTAAATCAGAAAGGGCTACACTATGACATACTGAGTTTTGGGAATCTGAGCACAGGTTAAGCTTATTAGAAAGGAGAACAGCCACTGTGCACCAAGAGCCCATAAATTGAAAGCATTTAAAATCTCATGCCCTGACCACATGGCACTCTCAGTTCTTCACTCTCAGATCCTTAATTACCCACCATTATGCAGGCCCTTTGATTCATCATAGTCATTCTTCTTACTCCCTTCCCAGGGAGCCTGAAATCCAGCTCCTGCGAGTCCTCTTACCATTAAGCTGCCCAGCTATTTGTGAACAGAGATCAGCAGCAAAAAGAAAAAGGGAAAGGACTCTATCAATTCAAATGACAGTCCCTCAAAGGCTCTGAGTAACCTCATTTTTGCTACTAAACTCCTATTTGAAGTGCTCCCAGGAAGCTCACTGTTTAACCCAACAGTGCTTACATTTGTCCAGTGAATATCAGTCCTAATTTATTAACTGTACATGACAGAATGTATACCCCATCCTTTTTTTTTTTTACAATAAACACAAGCTCACCTCAGATGACACTGAGGAACATGTGGATATTTCCATAGAAGACACTGTCCTGCTTGACTAAATCAAGAAAAGGAAAAAGTGACTCAAAACAGACCAACATACTAGCTTTGTAACCAGTAACAAGTCATCAGAATGCTCAGATGCGATGCTGCTCACGATACTTAGGTTCTTGCTTCCGTTAAGCTACACAGTCTCAAGAGCAAACACTGGATTAAGAAAATAAGATAAAGGCACATATCGGGAGAACAAAACGTGTATCAATTAGGATGTGTTCAACAGCAAGGTAACTTAAAAAGCTTATGAACAGAGGCTTAAATAATAAAGACATGCATTGTTTCCTGAACAAGGAATTTGAAGATAAGCAATTCAGTGCAGCAGCTCAGTAAGAGCTTCAAAATCTAAGTTCTTTGTGCCCAGTTCTGCCATCCTTGGAGTACTGGCCTTTCATCCTTGGGTTTGTTCCTTCACTATCCCAAGGTGACAGCCAAAGCTCCAAACTCATTCAAGGCAAAAGGACAATAAAACCATCTGTGGACCTAAGTGAATGTCTCTAATCTTAAGATCAACTAAAGGATAGTTCCTTTATATCTGTAAACTATTAGGGAGCTTTTCCACATATTTTCCAGAAAATTTCTGTCTCCTCTATCCCATCTCCCACTCCTCGTAGATCTCTTCTTTTGTTTCATTGACCACTAGGGCACAAGGACGCCCTTAGATGCAAGGGAAGCTGGGAAAATAAATATCTGACAACAAACAACAAAGTTGTTACCATAACTCCACTCCCCACTCCCCCCGCTCAGGAAAAAGAACAGCAAGGAGAAGGGGGGAAAAGAAAGCAAAAAAATAAAAATAAAAAAATCAAGAAAAGGGGAACAGAGACAAAGACTCCCTGCTGGGACAGCAAGGGCAATGCCAACAGGACATTCACCTTTTAGTGTGTCCCTCAATCCAGACATACCAAAAATGTCCCTGACAGAGACACAAAATGAAATTTTTAAGAATGAGTGATGGCTCTCCGTGATGTCTTCCTCTAAAAACTGTTTTCCATATCTTCCTATTAATTTAAAACCCACAACATGAAAATAGGCCAGTGATCCAGCCCTTTCCAAATGGGCTCCCCAGAAGATAGTTTAGCAAGATAGTTCAGGGGGAAAAGGTTCATGTTTTCATATAAATTTGAGAACTTTATGGATCCACTATGGAGAACTCAGTGAGCATTAGAATACTGAAGGCTATGATAAGTAATGCAATAAACATCATTTAACTCAATATTGTCCAAACCACCACTACTATATTATATTGTATATATACACACATACACACACACTAGAGGCCCAGTGCACAAAATTTGTGCACTGGGGGGGTGGGGGGTTGTCCCTCAGCTCAGCCTACACCCTCTCCCATCTGGGAACCCACAGGGATCGGGGCTAAACCGGCAGTCAGACATCCCTCTCACAATTGGGACTGCTGGCTCCCAACTGCTCGCCTGCCTGCCTGCCTGATTGCCCCTAATCGCTTCTGCCTGCCAGCCTGTCACCTCCTAACCACTCCCCTGCCAGCCTGATTGATGTCTAACTGCTCCCCTGCCGGCCAGATCGCCCCCAACAGCCCTCCCCTGCCAACCCGATCACCCCCAACTGCCCTCCCCTGCAGGCCCAGTCTCCCCCAACTGCCCTCCCCTGCAGGCCCGGTCGCCACCAACTGCCCTCTCCTGCCAACCCGATCTCCCCCAACTGCCCTCCCCTGCAGGCCCGGTCTCTCCCAACTGCCCTCCCCTGACAACCCGATTGCCCCCAACTGCCTAACCCTACCAGCCCGGATGCCCCCAACTGCCCCCCCCTGCCAGCCCAGTCACTCCCAACTGCCCTCCCCTGCAGGCCCGGTCGCCACCACCTGCCCTCCCCTGCCAACCCGATCGCCCCCAACTGCCTACCCCTGCCAGCCCGGATGCCCCCAACTGCCCCCCCCTGCCAGCCCAGTCACTCCCAACTGCCCTCCCCTGCAGGCCCGGTCCCCCCAGCTGCCCTCCCCTGCAGGCCCGATCGCCTCCAACTGCCCTCCCCTGCAGGCCTGGTTCCTCCCAACTGCCCTCCCCTGCAGGCCTGGTACCCCCCAACTTCCCTCCCCTGCAGGCCTGGTCACCCCCAACTGCCCTCTCCTGCTAGCCTGGTCGCCCCTAACTGCCCTCCCCTGCTGGCCTGCCCGCCCACAACTGCCCTCCCCTGCTGGCCATTTTGTGGTGGCCATCTTGTGCCCACATTGGGGTGGCCATCTTTGTGTGAGGGTGTGATGGTCAATTTGCATATTACCTCTTTATTATAAAGGATATGTATGTAATAGATAGATAGATAGATAGATAGATAGATATAACTTTATGTAACACTTAGTAATATCCCACAGAATACACTTTTGGTTAAAGTTGTCATTTTTCTTATCTCCATTACCCTAGAAAATGGACTTATTACTTTTCTAAGAAGAAATCTTCTGATTATACTACTGATAGTTCAGCCCACTGATAAATGTGCTGCTAATCAAAGTACTTATTAATTTTATCTTCTCCTTCTCTAAGACCAACCAAGGTATGAATCAAACTGGAGAGAGTAATCTTAATCCTATTCAGTTAATAAGAATGATGACTTTAACCATGCAGAAGCATAACTGAAAATAAAGCTGTTGGCACCTTGAACTATACTGCAGCAAAAATAACATTACTTGGTGAGATTTAGAGAGATTATGAAAAGTGGAAAGTGCCAATTCAGATTGTGATTATTTTAATGAAAGCTTTCCGTGAAGTGATTATAATCAGTGGAGCCATGTCAGGAAGGCAAATATGGCAAATATTCGAATTCAGTTCTCACCACGGAGGTGCCCAACCTTCCTACCAGTTTTTGCCCATCTCAGAGCACCACTGCCAACTGGATCCATCCTACCACAGCTCATCAATGTGGCATTTGAAAATCTACTTCTTCTCTCTCTGCTCATACATAGTCATCTTCACCAACACCCAACTCTTGCAAAAAGCCTCCCCTGTTCTTTCCATCTCTTACTTCACAGAGGCTATAGAGCTTATCCAAGAAACCCTGGCTTGCCAGCAAGCTGGGGTGTGAACACAGGTCTGTCTGAGGGACTCCAAATCCCATCCTATGCTCTTCACTGCCTTATCGGGGCCTTTGCCCTAGCAAGAGGTGGGTTATGATACTAACCTAGATGGTTGGAGCTCAGAGCCCAACAAGTGGGAGCATTCATCAAATCCCACTCCCCTACCCTCTCATTTCACATGTGCATCCCAAAAATACTTGTGAAGAGAGGAGAGTCGCTGACTGGAAAGAAGGGAGACCCTGAAAAATAACTATCAAGAGCCGGCCAAGTATCACATGATCTCATTCATATGTGGAATCTAAGTAACAAAATAAGCTGATGAACGGAGTGGATCCAGAGACATGGAAGCATGAAACAGAGTGTGAAATCTGAGAGGGAAGGTGGGGGAGGGTGAGTGGGGGAGAGGTAATCAACCAAGGCCTTGTATGCATATGTGCATGGCCATGGACACAGACAATAGGGTGGTGAGGGCCTG
>NW_005366873.1:5005185-5009093 GCF_000412655.1 Myotis brandtii | reverse complement strand
GAGAGGGTCAATTGGTGAAAAAGGAGGACGTATGTAATACTCTCAACAATAAGGAATTTTTATTTTTTTTAAGGAGCAGGCTAAGCTCCCTTGGCCATTTCAAATGCAAATTTCTGACAAGCTTTAAGCAAGGAATCAATATAAAGTTAAATTAAAACTCTAATCAGTTTCAGCTGAAGATGGCGATGTACAAGAACCCGGAACCCATTTCCCCTGGTGGACACACAGAATATACAGCAACAAATGAACAACTTCCTATGGGGGGGATAAATCTCTGAAAACTGGCTGAGAACTCTACTCCACCAACAGACAGCCCACAGAGGGGCAGGCAGGAGAGGCTGAGTCACAGAGTCGCCATGAACCCCAGTCCTGTGTGTTGGCCCACAGTCCTGAGGGAAGGGAAAACCCAGAGCTCCCTGCGGAGGGAAGGGTTTACACCCCACATCGAGCACCTTGACTTGTAAGATATGCCCCTGACAAGCAAGCCCCAGAACTTCTAGATTTTAAAACCAACGGGGTTCAAGTCCAGGAGACCCACAGGCTATAGCGACCTGAGAAAAGACTCTTCAAGGCTGGACTCACCTGCCCAGGGCCCAGGCGGAAGGGGCGATCCAGGATCACCGGGCGTCGCATGGGGAGGCTCATCTGCTTTGGCCCGAGGGGCAGGCATCTGATTTGACATACATTTGGGGGGGTGCTGGGAACTTACCTGGGACAGCGGCCAGCCGGGCACTGTCTTTGGGCTCTCCCTGTGCCTTCTCCAGCCAGCAGGCACCTTCTTTTTCTAGACTCTAGGCTCCTTCCTTCCTTCCTTCCTTCCTTCCTTCCTTCCTTCTTTCCTTCCCTTTCGGTGTCATTATCTCTCTGTCTCGCTCTAGCTGCTCGGCACCGTTTTCTCCCTCTGCCATGATGGAAGCTTGGGTGCCACCCAGAAGGGAGCTTGTACACACGGATACGCCCGGCTTTGTGGTTCCCCCAGGGGCACCTCTACATCACCTGGCGCTGGTGGCCAGCGAGGTCCCAACAGACTCGAACCCAGCGAAGAAAGGGTGGCTACCACCTCCAGGACACAGCAAAAGGCAACAGTCCAGGAGGTCAGTCTTTCTAAAAAAAGGCCTATCGCTTATTATCACAGCTGAGCCCGAGGGGCAGGCTGTTCTCACAGCTGAGCCTGAGGCAGGCTTCTAATTAAACACGGAGAACGGCTCACTGGCCTCCTTTCCAGAGACTTCGGAGGCTGGGGCCACAGTTCCTGTGCCTCCCCGAAGGGAGCTTTTCCAGCGTTGGGTGCACCAGTCTTTGTGGGCGCCGTCTGGGATGCCCCTTGACTGCCTGGCTCTGGTGGACAGGGAACTTGTGTTTCTGGATCCCATGAGACTATTGCTAGGTCCGTGCGGAAAGGAGCCAGGCCAAGAGACGTGAGCGTTTAAGAAATGTTATCACATTCTCCCACAGCGGGCTGAGGCCAGTGTGTGGGTGTCAGCAGGGCAGAGTAGGGGGAGCGGGGTGTTTATGTCTCTTGTAAAGGTCAGGGTCAGCAGTCGGGCCAGGTGCAGGTGTGGGCCAGGTGCAGGCGGTCACTGGAAACCAGGTGAGGTGGACCGAAGGCCTTTCCTCATGAAACCTACAATGAGAATAACAGGTAAATAGCTGGAGGGGCAGGAGCCCCCAGCAGGGCATAATGGAGCGCAAAAATATGCCTAACTACCATACCGATTAGAGAGGGTTCTTGGCAGGCTAGCACCCCAGGGCACTCACTGCACAGACAGCAGACTAAAATACCCACACCCCCACACAAAAATTTCTTCTAATGGATGAAAGACTTAAATGTAAGGCAGGAGACTAAAAAGCTCCTCCAAGAAAGCCTGGAACAAAGTGTGGAATGTCAGAGGGAAGGGAAGGTAGGTGAATGGAAAATAATCAACCAAAGACTTTGTATGCATATATGCTTGGCCCCTGGAGACAGACAATAGGGAGGTGAAGGCCTGGAAGGGGCTGGAGGGGGTCAATGGGGGGAAAGGGAGGCCATATGTAATACTTTTAACAACAACAATTTTAAAAATTTAAATAAATAAATAAATGCAATCTAAAACTCCTAGGAGGAAACATAGGCAGTAAGCTCCTTGACACGGGTCTTGGTGATGATTATTTTGGATTTGACACCAAAAGCATAGGCAACATAAGTAAAAATTTAAAAAGTGGGACTATATCAAAATTTTTAAAAAATACAATGTAATGTAATGGTTTTTGGTTAATAAGACTCTTATCTTCAACTGATAACCCCTGGGGAACAGTTTCCCTGGCCTTGCCATCTACGTCTCCCCAGTGCCCAGCACAGAGCCTGGGGGTAAAGCAGGGCTTGGATAAAATGTTTGACACCTTATTTCTGTTATTCCATACCAACATGTTAAGGCCAAACTAAGATATTCATAAGGTTGTGTTACTCTTCAGCAAGCATTTGCTTGTTTAAAAAAAAAAGACAGTTGCAAGTGAATTTCACAAACGTAACATTGAGCGAAAGAGGCCAGATCCAAACTAGTACATATTTACCTGAAATTCAAAAATAGGCAAAGTTGACTGATAATGTAAGAACTGCTATTCTGATTTGTGTTAATGCAATCTGTACCAAAGGGAGTCAGAAAAACCAAACCGATAAGTTTACATGTTCACAAATTTCATTATCAGCTGACAATTAGTGCAACTAAAAGTGACACCTCTCTGGGCATGTTTCTGGCAATTGACAGCTGAAAACACCATGAGAGGTACTTTTATTTGCTGTTAATGTTCTCAATGCCTGGAGAACATTTTAAAACCATCTGTAGCTATTGCACCCAAGTTGTTTTGTGTTGTTTTCAGGAAGTTCAAGTTTCCAGGATCAGTTAAAATTGTAACAGTTCTTTCAGATTTAAAAGATGCAGAATTTTGTCAAAAACCTAACCCTCCTACACAGACACACAACCACTCCCCAAAAGGGCCAAAAATCACTGGCTTCCACCTGCTGTGTCCTTCATAAAGTAGGAGGGAGGACTACATCTTTATATGTGCTCTGTCAAGCAATGGGGACCACAGTGGGTTGTGTCACTGCAATATCTTATCTGCCTACAACTGATCACACCTGAGAGCAATGGCTCATCCACAGGCTGGAAAGGTCCGGGTGTGACCAGTCTCCAGGGCTCTGAGGAAACTCGGTAGAGTTCTCTCCCTGGCGAGTACCCAGAAACAGGAGATACTGTAATGAGGGCTTGACCATTGCCATCCTCCTCCTCTCTAGGGGAGAAGAGATAAGGTGTGGGACTCCCCATCTAAGTGACCCTACAAACACAACCCTTTTTTAAAAAAATCTAACTTGAACCTACTACAGAGTCTAGCGAATAAAGGGAAACTCCTGCTGAAACTGAACTCTCTCCTCCGCCGTATGGACACTTTGTCGCTCCCAGGTCTTTGTGAGATCTTCAGCAACACACACTCCCCTGTGAGCAGGGAGACAGGTCACATCGCTCACTCTGAAGTTTTTATCCAGGTTAGGGAAGAAAAGGATTGCGTGGGATGGAGGTCGGTCTTGCAAAAAGAAACATCATTTCTGTAGAAAAATGGGCAAAGGCTCTAGTTTGCCCCATTTCCTGAGTCCAGAAGCTCTATCTGCTCACATTCTCCCGTAAGTTCACCAAGCCGGCTTTAACCCTCTCCACCCTGCACTCCTCTGCCTCCGACCCCATTCTCTCTCCTCTTGCTGCCGTTGTGGCCAGAACCTTGGACCATGGCCAGATGCGTGCGGAGTCGCCTGTCAAGTGTAGATACGATGCTGATTGATGTTCCTCCAGCTCTGGGCGGTGGCTGTGCCTGGGTTCAGCTCTTCAGCTCCCGGAACTTCAGAATCCGCAGTTGATGTCCTAGCCTTGCCCTCACCC
>NW_005366873.1:4998136-5004667 GCF_000412655.1 Myotis brandtii | reverse complement strand
GGGATTCGGGTTCCCTGTGCCGCTCTCCCCACCTCACTGCCCCGCTGCGGAAACAGGGAATGCGCCGCCGGCTCTGCTGGGACCCCCACCCACTGGCTGGCGCCTCTGCCTCCCGCTCCTGGAATCCCGCCGCCTCTGGGATCCCGAAGCTGGCGCGGGGTGGAGGTTTCTGCTCCATCTGTGCCTTGGGGCCTTGACCTGCCCCAGAGTACAGACTGTGTCCTGGCCTGGGCAGAAAATAATGTTCATCACCGACTGTGAGCGTGCACCTTGTTGGATTTTGCCCAGGATTGTAGCCCTGGTGCTTAGAAAGGAGCCTGACACCTTCCTGACAGTGAGTGTGAGACAGTTATCCTCAGAGGTCAACCTACATCTTATCTTCACCTTCAGGCTGAGCCCAGAGCGGGGGATGCGTGCCTTGTATGTCTTGGGATGAACCTGAATGAAGTTAGCCACCTTCCGCTCCAGGACTGAATACTCTGCCACTAGTTTGCTCAAACCACCTCTCCGCTAACCAAGCTGTAAAATGAAGGGATTACTTGGTTGACAAAACTCCCTACAGGATCTAAAATTCTGACTTGTATGATCGCCCAGCACCTCAGCTGCTGTTTAAAAAGTTCAGATGAAGATCCACGGTGAGCAAATTCTTAAATGTGTTCAATTACTAATTTTTTCTTCAAAAGCCATTTTTTTAACAAGACTACCATGTCTTCAAATTTTTAAGTCCTCACAGACTTCAAGACCATGAGTAAATAAATGAATACCAGGACAATTAATGCCCAGTACAAAGCAATAGTACTGCCAGGCCGTGGTGGCTTAGTGGTTGAGCGTTGCCCTATAAACCAGAAGGTCACGGTTTGATTCTAGGTCAGAGAACATACCCAGATTGTGGGTTCGATCCCCAGTCGGGGACATGCAGGAGGCAGTCGATCAATGATTCTTTGTTATCACTGATGTTTCTCTCTCTCTCCCTCCCTTCTCTGAAATCAATAAAAATATATTTAAAAACAAATGAACAAAAAGCCAATAGTACACATTCCAGTATATATGTGTGCTTTCCATTGCTATTTCCATGGTAACATCACTGAAACTATGACCCCTGTGTCTATGTCAGGCTCACCTTGAAGACAACATAGGAGTGGTTCCTCATTGATGTTTCCAACTGGGTTCAAGAAAACTTCTCTTGCACAAACTCTTCCCAGGGCAGAGTTATAACAGAAGTATCCGAGTCACATTCCTAAGACCACTCCAAGATAATAGGAGATCAGCCTTCTCAACCACTGGAGTTGAGTGTGTAGATATTTAATAGAGTGACATCTGACAATTCAAGAAGCTTGGAATGTGCTTCCAGAGACATTCAAATGGGGCCCTTACCTAGCGGCTCATCCTTGGAGCCTAGCTCTGTACCCCTCCACAAAGGTATCAATATCTGGCGGGCTGTGACCTCCAAATAGGAGAGCGGAGATTGCAGGCGCTCTTGGTGAAATCCAGGTCAGCCATTCCCCTCTTCTCGGAAAGTTTCCAGAGGTTTGCAGGATCGTTTGCTTCATGCCTTCTCTTCATGCTCTGCTAACTTCCGTTCCAACCTGGATAAGTGGGCTGGAGTTCCTCCAGGAAGGAGAATGTAGATAAAACCGTCAGAACCCAAATAGATCCCTCCCCAAATATAGCACTGGGGAAAGCAAATTTAAAAGGGGTGGGAGAGAAGTCAGAATATTGGAAAGCTATGAGCCAATACTAATTTTTTACTTAAAACATTTACATTTTGACTTAGGACTATTACTACCTTAAATCGTTTTTCCAACATGAAGCACTTCCTGCAGAAATGTGAAAATACACCTTTTTGTCCCCATAAAGTTTATATCTCCCTTCTTCCTGAACTAACTTAGCCCAGTTATCCCCTTGGAGAGGAGATGTTTGAGAACCATTTGAGAGGAATTCGCTGAGGTTTGATCATCTTTTTATTCTCCAATTTTAGTTTTCCATTTGAGGAAGGGGTTAAGAGGATCTAGATTAAGTTGGTTCCAAAGTTGATTGGTTGATTATTGTTGTTTGTTTGTTTGTCTTTTGGTTGTTATCTTTTATTTCATAAAACTCTGCTTGCCATTGGCCTCTATCACCAGTCAGAAGTATAGATACCACTAATTCCTCAAACTCATCCCTTTAACAAAACTGCCAAGCAAGTCGCCTACTCAGGTAGCAAAGTGGACCAATCTAATCAGGTGGTTTCCAATCCAGCGTTCCCTTAAGATTCTTGAACAGATTTCATTGATGGAATGCTAACAGGATGAGCTATCCAGTAGATGAGGAGGGAGAGTTTATGTCAAGAGCCAGGCAGTGGGTATGGATGGGTGATTCCTACAAGAAGTCTAAAAACTCTAAACATCAAAAATATATCTCAACTCTTCCCACATCTCACCATGTCTACTCCAGCAGTTTCCACACCACACTCCCTTCCTATCTCTGTCTGCAAAATTTATACTCAAAGTGGGGTTACATGCCCAGTAGTACCAGATAATGACACAGTGCAGTGACAGGGAGAAAAGTAATTCATGTTTATGTATCATAATTTTTGTATTCAAAAGCTAGCAAGTTATCCTTACCAATGTCTAATTACTGGAGGGCAGCAGCACAGTTTATGAACAAGTATAAATATGTAGGCAGCACATACTCAAAATGCTTTCTGTTCAATGAGATAGATGATCAAAAAAGTATAGAAACCCTTACCCTGCAAAGCAGTAAAATATCATGTTTTAAACACATGAAAACATACAACTCCTTTTGTTAAAAAACTGACAGTTCCTCATTGTACTCAGAATACAATCAAGAATGGGCCATGAGGCATGGGTGAGCTGGCCCCTGCCTATGTCTTACCCTCGTTTGACATAGCTCTCACCTCATTCTGTTATGGCAAATTTCCAAGTGGCAGGAAGACAGACCACCAGGCACTCGGAAGATACAGGAAATGCACTTTTTATTTCAGGAAGCACTGGTGCTGGTTCAGGGGAATCAGTACCCAAAGCTAAGCACTGAATGCGGTGGGCTTTCCTTTTTATCCCCCTAGTTTCTTTGTCTCCCAAATATGGACTAGGCTTTTGGACTTTTCTCAGGCTTTTGCAGTCCCTGTAATTGGGGGGGTGGGGGGGAGCGAGATAGTGACCAAGACCCCATCTGGCACCGGCATTCAGACCCCCTTGTGGGGCTGTGTATGGTTTTATGGCCCCTGTAAGATAAGTATTCAGGGAAACAGGTTTTTTAAGGCTAGGCCACAAGCGGAAAGGGGGTTGGGGCTTAATTATAGGCTTGTACACATACATGCTAGAAGGCAGGTTTGACTGGGCACAGACCTAGGTTGCCACCCCGAATTGCCTTCACAATTCATTATGCCCCAGCCCTTCATTATATTATATTTAATCCCAATTCGTGGTCTTTGTGCTTCTGTTCTACCTGTTTGGAGTGCTCATCCCACTCTCATATGATTGCCTTCTTCTCATCTCTTAGGTCTCAGCTTATTCACCTTCTCTGGGTAGCTTTGGATGAAGGACTTAAGAACTCTCTCCTGTAAAGTAAGGAAAAGGTCATCTATCTGATTGAAAAAGTGTCATTGCCCCTAGCCAGTTTGGCTCAGTGGATAGAGCATCGGCCTGTGGACTGAGGGTCCCGGGTTTGATTCCGGTCAAGGGTACATGCCCCCGTTGCGGGCTCGATCCCCTGTAGGGAGCGTGCAGGAGGCAGCTGATCAATGATTCTCTCTCATCACTGATGTTTCTATGTCTCTCTCCCTTTCGCTTTCTCTCTGAAATCAGTAAAAATATATATTTTTTAAAGTGTCCTAAAAGTTCATTCAACTTTGTGAACCTCTTACCAATACAGTGACACTGCTATTTATGATACACCTATTTCGTCAGATTGCTAAATAGTTTCTAGATATTTATTTTTAAATTGATAAATTTTGTAGCAGCTCCAAAAGATAGAGGGCAGGTATTTCTTACTGTTAGATAATACAATGAAACTTACCCGTAATCTTAGATTTAAAGACAAAGTCTTCAAACAGAACTTTACTATTTTTCACCACAATTGGGTCCACTTTCTTCCTCACTCTGTGTTTATGTGTCTGTGTATTAGAATCACACATTATTTCTCAGCTATTATATACTATTTGCACAGTCATTTCAGTTGAACATTATTACAGGATTATATAGAGTGGTTTCACTGCCCTAAAAATCCTCTTAGTCCCTCCCCATCCCCTACTTGATAGTATTTTTATTAAAGTCAATTTAATCTCAATGGAAATGTGAGTGTTACCACCAAACATTAACATAGCTTTTAGAAGGCTATCATTTTCAAATAATCAAGGATTACAATCTCGAATTACAAATTAGATGCTAATTTATTTTCTTTGCTTGTTCCTTTATTTGAAATCCTTTTTTATGTCATTATCTCTAAAGGTGTATACATTTTATTAATTATTTTTGCTGACTGTTTAAATGGAACAAAGCAATAATTTGAAAATGATGGCCACCTAACACCTACATTTCATTAATTATTTATAATGAAGTAATATATGCACATGGTTAAAAGAAATTGGAGATGGGTTTATAATAAAAAGCGACAACTTTGCACCACTCCCTCCCCCCTTAAATCCCACTTCCTGTAAATAACCAGCTTCAGTCATTGTCCTATTTTTTAGTTTTCTGGTGGTTATCAGCACAGCTCATAAGTATTGAATTCATGCCACCGTATCATCACTTAGCCCTTTTGTATAGACATTATTGTCTTTGTTTTCTGTATTTTCTAAATCTCCCCTTTTCAGGATTCTTCTAGTTTTTCTATCCCAACCTTGTATCCAAAAGGAACACAGTGGGAGGAAAAAGAGAATCTTTCTGCCTCCGGTTCCAGTGACCCAGGGTTCCATGGGATCAATGGAGAGAAAAGGTCAGGGAGTAGGGGGGTAGGGAGGGGGGAGTGGACGGGGAGAGGGAGAGAGAGAGAGAGAAAACAAGAACTGTTCTGAGACCTCCTCTGGCACCCATATGTGACTGCTTTGAGAGGGTTGTCCACTTATCTCGTTGTAGCCTGAGACTTGGAAAACATTCACAGTATTCTGCAAGACAAAAAAAAATTGTCAGAACACAAAGTAGCTTGATGCCCATCAGGCAAAACGTAGGGTCTAGAGCTGCAGTAAAACTTTCTGAGAGGAGCATGTGTTTCCCGTGGCAGCATGCTGCTGCAGCTTCATCTGCATGAACAAGCGTCACTGAACCTCCGAATTTCATTGCTTAAAACACCGCATTTGTGGTTCTTTGATTCAATTATTCACAAAATGCAACATTTCACCTTGTCTCCTTACAGCAGTGAATGAAGATTCCCATTAAATTGATGTCGCCTTCTCATTTGGAGTTACCTAGAAGAAACCTCTGAGGATGATTGGACATGTTTTAAGGGAGGAGTTTCTGCTCAGCTTGCAGAAGAAAAGATTCATGCGAGATGCATAAGACTAGGAAGGAGGCATCCAATAAAACACCTCTGCTTATCAAACATGCATAAACGTAGGAAAGTACTTTTTTATTTGACTGCAAGCAACACTTTTTGTTGGACACAGAATTTATCCTACAATAGTCCTGCCACAGAGGATTGGTCAGCAAAGAGCTTCATCAAAGTTAAAAGCATTATTTTAGAACAGAATAGAAATGGAGGGATAAATTATTTGCTGTAGATTTTGCTTCTTCAGCTGCCTATTTATAAAACTTCTATTGTGATCTGGCCTCACTTTCCCTCTAATTTCAAAAAGGCTGTCAGGAAAAAAACTGCCCAATTTATGCCCAGGAAAAAGCCCAATAAAAAATAATGATGCAATCTTCTACTCAGATCGTGTTGTTAGCTTTTCAAAACACTTTGGTGTTGGCTCTCCTGTCTGAATCTCACCAGAAGTCTGTGAAGTGATGGGGCAGGTCTTATTGCTGTATTTTGTAGACAGAGAAACTGAGGCCACACTGTGAATGATGTGTCCAAAGTCACCAATGAGTCAGCAGCTAAACCTCAGCTAGAACCACCTCTCTAAGTTGTACAATACTTTGGCTAGAGAAAAGTTCTAACCAGAACTGGAGAAAACATTTCACTTTTAAACATAATCAAGTAAAGCAGTATTTTCCCTTCCTCTCTATTTGGCCAATCGTATACCCTCCTTCAAATCTACTTAATTAAATGTTCTTTCCTTCAAAAACAGTTGTATAATTTATTTTATCCCTCTCTAAATTAGGCTTACATAATTTAAGTGAGGAGTTGGGTTCTCCTACATCGACTTATCCATTATCACATAACAATTTTCTAGATATAAGCATAATAAAAATAGTCATTGTAAAGCATAGCAAATATCTCCAAGAGCTAGGAAGCACAGTAAGAATATGAGCTTTCAATGTATCAAATCTACAATCAAATCCTCTCTGTTACTTACAAATGAGCAATATCTCTAAGCTTCAGTATCTTCAATGTGAAATGATTACATAATAAGACTTACCGGCAGTGGGTGTC
>NW_005366873.1:4993583-4997928 GCF_000412655.1 Myotis brandtii | reverse complement strand
CAACCATGCAGTAATCCTGGCCAAAATACTAATCATAGAATCTAGTTCCTTAGACCATCTCTCTGTCCCCGAGTTCCTTTTCAATGAAAATCCAAGTCTGTTAGGTGAAGGGTTTTATAGGAAGGTGGAGAAGGGAAGGGTGCAAGCATGGGCTTTGGGAGAGGCTAGGAAGCAAGGCCCCCATACTGGAGGAGTAGAGAGAATTCTACATCTCTGAGCAGGGGAGGGAGGGGATGGACTTCTGAGGCAGCTTCTACGCAGTCTCTAGAGAAGAATAGATGTGAGAGTCATCAGGATGAGACCACCTGCACCAGGGACCCAGCCTCACCCCAGTCTCACATCCCACAGAAGGAATCAGTAAGGAGAATGACCTACAGGCATGGACAGTGGGGATGGCAGCCACCAGCGGGCAGGGAAATGAAGGGTTCTGGTTCCCTTTTCTAGACATTACCTACATCCCCAGATGCTAGAAGAGTTCTACAGATGGAAGGGGCTCCACACTGAATAATAATAATGAATAATAATAATAATAAGTTGAATTTCTGTCTAGTCCAGATGGATGATACTTGGGGCTAAATTATATTGATTTAATTGAAAGTGATATTTCTTGCATTTCTGAGCTAATGGGCTACTATACATAGCCATTATGAGTACTGTATATGATTTAGATAGTCCTGATCTTTAATAATTAGCAATCCACATGTAATAATTATTGTAACACTGGTATCATCACAGGCATTTACTGGAGATCATTAGATACCCACAATATCCATGTCTCATCCCAGCCTAGACACCTGGAAATTAAGGGATTCTTAAATCAGGAATTAACTGTACATATGTTCTAATACTGCCCCATTAAAGGTTCAAAGACATGAAAGAAAGAGAAACTGATTGTCAAATTTATAAAGTTTAGGCAGGCATGGCGGAACTCATTTCCCATCATCCTTGCCAACACTTGTTATTTTCAGCCGATTTCATTTTAACCAAGATGACATCTGCCAGTTGATTAAAGGCTACACCTCTGGAAAGGGAAAGATTTTCTGGCCCCTAAAGTCTGAATCTGTGCTAACAGATAAAGGTTGAGGGAGGGAGGAGAAGAGAGACGCCTGGATAGAGGGCTTAGGAGAATTATCTTCTCCTAGGACTCTGATCCCCAGGGGGAGAGGAGGACAAATGTCCATCAAATTCTCCCTAAACCCTGGCCCAAGAATAGTGTTGATTTACTTCTATTTGGTAACTATGATGACTTCGACCTGTTCCCCAATGGGAGCTGCCAGCCTCCCAGGCTTGTCAGTCTTCCTGAAAGCCTAGGGTGGCTGTGATGCATGTCACCTTCTGGCTTGATACTTATTAAATAATAAACCTGTTGTCTTTCTCTGCTACATGTGTAAAGAGGACTCTGGGTTGGGAGAAGTTTGGAGTTTTAATTATTTCCCCCAGCACTTTCCACATGCAATCGTGAGTGACACTTTGAAAATACGTGTTAGAAGTGGGGGGGGGGAATGTATCCTCAGTCACACTTTTCTCTGTTGAGATAAACAAACAGTATTATGAACCAGAGGGAAGTATCAACGTGCCCCCCAGCATTTCATCTCCTAGTCTTGTCTCATCTGCGTTTTGAGGAGTGCCTGCCTGTGGGACATCCCTCACATGCCATGGAAGGAGGCGGCCCTCTTCAACGTGGATGATACCTAGGGAGAACAGAGATCCCAAACCGGGAAGGCTTCAGAAGCACATAAACCCACACGCTGCACTGCTCACTCTTGAGAAATGAGGGGCCATGGGAAGCTCTGTGGACACACGCTGTGGTAAGTGCATCAGGCCTGCTGGCCTCTTCCTACCAGAACTTTACGTGCCATTTGTCATCATAGGGTTTCCCAAGCAGCCCTCTGGGCCCTCTTGATTCCTTGGGATGAGAGGGAGTGTCTTGTCTGCTTTCCAAGGCCCAGTTATCCAACTCCATCTTGGATTCCGTTATTTCCTATCTAATTAACTAAGTATCTGTTACTTAAAAACAAGATAGTATAATGTACATCCTTGAGTTGCTGCTAGAATTTAAACTCAGATCTGGTGACCTCAAGATGGGAACCCTGTATTCTAGGAATAAATGATATTAATGATAATTCTTAAGGAAATATTTGCAGTAGGCACATTTTTCGGAGTGCCAAATGGACATGTGAGTAACCTTTACCTCTTCATATTGGTAAATTTATATCTTTTTTTAAGTTGTCTTCAATATCATGGTTATTATTTCATCTAATAGACAATATATCTAAATCATTTAGGAAATTGTCTTCTTTCCTCCTTATTCTGCAACTAGAGGCCCGGTGCACAAAAATTCGTGCACTTGGGGGGCGGGGGGGTCCCTGAGCCCAACCTGCGCCCTCTAGCAGTCCAGGATCCCTTGGGGGATGTCCACCTGCTGGCTTAGTCCCACCTCCCAGGGGATCGAGCCTAAGCTGACAGTCAGACATCCCTCTGGCAGCCTGGGAACCCTCAGGGGATGTCCAACTAATGGTTGGACATCCTTAGCGCTGCCACGGAGGCAGAAGAGGGTCCCGCCACTGCTGCTACGCTGGCCAGGCGTTAGCCGGCTCCTGGCTGAGTGGTGCTCTCCCTGTGGAAGCGCACTGACCATCAGGAGGCAGCTCCTGCATTGAGCATCTGCCCCCTGGTGGTCAGTGTACATCATAGCGATTGGTCATTCTGATCGTTCCATTGTTAGGGTCAATTTGCATATTACCCTTTTATTATATAGGATTATTATATAGGATTACCAATCAACAGATTTCTTAAGTGTCCTATGACCAGAAGTTCTCATTTTCCTTCCGTCTTCTAGAAAATAAAAATAACCCACAATAGGTCAACAAGAGGAATGCACGGACCCTTCCCAGCCACCTTGCACAGAATGGGTCTCCCATTCCAGAATGTTCCACGGTATATAGAGACTCCACAAAGGAGACCCATAACAGTGGACTTCTCTGTACAGAAAAATCATTTTACTCTGGGAATTAAAACCATGATCCTAGCTCACCGGAAAACATCTGCTGTTCATCAATAGCACCATCTGGTATTTCAGCGCCTCACTCTGTTGTAGATGCTTCACGTAGCTGCCTCTCCAAATTAGTTATTCCATAACAACTTGTTTTCTGGAAGCACAGGCCAAATAGGGTAGTTTTGCTGAAAGCTACTCAATGCTTTGCCCATGTTTAAATAGGGATTCCCATGCCTTCCCCTGACTGTGGCCTGAAGTGTTTCAAGCCATTATATTTGGGGAAGTGTGGGGACAGGAGAAAATGCCTATTAATGCCCTAAGCAAGTGGCTTGGGGGGGGAAAATGTGTAAAGCTGCATTTAACAAACTCATGAGCATGCATGGCCTAATCTTAGTAATTTATTTAGAGGGATGATTGTGATAATATAAGCTGAGCTATATCTATCGTAGGAAACTGAGTGCTTCGTAGAGTAGTGACTGCCCTTACTATAGCTATACCCTTCACCCTGTCCAGTTAGCTTCTTAGATTATTGATCTCACCTTCCAATTCGCAGCAGTGCCACGAAGTTTCAGTGACGTGGGGGCAGCTAAGTCTGGGTGATGCAATAACAATAGTGCTGGATGGGGTCACTAGCCGAGTGATATTCAGTTAGTCACTTAGTCACTCTGGGTCTCGGTTTTCTCATTGTTAAATAAATCACCTGACCCCTCACACCCCAGGTTTCTGTGATGCTCAAATGAGATAAGAGTATTAAAGACAGTGTGATCAGTAATGAACACTCTAGACATATTACAAATGTTAGCCACTTGTCTTCTCTTTTCAAACCAGAATCTGATGAAGGCGGGTCCTCATTGCTACAATTCCAGAGCAAGATGCTTAACTTGTAAGTATGTGTGGTCTAGAGGTAAATTTTTCATGTCAGCTTTGCTGCTTTAAATTTTTACACACCAAACTCTCTCTTCAGAATATACTGGGTTTTCAGTATTTAGCTGTGCAGTGGCAGTATGATTTGGCACAGTGGTTCTTCACCTTGGCGACACATTAGAATCACCAGGGATTCTTTAAATATGCCAATACCCAGGCCTCAAATGAACAGAATCTCTGATGGCGTAGCCCAGGCCTCTGTACTTTTTTTAAGTACAAAGTGAAGGATGAGAACCACTCACTCAGAGGAAAGAACACCAGCTCTGGCATCAGATACCCTTGGCCCCACCATTGTGCTGACTGTGTGACCTTGGGTAGAGGTCTCTGAGACTGTTTCTTTTTTTTTCTTTTCTTTTTTAATATATTTTATTGATTTTTTCACAGAGAGGAAGGGAGAGGGATAGAGAGTTAGAAACATCGATGAGA
>NW_005366873.1:4955307-4993420 GCF_000412655.1 Myotis brandtii | reverse complement strand
GTGCCCACAACCAAGGTACATGCCCTTGACTGGAATCGAACCTGGGACCCTTGAGTCCGCAGGCTGATGCTCTATCCACTGAGCCAAACTGGTTAGGGCTCTGAGACTGTTTCTAATGTGTAAAATGGAAAGGGAGAATCGACAGCTTCCAGAGTTGTTGTGAGGATATATAATCACTTACATAAACTGCCCAGCTCAGTAGAAACTCAGTAGATGTTAGCAATTGTAATTTATGTATGGACTTTTATTGTGTACTCTCTTTTCCAATGTGTGTGTGTGTGTGTGTATGTGTCCACATGTGGAGTATCAACTCTTTGAGGACAGAGACTGTGGTTTTACTTTTCCTTTAAATGCCCCCTGCAGCTTCCAGGACAGTGCTGAGCATACAGTAGGCATATATAACAACTATTATAACTATTTTTGACCAATATATTGACAGCAAGGAAATTTTAAATCCTCTTTAGCTCTGTCAAGTGTATTTAAAAATATCTGAATTGCATTCTGGTAGACTCCCCACATCTTCTGATAAAATCTGAAGAGCATTTGATCCCCTGAGTCTAAACCACAGGAAACCTTTTCTATAATCAAGCTGTGAGCCCATCACTTCGCTCGGTTTGGTGGATGCAGGGCTGCAGGAAGGAAGCTGCATCAATCCTGACGGCAGGACCTGGCTTTCACTTCTGAAAGAACTAATGTAGGTGTCATGTTCTACAAAGTGGGCAATTGCGGCGCAGTCATGAACCTGGGAATTGAATGACCTCATGAAGAGAAATGGACAGAGATACTGGAAACAATGTAGGGAACCAAAGGGCATTCATTACTGTCTGAGCAGCAAGGAGCCATTTACACCTCCTCTGCCTCAAGCCAAATTGGCCTTAGCCGTGGAGCAGGGGATTGTTGGGGGCCAGCCATAGCAAGAGGAGAGAGACAGCCCAGCCGGTGTGGCTCAGTGGCTGAGCATCAACCTATGAACCAGGAGGTCATGGGTGGATTCCCGGTCAGGGCACATGCCCAGTGTGGGACATGCAGGAGACAGATGATCAACGACTCTCTCTCATCATTGATGTTTCTATCTCTCCCTCTCCATTCCTCTCTGAGATTAATAAAAATATATTTTTTAACAAAAGGAAAGAAACGAAGCAAGAGGGGCTGCATCCTCTCCCACTGGACATCACCACATGAGCATCCTTGCTACTCGCCTGATGAGCAGCAGGCATGAGTTCGAATAGACGAGCAGTCTACAGACACATGCTATGTTGTCATTGTATTTAGTTTGTACTATTTTAAAGCATAGCACCATTAATGCTCTCTCATCATTGATGTTTCTATTTCTCCCTCTCCATTCCTCTCTGAAATTAATAAAAAATATATTTTTTAACAAAAGGAAAGAGATGAAGCAAGAGGGGCTGCATCCTCTCCCACTGGACGTTACCACATGAGCATCCTTGCTACTCTCCTGATGAGCAGCAGGAGTGAGTTCAAATAGACTAGCAGTCTACAGACACATGCTATGTTGTCATTGTATTTAGTTCGTACTATTTTAAAGCATAGCACCATTAATGAGGTGTTACTCTAGATCTTAACAGAATTCACCACCTTCTGTGCCATCTGCGTGCCCCTGCATGATTTTGAGTTTCCAAACTCGAGTTAAAGTCTGTTGATAGAGAGAATAGCTGTTGTCTGTGTCAATTCCTCATATTGCACATCCCAAGCTTCAGTCCATTGTTCTTTAAGATTCTCCAACCCTCGCAAAGGTAACAGTAATTCAGACCAATGAGAGAATAGAAATTTGGTCCTCATCCTGAGTCATCATTAGTTATACAGCACCTACTAGTATATAGCTTTGGAATATGGGGCATAAGGTATGCATGGGATGTGGAGCTCTGGGGTGTTGTGCAGAAGCATATGGTTGTAAGGAGTCAGGCTGCAAGCTGGAGGTTAGGGAAGACTGAAACCCTAAAGTCATGGCTTAGAACAAATCAAGTCATCTGAGCACCAGGATGTGGACCAAGATGGGAGGCAAGATCTGGCTCCATCAGAGGTGTCATATATACCATTCTCTCTACCAGTGTAGGATGGAGCCTGGGCATGACACAGCATACATGGCAGTTTTTATATGTTTTACCAGGGAGAGAAGGGATGTCCCCAGCTCATTTTTAAAAAGCTCTAGTTTTAAAAAAGTTAACACCCTTTCTATTTTCTCTTAGGTGTCAGAAAAAAAACCACACTGTTGGAGTAGTCAGATAACTAGGTCTAATAGGGGGGAAAATATTGAGGGTCATTTCATTATTTTTAATATATTTGTATTGATTTCAGAGAGTAAGGGAGAGGGAGGGAGAAAGAGAGAAACATCAATGATGAGAAAGAATCATTGATCGGTTGCCTCCTGGATGCCCCCCACTGGGCTTCTAGCCCACAACCTGGAATTGAATCATGACCTCCTGGTTCATAGGTGGACACTCAACCACTGAGCCATGCCAGCTGGGCTGGAGGGCCCTTTTAAAAGAAATGACTATCTGGGCTGAGGTCTTTCTACTTATTAGGTTCCCATTAATAATTTATTACCCTAGAACTGTTTTCATAATGGGTTTTTTAAATTTTGATTTTGACTTTTCTAGCATAAAATCCATGACTATAACACCGCAATTTTATCCTTTGTGCATTCCTTTTCCATTTTTTCCAAATGTACCACGTATAATATTATTATGTTTTAATATCATACAGTTCTGGGAGTCTTTGCCATATAATGTCATAAAATTTCCTCTTAGAAAAATACCATTTTTATATTCATGAAGACAGTATTAGCTATGGCAAAGTTATCCTTTATTAACATTAAAATTACATTAGCATAATATTCATATACATTAGCATAATATTCATTTACACTAACATGATACTCAATTGCATTTACCTAAGATAAATTACCTAAAGCAGATTAAGTACATTAATGCGCATTTCATTTTTTTTTCAATTTTTTGGCATTTTAAAAAGACTTTTTACTTCTTTATAATTATTTCCTTAGGATAAATCCCATGAATTGGATTACTGGATCCATGATTATGAATATAAAAGGCTTGTTAAATTTATAAGGAATTTCCCTATTAGTTTTAGATTTTAATACTCAAACTTTCCAGTAAAGCAGGTAAAGCACAAACTATTTCATTCATTTTTGTTGTTTGCTTTTCCTTCTAAGCAAGACATTAAGGAGACATTTTGTTTGGTTTTAATTGTCATAATTTCCCAAATTTATATTTGTATTATTTTGTTATATTTTGGAGAAAAAGTATCAAGGAAGGAGAGAGGACAAATTTCAATAATAATATCATCCAAAGCAACATAATAAAATTTATGATAATAACTATCTATAGTAATTGAGCCCTTCACTGTTCCAGGCACTGTGCTAAGTGATTTACATTGGTGGTACAAGCTGGGCCAGCAAGCTGATCAATGGTGGATTCGGTGATTTCAACAGTCACTCCAGCTCAAAACTTCTACCTAAAAACTCTTCAGATACTGAAAGTCTTTCATCTAATCCCTGCCACAGATTTTTCCCCTAAAAACATCTAAATGACATTTGATATTACACTAAGTTAATGTAGTTAGTAAAGTTTATCAATGACTAAAAAAATTATCTGCAAAATGCATTGTAATATCAGATATGAAAAGCTTTTGGCTGATCCTTATTTTTGTTGAAAGTTTACAACTATGAAGTATCTTTTAAAGATAATTTCCAAACTTCTCATTTATGAATATGCAAATTAATACAGCATTGGGAAGCTTAGTAAAAACCAAATCTGGGATTAGACTCCAGGTCTTTTGATTCCTATCCAGTGCTTTTTCTGCTAAAATATGTTGTGACCTGTGACAAGTGATTAATATTCTTGGAGTCAGAAAATAAATACACAAATGCAAGGAGACATATCACAAAGACGTTCCACTGCGAGATTGCAATAGGGTAAAAATGAAAATAACCTAAATTTCAATCAATGGGACATTTGCTAAATAAGAGTACATAAAAATCATGAATCCCACCAGCCATTCAAAGTGATGATAAAAAAAAAACCTCTGTTTATCATCCTAGATAGATGAGCATAATGTATTATTGTTTGAAAAAAATGCATTATATTACTAAGTAGCATGTACAGCATGGTCCGCTACATATGAAATTGCATACTTACACCCATAGATGACATGGGTTTTACTAGGTGATGGGATTATGATGATGTTTTATAGTTTTGTCTATGTCTTTTATTCAGTATTATTTCTATTAGTTATAAGAATTCGTTATAGGAAACAAACTGCTTTAAATCAAGAAAGCGGTTCTTATTCTGTGTGCTTTTTTTTTTAAAATATATATATTATTGATTTTTTACAGAGAAGAAGGGAGAGGGACAGAGAGCTAGAAACATCGATGAGAGAGAAACATCAATCAGCTGCCTGCACGCCCCCCAGTGGGGATGTGCCCGCAACGGAATCGAACCTGGGACCCTTGAGTCCGCAGGCCGACACTCTATCCACTGAGCCAAACCGGTTTCAGCTCTGTGTGCCTTTTTAAGCAACCTAAGCCAGGGCTTCTCAAACTTGAATCACCTGGAGACTGTTGTTAAAATGTAGATTCTGATTCTACTGAATGTTCATGGTCTGGGGTGGGGCAGAGATTTAAACAAGCTCCCAGGTGATGACAAAGTTTGCATGTTTGCATTACAAGGACCTGTTTTTGTTAATTACTCCAGCAGGCCTTTTCATTGCTCATTCCATATGTCATTTCTGGCAATTCTGGCCTGAAATCGGTTTCCCCTGTTTATTAGTGCTGTAGTGATTTCTTACTAAATAGAACCCCGGAGTTTTCTTGTTTTTCTTACAGTTAATAAACGTAAACACTGGGGGACACTATTTTAAATTGCTGCACAGCCATTATACAACTGGAAATAGTATTCAACATTGCTTCTTCTTCCATCAGATAATTTTTATCCTGATATCCTTGACTGAGGGTATTCTCTGATTTAATGGCATTGGTTGTTTAAATGTATGAACAATTGGGGAATAATTGTGATTTTAAAAAAAATACAATTGACAGGCTGTTCAGCAAGTGAAATGAGGTTATAATATGAGTGCTAATTTTGGACACCTTTCTTTAATGTATTTTCATTTAAAAAAATTAAAATAAAGCAGTTTAAGTTTAAGAATGACTGGGTATAGAAATAGCTAAGATTTTTTTTATGAAAGTAAACTGTTAAAACCCTGAACTTGGGCCCTAGCCGGTTTGGCTCAGTGGATAGAGCATTGGCCTGCAGACTGAAGGGTCCTGGGTTCCTCCAGTCAAGGGCACATACCTTGGTTGCAGGCTCGTGCAAGAAGCAACCAATCTATGTGTTTCTCTCACATTCATATTTCTCTCTGTCTTTCCCTCTCTCTTCCACTCTCTCTAAAAATTAATGAAAAAATATCCTCGGATGAGGATTAAAACAAACAAACAAACAAACAAAAAACCCCAACCATGAACTTGGGAAGAAAGTTGGATGAAATAACATCCCTTAGAAATTATAACGTCATCAACAATGAAGTGAAATACAGCTATTACTCTTATAGTGCTTATTGTGTACCAGGCTGGTCAAGTTGATTCATGTGCCAGTAAAATAAATTCATAGTTTGTAATCTTAATAAAAAGATATATACATAATGACTCGAAAAGGCATTGAAGGTGAACAGACTTTGAATAAAAGCACAAAGTCCTTTGGTGTTAATATATTGGGATGAAGGGCAAAGTTATGAATGTTGTCCATATAAAGTTAACTAGATCCTTCAGAGATAATGTTTCCTGGGTAAACTATTTAAATATGCAGATCATGAAAGCACAAAGAAGACTTGAAAACAAGAATGAAATGAACAGAGCCTTGGGAAATTGTAGCACAACACCAAAAACATCTGATATTCTTGTCATTTGAGAATATGAGGAAGGAAATAAGAAAAAAAAAAACACTGATATAGAAAAAAAACTGAAAATAAAGGGCAAAAACTAAAATCAATAAAAGTGTAAGGAGACCTTGTTACAACCGTTGTGTAGCAAGGATAAAGGGAATGTGCTTTTCATTTACATAAATTGATAGTTTTCTTGATAAATTCAAAACTGAAGAGTGTACTTTTCCTGGATTCACTTAACCTTGGACCATCTTGTGAGGACTGAGACTGGTCAGTCTCTTAAATACACTTTCCTAGCTTTAGACCAATGGTTCTTAACCTTCCTAATGCCGCGACCCTTTAATACAGGTCCTCATGTTGTGGTGACCCCCAACCATAAAATTATTTTCATTGCTACTTCATAACTGTAATGTTGCTACTGTTATGAATCATAATGTAAATATCTGATATGCAGGATGTATTTTCATTGTTACAAATTGAACATAATTAAAGCACAGTGATTAATCACAAAAACAATATGTAATTATATATGTGTTTTCCAGTGGTCTTAGGTGACCCCTGTGAAAGGGTCATTCGACCCCCAGAGGGGTCGCGACCCACAGGGTGAGAACCGCTGAAATAGAGGCTCCAAAGCTTTTGTGCAACCTCAGCTGCCATCTTGTTCACCCAGGAACAGCCAGTGAACCCTCCTCCGTGGGTGGTAGCCCCAAAACATTGCTCTATTTTCCATTTTAATGGAAGGTTAATGGGCTGGAAGACTAGTCATTAATCCTATTATGAAACAGATTTTCAAGCAAAAACTAAGATAGGCAGAGGCCTGTGCATTTTCCTGAGTATTCATTTCAGACTGGTCTGAACAAACCATTATAGAAATTATTCTAGGGAACAATTCTACATTGTCTCTGGGACTGGATCAGGTGACATGCCTGTAATGGAGCCTATTATTTCTCTGCATTCACTTCCAAAATCTTATTATGATAGAAAAAGCCTGGCCAAATTAGCTTCAATTGTATCCAGACTTCAAAAGTAATTTCAGAGCCACTTTTAATCTAGCTATTCAAAAGTATAGCTTCCAGATAAGTTTCTCCACCTATCTTCCTTATAAAAATAGTGATTACTAATATAGATGATTATGCCCACATTCCCCTTACCACTTGCTATAAAAGCATGTATCTTTTGCGAGTAAAAAAATATAGTGTGTAAGTTTCCATAATTACAAATATACTCCCGCCTTGTCCTGCTGAGAAAAATCTTTCTGGAAAGCTCTTATTGATGGCTTACAATCAATGTGCAACTGTGCAAATGATACACTTACAGCATTAAAATAATTCGAATAAAGTGGCAATAGATTTATTTTTTAATATAGATGATGAGAAACTATAATGGCAGCTTTCCTTAATGCTTTCACCAGAAAGCATCCACTACTGTCATTCTAAAAACTAGTGTTACCTGTGAATTTCGTAACAAAGGGGGAAAAGATGGAGCTTGCAAAGACACTGTCTGAGGGACCAGCAGAAAGATTAACAGCTCACGTTAAATATTTTCTTCTCTCTTGTCTTGGCAGTAACCCCAGCTCTATTTTCTCTGCTGTATAAAACTTCTATAAATTCATGGAAAGGATTAAAAGTTTACAGCGTTAGGCTTCCTGGGAGGTCCATAGAGTTTTCCACCCTCCACTCTCTCTACTCCAACTCGCTCTGCTCTGTTCCTTCTCTCCAGTCCTAGAGCCCTGCAGAGAGTCCTAGGTTTTAACATACCTGGTCTCATATTATTCTCTTTACCACTAGTCTCTCCTCCTTCACTGAGTGTTTAACTCTTTGAAAGTTGGAACCAAGTGGCCAAGCTTGCCATCACCAATAATAGGCTGTCCTGATATTCTGCATCTCCTGATGGGAGATCCATATCACCGTTGTGGGATTCTTGCCAGAAACGTGTGATCTGATTTAACCAAGATCTAACATTCAGGCAAATCTAGAAAGTGGAATGTTCTGTGGGACATGTGGCCAGGAATTGTCAAAGGATGCAATAACATGAAGAAAAAAAGAGAGTGAGAGGAAAGTTCCAGGAGAATAAAGAGACTCAACAGTAAATGCTATGTATATATCTCAGTAAGATCCTTATTTTAAAAATAAAGCAATAGAGGACACTTTGGAGATAATATCGAAAATTTGTATATGGACGGCATGTTGGATGATATTGTTGAGTTAATGTTAATTTTCCTAATGTGGTAATGGTACCGTGTCTGTAGAACAACAACAAAAATGCTCTTGTTCTTGGGTTTTGCATATTGAAGGATTTCATGGAGAAATGTCAAGATGGCTTCACACTACCTTCAGAAGATTTGGGAAAATAGTTGTATAACCTTATATACATGCACGCAGGTACACATATGTATGTATGCACACAGACAGAGGAAGGAAGAAAGAAAGCGAGAGAGAGAAATAAAACTACTTGGCAGGGTGTTAAAAGTTTAACATAAGGATGTACAGGCATCCATTATATTCTATCAAATTCTTGTGGATTTGATCTTTTCAATACTAGCTTATTGCCCATATGACTAATCTCAGCATTTAATTCTGCACATCTGCTTTTTTGTGTCTCGTGTATTCTTTTATTCTTTGCAGCATGAATAAAGTACTGTAACATTGGAAGTGTAAAAATATGTTATTGCCAACAAAAGTAATAATATTGACGGGGCTGCCTTTAGATTGATAAATTATGGAAGTAGAATGTTCCACAGAGATTTGAAATTCCTCCGTAGAGAAAACCTATATCATTAAAGACCCCTCTATTTGCCCCATAAAAAACTCTAGTATGGAGAGAGAATGGGTTTTCCTATGATCTCAGTATGCTAACATTCTTGCCCTACTTCCTCAGTGCAAGAAAGTTTTTCTATAATGAAAATTGGTCCCAGGGACTAATGTAGATTAAATTGCCCAAATGCAATACTAATCATAATCTCTGGAGTTAAATTTGCAATTCTGCAGTATTTACAAAGAAAAAAACTTAAAAATTTCCCAAGATAAATGTATTAATATTTAATAAAAACAAAGCCAGATTACAGTGCTAGTGAAAAATAAGGAATTTACAAAAGCCCCTTTATATTTGAACTAAGACACTAAATTGAGTAGCATAAATTCCCAGATATGAAAGGAATGTGAATAAGAGAAAAATTTATAGGCTGATAAAATATTTGGTTACTGGGCTAAAAAAATGCAATGAAACTGTGTTGGCAAAAGTGACTAAATTCCTACTTTTGGAATTGTTATTCTTGCATTTCCTGGTGGACATGTGAGCATGTGTTGTATCAATGATTCCGGAAATTGACCATGATACATAGCAATTTATTTCCCAAGAGATGTAACATAATTCTTGTGTGGTTTTTTTTTCCTATTTCAGATCATATGACTCTTCCTGACATTTGATTAGCTTTACTGGAAGTATTCTAATGATGGGTACAAGAGCCTAATGAGTGGAAATTAGGAAAGTAGAGTTTATATTCAATTGGATGGGCTAGCTCATACTGCAAAAACAAACAAAACCTGAGGTACCCATGGTTTTAAGATAATATAGTTTTATTTCTTGCTCACAAAATGTTCAATTCAAGTTGGGTAGCCCTCACTTCTAGCTTCTCCTCTAAGGGTACCATCACAAAGGGGAGAACTCAAAGATAAGAAGAGTTGTTTACAAAAGCCAGCTCTTAAAGTGTCTTAAATCCCTCCTTTCTGTCTTTTCTTAGCCATAACTCAGCCATTTGACTTCAACTCGGGTACAGAAGAGGTTGGGAAATGCTATCTTTCTGGGTGTCCAGGGAGAGTAAATGATGTGGGGATTGCCTACTATTGCTTCTGCCAGAGTGATCTCTCTCTAAGGTACCTACTCTCATAGGAGGAGCTCCTGGGGTACCTGAGAGCCCGTTTGTACTTTTTTTAATCCTCACCTGAGGATACTTTTTCTATTGATTTTTAGGGAGAGGGTGGAAGGGAGAGAGGAGGAGTGAGAGAAACATTGATGTGAGAGAGACACATCGATAGGTTGCCTCCCACATGCATACTAATCTGGTATTTATAAAAACATAGAGACTCTTAGAGTTCTGCCCTGCAGAGCTCATCTCCCCGGGCTTCTGTTGGCCTTCTCTCACTTGGGTTTTCTTCCACCTTGCTGGCCACTCCCTCTGAGTCTTTCCAACTCTTCCTTTCCTGCCTGGCTTTTAAAGATTGGAGTTTTTAGGGCTCAGGCTAGGCCTTCTTTTCAATCTACATTTTTCTGCAGGTAATTTTATCTTCATGAGACGCCTAGATTTATATTTCCAGCCCAAACCCTTCTCCCAAGTTCCAGATTGGTAGATCCCCCTGCCAAGTATTTCTACTTAACTGTTTAAAATGCTTAGCAAATCCATTAGGGCTACAAAATCAAATCATGGTCATTTGCCCCAAATAAGTCTTCTTCCATACCTTAAAGAGTGACACCACAATCCAGTGGGCAAACTAGAAACCCGGATGTCATCCTTGACTTACATCTAGTCCTGCACTGGATGTACATTTTATCACTTAAATATCACTGTCTATGATGTTTTTTAGATACATTACTCAGTATAGTTTTCAGCTCTAATGTTTCCTACTTTCCAAACCCACTGAAATGGATTAATTTGTGGAAATGCCTTTATATTCCAAGATGACCCTGGCCCCTTGGAAATGAGTTTATGATGTGAAAAGTCCTTTTGTGGTTTATAGTTTAATAAACTCAGTTAATTCTAAGGATTTCTTTTTCAGTTATTCACTAGGACCAAGTTAATTTCCACAATTATAGGTTAAAGTAAAATGTTTGTATCTTTATTGTCTTTTATATTTTTAGCTCAATTTTTTAACCCCACACTATTGACTTAAAACAAACTAAGTTTTTACAATCTCCTCTTGGAAATGAAACATATTCCCCTCCAACCTCCTCTCAGCCTCCACTGGAAGATCTAAAAAATTGTGAAGCAGGACTAATATCTTGAGATTGTAGAACTATTTCCCATTAAGTTGATAAATCATGCAGGCAGAAGTAATTTGTCAAAGAAATATATTTGAATCAAATTCAGTTTAGGTGCATGTTGTGTTAGAGTGGTTATCCAGCCCTTACTAAATAATTTATCAAATTCTGACTTGTTTGAAAAATAATCAATAAAACCTCATAATAAAATTTTAAAATGTTCTTATATCATGGACTGTACATTGAAGAGATATAATTGTAGCTCTTCACATATCTTGCACACCCATTATGCCAAATTTAGTAATGAAGTGGTTGCTAGTGTATTTCAAAATAAATACAAATAACAGTGTGAAGATAAAGAGATAGATGGTAAGTAAACTGCTGTTGATTTTAAAGTGGTTGTTTCATATTTTCTCTCCCTATCACTCACTCTCGGCTACCATAAGATGAAGAGAAATCATCTTATGTGATAGATACTTTCATGTAATTTATTTGGTTTTTCTTGAGGCCCTAACTGACCTCAACACCTTGTTCACTGCTCCCATGTTCAAAGAAAAACATAGTAGCTCTATTTATAAAAACATAGAGACTCTCTTAGAGTGCAAGAACAAAAATATGCCATGTATTCATAAATTTACTCAAAATGAATCTAAATGTAGTGGCTAAAACTAGAAAACTCTTAGGAGAAAATACAGGGATACATATTTATAACCTTGGATTTGGAAAAGGGTTCTTAGGTATGATATCAAAATTATATGCAACAAACTTTAAAAAATTGGATTTTATCAAAATAAAAGCTTTTGTGCTATAAAGGGCATCATCAAGAAAGTGAAAAAACAACCCATAGATTGAGGGAAAATATTTGCAAATCATATAGCTGACAAGGAAGTTATATCTAGAATACATATACAACTCAATAATTAAAAAAAAGAAAAACTCAATTTAAAAATGGGTTAAGGATCCAGACAAAATGAGTACATACTATCTGATTCCACTCATGTATAATTCTAGAAAATGTCAATCTATAGTGACAGAAAGAAGATCAGTGATTCAGTGGAGCCCTGGGTTTGCTTGTGGGCGACATGGAAGAGGGAACCAAAGAGCCTAAAGAAACTTCCAAAGTGATGGATAGGTTCATTACCTTGATTGTGCTTCTGAATGTATATAATTCCATGTAAAAAAATAGTTTGTTGTATGTCAATCAAACCTCAATAAAGCTGTTTAAAAATAATTTTTAAAAATAAAAATGGGCTAAGGATCTGAATAGTTTCTCTGTTAAATGTCCAATAAGCACATAGAAAGATGGTTAATGTCATTAGTCATGAGGGAAATGCAAATCAAAACCACAATGAGATAATATTCATGCCAAGGAGAATGGCTAGGATCAAAGAGACAGATAATAATGAAGGTCAGTGAGGAGAAATCCTCATAAGCTCCTGATGGGTAAGGAGATTGAGGCAATAGCTGATTTCATCTGATTTCTAATTTTTAGAAATTCTTCCATTTCCCACCTGTTGGTGGCAGTACTTTTTTTTAACAGCATTGCTGTTGACATTTTTGGAAAATATTGTCTTTTATTTCATGGGATTTAGGATGAGAAGGAAAGTAGGATCATGGCCTCAGCCTGCCATCTTGAGATCTCTTGAGAATATGAAAGATCTCAACAACAGGGGAGCAATGCGAGCTGAGAGCTGTGGATATAGTTCACCAGAGTCGCCAGAACTCATTGGGTCAAACTCTGGGAACATGCGCTGCAAACTGGAAAAGCACAGAGGCAGGATCATGGATAGCGGGTGATGTTGGCAAGCGCTGCAGGGTCCCTGCCTGGAAATGGATTTTATCATCTGTATCAGTCTCTTATTGATAACTGTAGTGCAGTTTATGGCCAAACATTTGTAAAGAACCAGGGACATAGTAGGCAATTGCCATCTCATCCTAATAAGACTTGAGCCTAGGATGAAAAAATACCAGTGGCCAGGAAGCCAAGTTAAGACCAGTGGCCAGAAGATGTCAAAAACCAGTGTTCCACATGCACTGCTGATCAAGTTTTGGCTGCTATATCCCCTTCCTGGGGTGATGGTAATGAAAAATACCACAATCTTGCTCCCATAGTGCAGTCACGTAGATAGTTGCCAAGAAACCCTAAAGGAGGAAGAAGTAACCCCACGCTGACATGGAAAATTCCACTCCCCAAACCCTTCACAAGCCAGCCTTTTCAAGCCAGCCCACTTTGTCCCCAGCTTATAAAAGCAGCCAAGCAGAGCCAGCCCCCAAGTCAGTTCAGAGGACCTGCCTTTCCTCTGTGCTGCCTCCTTTGTGCTCAAGCATAAGCTTAATAAAGTCTGTCTGGACATGTATCTGGGGTTTGCTCTCGATTTCTATCTTGGGGAACCCAAGAACCCCAATACTAATTAATACTAAGAATCCAGAAAACTATTTCTTCAACCATCACCCTCCTCTCACTGATTAGAAGCTGTCCAACCAGATGTGCTCCCAATTACTGATGTCAGGCCCAGACCTCAGGGGTTATGCAGGCAGGCATATGGAGACTGGGTCCCCTGTGGGGAAGATGCTACTTTTTCTCCTCTCAGCCTGAGGAGGAAATGCTTTGGGTCAGCTATTTCTGGCAATTGCCTGGGGGTAGCCCTTGGAATGATTTGTCAGTGTTTTTTGATGAAGACCTTTTTGAAGAGAAGAACTAGAGTTTTGAGAGCTTCATAACTAGGCAAGATAAATATTTTGTTAGTGATAAACTTCATTTTTATTTCTTAGTACAATAGGAATGATTTAACAAAATATTCTGTGTAAATTTAGTGCAAAGCACTTAGCATATATTGAATACTTAATAAATGACAGCAGTGACTATTTCTATTATTATGTACTTTGTGATCTGCTTTGAATATTGCACTGGGTCACTGTTATAAAAAAAGCAGAGATCTGACTTTGAAGCTTTTGTTAGCACAGCAGTTGTGAACTTAGGGGGAGGCATGAATATATTTGTTTTCACATTTTTCACCTTTTAGTATTGCACACAGACTCTACAATTCCATAGCCATTTGGATGTAATGCCAACACCAGTGACTTTTGGTTGAGAGGATTAAAAAAAAAGGAATAGGAATGATTTCAGGTAGGGAGAAGGGTCTACCTACAGAATAAGAGGAAGTTACGAGAAATGCTGGTGAATTCTTAGGCAAAAGACAGGCATGGTATCTGTAGTAAATATCAGAATAAAGTCAAAGAAATACAGAAACTGATCATCGTTGAGCCCTTTGAAGCAGGTGACGAAGTCCAGGGTAATTGTGTTTGCATTGCCTTTCAAAGGTCCTGATTAATCTTTCCAGGCCACTGACGTTATGGTTGGAACCATTTGGGGTTGTCAGGCGTAAAGATGGTGGGATGGATTAATTGAACTCTCAAGGTCTTTTATGATGATTTTTGAAATTAGGTATTATTATAGAAGCCCTATTCATTAGATGTGCTATGGGGCTCAATATTATAAATGACATATAATAGCTCTCTCCTAATAAAATCAGAGGAGATTTTCTGTGAGAACATTGTTTTATGGATTCCCATAGGGCACACTGTCATACAGTTAGTCAAATATTTGTTCTTTTCCAGAACTAATGATCTGTAAGTTCCCAACCCCTTCTTATCTCTTCATTACTAAACAAAATTCTTACATCTTTCTGTCGATACAATGTATTTTGGTCCATTGGCCACTTGAAAAGAATGTGTATTTTTTCCCTTCATATTGGCAAAGAGATCAATACTTCTAATTTGACTAGTTTAAATTTTTTTTGTGTTGCTCAGCCTTCATAGTCTCTGTGAGGAAAGGGGTTTTAACAGACTGCTGCTTTCTGAGACTGGACAGGACATCAGAACTGATGGAAGCAGGTTAGTTTTGAGTGGACCTGGAGCACAGAGGAAAGGGGTCAAGGGAGGTCACAGAATAATAGGACTAGAAAAGGCTAAGTTAGGAAGCAAATGCAGGAGTGCCTGACCAGAGGTGTGACAAGAAGGTACCAGGAGCATCAGGGAGCTGGAGATGAGACAGGCCAATTGGAGAAGAGCTGGCAATGGTGGCAGCCCTATTACATGTTGATCAGCAGGATTTCCCCTGCCTTCGGTTCCGTCTGCCTGGAGAAGCAAAGGCACCTCTTTGCTTACAGTGACAATGGCGAGGGTGAAGAGAACAAGAATGCAAACATCCTCATATCTATAACCATCACTTAGAGAGCACTTAGTACATTCCAGGTCCCTGTTAAGTCTTATACATGCCTAATGTTCTTGAATATTCACCATAATCCTATGAGGTGGGTTTCCTTGTCACTTACATCTTACAGATGAATGAACTGAAGCTTAGAGAAGGTAAGCAAGTGCCCCACATGTTATATCTATGGAGGTGTTTCTCTGTGATTAGAAATAACCTCATTCTTATGCTGCACATCTAGGAGAGTATTTTTGTTGAGCTAACTTCTTAGAGAATTGGAGCCAAGGGAGCGCCTCTCGCATACCTGGGGTGAAGACTCTCTGCAGAAAGCAGGGAGCAGCATTCCAACCCTGGGCTTCGTCTGGTCTTTGAGAGCCTCTGCTTGCCGTCTGCCGTGAGTGCCCATACAATGAACTGAGCGTCTTCCAAGTGCACTCCAGCTCTGAAACCGGGAGATGCATGTTGTAAAGCAATTGTAAGAGAGCTAGGGATTTTTTTTTTAATGTCAGCAGTTTTGAAGCAGAAAGGAAAATGTTTTTGAAGAAAACTCTAGGAAAGTCATCAACTTTCTCTTGCTTAAGGTCAAAATGTACAGCATGCCAAAACACTATTTATTATATTACAAATGAATGCCAATAGTTATTTATTTCCTTGTTCTTGTCATGTTTCTGCCTGGGGTACTTATATTTGGTCATTGTTCTCTTAATGGATTGAACTAATAAACAAGCATGTGAATGCTATAGTACCTGCAGAACTAAAGTAAGAAAGATATAAAGCAGATTGTCTTTTTTCAAAGTGTCATCAGGAAAGTCAATTTGGCAAGGATGACATTGATTTATGGCTGAGGACAAGGGAATCTACTGGTGCCACACAATTCACCTTAGAAAAAGGAAGTCATACGGTAGGAGAGGGTGTGGCTATAAAAAGCCCCTCTCCGATGTAGACTTGGCTATCACTTGGAGGCCAAACTTTCATTCTTGGAGGTTTATACATACTTCAGAGGGGGTTAGCCTCTGTCATGTTGATAATATATCAAGGTCAGAAAAAATGTCTTGCTCACATTATGGAATTACACATGGTTGATCTTTGATGGCTGAACTTTGACTGTTATCAAAAACAGAACCTAAAGGGCCCACGTGGTGGGTGCTTAAAGGAAGAATGTAGATTCGTGATAATAATATTTAATTATCAACGGAGTTGGAACATACAGAGCAAGCGTTTCATAATTATTCAAATGCATAAACAAATGGAAAGAAAAGGAAGTAAGAATGAAATTGGTGGTCTCCATGGTCAGGATTCATACCCATGGCATATGATTCTAGTCTACAACAATCATTGTTTTAAAAGTTTGTTTTATTGCTTAAAATATTACAAAGAGTAGTACATATGTCTCCTTTTTTTCCCCTCTTGCCCTTCCCCCAGCCTTCCCTACCCCCCAGTGGCTTGTGTCCATTGGTTATGCTTATATGCATTACAACAATCATTTTATATTAAGATTTTAATATATGAATTCGTTATATTTTGGAGATCCTCCTCTGGTTTTCCACACATCTTAACTGACAGAATACAGTTGTGAATGAATTTTAGGAATCATCCACTTCCGCTCTCATATTTTACAGAGGGAAAACATTGAGGCTCAGAGAGCTTTGATGTCCATCTAAGGTCATAACTCTAATAACAGCAGAACTGGGACAAGAATTAGGGTTTCCTGACATTCTCTTCTGCACACAATTTGATTTTTCCATTAATATGGAGCACAGATCGGGACCAATAACCTCCTGGTGTATTGATTTTTTTCCTTCGATTCTATTGGCACCATGTGTTAACTTATTTAATTTCTATTTCAAATATTTATTTTGCATCTATTGTACTCTTACCTGGAGAGCCCAGGCACCGAGATGCCAACACTGCGATGGCCTGTCCCCAGAGCCCAGTGGCCACCTGCCTGCAGAACAAAGGGCTCCCACTTTCTAACAAACTTTCCACTTTATACCAAATCTTACCTCAACTAGAGGCTGACATTTGTCATTGGTGTCATTATCAATAATTCAGGAGTTACCTCCTTCCTCATCCCTTATAGACATTACCAAGACCTCTGTTTTCTTTTTCTCCCAACTTTCTCACAGTGGAGGAGCCTGTGTGTGTGTGTGTGTGTGTGTGTGTGAGTGTGTGTGTGTGTGTGTGTGTGTGTTCTTGCTTGTGAAAGAATGTCCACAGTGATTTAAAAATGCAAGATTTAGGGTAGGATAAATGTGGGTTCAAATCCAAGTTTGGCACTCATCAGCATGGCCTTGAAAAGGTTACCTGGGGCATGTAGCCCCCATTTCATCACTTAAAGTCTGAGGTGGTTTTATAAAAATAAAAGATGAAATCTATTTAAAGTGTTAGCCCTCTCCCTGGCACATAGAAAAGACTCTGTAAATGGGTTGTTGCTGATGGATAATAGCCTTCATCTGGTTGAGAAATCTCTGATACAGAATAATCTAGAATAATCTGGAAGGGTGTGATAGAAAACATTGAAGAACCCTTATCGTCTTGCTTATCAGTTGCAGTAAAGAGACTTGGAACTTCCTCCAAGAGTTCTATGGAAACTTCTCTCATTTTCATGCAATAATCTACCTGTAGCAAGGAGTGATATCTCCTGTATGGGTTTCTAAATATGTTCCCAATCTAACTGTGTATTTGTTTATAGGTGTAGCCAGAGTGGCTGACAGTCGTTTAAGCTGCATTAGGCTTCCTTGAGATAAACTCCTCCTCCCCTAATTAGGCGTTTGTAATTGCACTGCACAGACAAATTGATTCAGCAAGACATGCTCTACTGGGAGCATGGCCACAAGACAAGACTCAGCATCTCCCTCTCTTTGTATTCTTGACGCATGCTCACACCACACACCTACTGCCCCACCAAAAAGCATAAACTCACTGCTGCTCACAGGCGCCTGGTCTGGCTCCTAGAAGGAGCTACTGCTCCGTCCAAGTTCACCGCTTTCCTGCTCCTGAACCTTTCAGGGACCCAGAACCAGGACAGACTCTGGGAGGAGAGACCCAGGGCTCCGGAAGGGCTCCTCTAGCCTGTCCTCTCTCAGGTCTTAGGAAAGCTGTGACTCTCCAGGGAGTCCTCCCTCTTTCCTCTCCTTCCTTCCTTTGTAATTTCCTTTCTTTTTCTACTAGAAATCAACAAATCTCCTAATAAATCCAAAAATAGTTATTCTATCTATTGTAAAGGCTTACTCAGTTTTTCTTTTAAAGATGAGACAACTTGGTCTGAAGACATTCAGCAACGTAAACAACGATGCTGTAAATCATGACGAGCTGGGCTAGGAAACAGCTCCGTCTGACTCCAGAGCCCACAGTCTCAGCCACCTTGCCCTCCTGCCTCCATTTTGAAAGAGGGTCATGAGCGGACAGCCTCCCAGAGTTTGAGAGGGCACAGCATTGGGCATTGTCCCTCTCTGTCCTAGCCGCTGGCACACAGACAAATCTGATTCGGTTGGGCTAACTGGAACGTGAACGCTGTACAGGAAGCGTATTAAAGGACCCGGGTTATTCTGAGACCCTAGCAACACAAGGGTCACCCGACTCAAAACCATCCTGAGCTATAATAACCACTTCTTTGCAGGGAATTGTTTAGTATGCAAAATAGAGTTCAGGGGCCAGAAGAAAAAAAAAGTTTGATGGAAAAGCAACATTATATCTGCAGAGGGGAACAAAAAGGATAAAGGCGTTCCCCTTGCCTGTAATTCCATACATCTTCTCAGGAACCTCATTTAGGCTCAGGGCTTTCCCGCTAACTATATAAATGGAATTGATGACTTGATTCCAGCAGAGAACATAAAGTACTTAAGGAAATGCTTCAGTCAGATGACACATTATTAATAGTAATGATGGGGTAGAAGTGTTTAGTACTATGTGGCCCTTTATTTGCAGAGAGCTTGGTGGCTTTCTTGCACACATTATTATTCTGATGGTCATCTTGTGCTTGAATATATTTGCAGCATTTCAACAATAGTGATTATGGGTAACATTAACACTCAGGAAAGCCTGCAGCTGCCTACCCCAGGTGGTTCGGTGCTTTGTTTATTCAGAGAACACTTGCCTCTCCAGCTGAGAACCTTAAATAAACCCAAGTCTCCTTAACCACCAAAGGCTTCTGTAGGCCCATTGGGGACCTAAGCCCTAGAACTGGTGTCTTCTGTTAGTAGAAACTTTGTTGATGCCCTAGTGTCCTGGACACTTGGACTCACTGAAAAATCTTAAGAAATATGCACCTCTAAGGCTAGGGGAATTCTGCAAAATATAAAAAAATTTGCTTCTACTTCCTCCGTGCTCCCACCTTTGGCCTCCCCAGTGTTCCCAGTCGCCCCTCTCATGTAGGAAAGTGGCCTGGGATTTTGATTCACACTGGGTGTTGGTAACATAATGTGGTTACTGCTGTCACGTGGAACTAAAATATATGACCGCATGTGGAGGATTTAAGCTAAAGGGATGTTTCTCAAGTGGTAGAATTTCAAGTTAAAGCAATGACCGTTAACCACTACCATGTTCTTACTCAGTCCCAGGCACCACATGAAGTTTTTCCCATATTATCCCATTTGTCCCTATATCACCCTTACACAGCAGATAACATGATCCCATTTTATTAATGGGGAAATGGTGATGGCTTACCTTATGTGTCACAGCTGGTGAATGGGGGATGCACTCTGTGCTATGTTCTTTCAGTTGTCTCTCATGGAGAGCTCTTTCCTCTTCTCCTCCATAGGGATTTTTTGATTAAACATTATTTGGGGGAGCAGATGCCTGGAAAATAAATCACAGAGAGCTCATGTGGCTTGCCTTTGCATAGTCTTCAGCGTACACTATAGGGCATTAGATCAAAGCTGCATGATGGTTAGTTTTACCTGCCATCTTGGCTGGGTTATGGTACTCAGTTATTTTAATCAAACACTGTTAGGTGTTGCTCTGAAGGTATTTTGTAGATGTGGTTAACCTTTACAACCAGTTCATTTTAAGTAAAGGAAACGACCCTCAAAGGCATGGTGAGTCTCATTCAATCAATTGAAGGCATTAAACACAACAACTGAGATCTTCCCCCCCCCCCAAAAAAAGAGAAATTCTGCCTCAAGACTTTAACATTAATTCCTGTCTGAGTTTCCCGCCAGCCCGACAAATTTCAGCCTCCACAATACTGTGAGCCAATTCCTTCAAAATAAATCTATCTGTATCTATAAACTGTCATCAAGTCCAGCCTGAAAATTTCAAAACTCTTGAAATCACTCAGAGAGCTGCCAACTCTGGGAGCAGCAATGTTGCCTTTGCCTTGTCCCTCGGATGTTATTCTTTCATTCTCAGCATCCCCTGAGACTCTCTGGGTGCCGCTGTCACCTGGCTTGGAAGGTGGGAGACCACATAGTTGCGAGTTCTTCCACTTCTACCCCCATTAAGAGGTTAAAAAGGAAGAGGGCGTGGCTGAGCGGTTGCCACAGGGGCCTGGAGTTTTGTGTCACTCTCACATTGTACAGCCTGGAGCCCTAATGCAGACGTGATTGTCATCATCACCTTGCTGTCTTCCGTGTGGACAACATCATTTAGAGCCTCCGTCGCAGGGCTTCAGACTTGTGTAGCATCAGACATTTGTAGCATGGAGTCCAATTTAATTGGTTTCTCGTTGGGTCCTGAGCAAAGATCATCGGAAGAGCTTGAAGATGATCTTACTTGCCTCTCCTCAAGACAAGTTAGTGAGAACATTTAGTGGAGGGATATGTAGCAGGCTGAAGCTCATAAATCTGTCAGCGAACTTGACTGACCGTGTACATGAAATTAGGCGAGCTTTTCCCCCCTTACCCTCAATGTCATTTCGAATTACAGACACTGCATTGTGGAGAGATCAGCTTCTTCTTGGCTGCTGGCCAGGCTTTGGAAAGAAGGGGATAGATTTTATTTCTATATAAACCTGCTTCTGATTCAGAGTTTAAGGTGACATATAGTCAAGCATCAGGTAAAAAAATTATGCTCAACAGGATATAGTTGGGGATATTGGCAACGCATGGGATTGCATTGATTTCCCATCCAAGTGGGAAGCCCGGGCGACACTTTTATTTTTATTCCACTACCCTATTAGTTATGAAAAATTCTCCAAGGAAAAATTGTGTTAGCCATAAGTTCTTTCTATGGATCTGCACTGTTTTCCTGAAAGACTTGACCTTGAGTGTAAATAATTTACCACTCACTGCATGCTGACTCTGCAGAGCCTCCATGAAATCCTCTGGTTTTGCAGTGCAACAAAGATGCCCGGCGAGGTGGGGAGCAGGAGCCAGAATCGCCACACTCCATTAGCCAAGTTGTCCACCTTGAGGAAAGGACATCTTTTTCCAAGTCACCTGAGGGACCATGCGGCAGGCCTGCTGGGTCGTTTATATGCATGATTATATTTAATATGCACAAATTGTGCACCAGACAGAGTTATGAATATGGAGAGAGGGAAGATTAGGATGCACCTGTGCTTTTGGGCTGGAATTAGTGGTATCAGTATGAATTCATGATATTAATAGAGAAAGGGATAGACAAAGACATAAATAAATGTAGGTGTGTGTGTGTGTGTGTGTGTGTGTGTGTGTGTGTGTGTGTGTGTGTTTCAACTCTGTCTGCTTGGAATAAGACAGATTTGAGCTTTGGTCATATCATTTCACAGTTCTAACCCTCAGTTTCTTCATCTAAAAAAAGGGAAGAAAGAAATAAAAATGGGAATGGAAATATCTACTTCACAAGGTTATTGTGTGGATTAAATGAGATATAGCATACTTATCATGATGTCTGCCATGTACCATATAACCCAAACTATAGCTCATGTGATAGCAGCAGTACTAATTCCTTATATTTTTAGAGTGTTTATCTAAAATGGTTGACAATATGCACATGCCCAGGACACCTGGGTAGCTCCCATCACAACCCTTGCTCGCCCTGCTTATGTTCTCCCAGGATGCTGAGCCACCAAAACCCAGCCAAGATTCCCCCAGGACCCAGATCTGCCATGGGAGGAGCTGTCCTTCTCAATGGGCCAGGCGAAGCCCAGGAGATAATGGCAGCATCAGGTCAGAGCGTGGATCAGCGAGGTGAGTCTGATCATAACTCAGAAAGCTGCCCCTGCAGAGGCACTGCCTGGCCAAGCGCTTCCAAGAGAGGACCCATCTCACTTTCTCTAGTCACGAACTCATTCACAATTAGGAGATCAAATAGCATCCCCATCAACCACCCTAATTTCATGAACTATGTTGAAATGACTTTTGTCTCTGAGGCCTTTCATTAGGGAGGGCAGGGCTCATTTCATGTGTATAAGAAGCATCACAAAATGCAATGAAACTCTTTTCTACTTAGTTCAACCAAGCTTGGGGCCACCCCACCCATCAATGACACCATAAGCCCCAGAAGAGAAAAAAAAAATTCAGGTGAAACTCTGCAAAGGGAATAATGGCCGGCTATCAAATCTATGATTCTTTGTTGAACTCCATATCCTCCCACCCTAGGCAGATTTCGTAAAAATAACTAAATTTAAAAGGAAAAGTCAGACTATATATCTGTTGTTGGGTCTTTAACTGAAAGACTACCTGACAAGAAGCCCGAGCTCCCACTCACACAAATGTCCAAGTTCCACGCCTTGCTGATGTGGAGGGCATTGGGAAGGTCATCAGGAGAGGCTGTGTCCATGTTCTTGACAACTGCAATCTGGGAATAAAGCAGTGTTCTTAGATCACTGAGGAGTCGTTACACACACAGGACACTGATTACACTCTTTAGATTTTTTTAAAAAAATATTTTTTATTGATTTTTTACAGAGAGGAAGGGAGAGGGACAGAGAGTTAGAAACATCGATGAGAGAGAAACATCGATCAGCTGCCTCCTGCACACTCCCCACTGGGGATGTGCCCGCAACCAAGGTACACACCCTTGACCGGAATCAAACCTGGGACCCTTCAGTCCGCAGGCCGACACTCTATCCACTGAGCCAAACCGGTTAGGGCAACTCTTTAGATTTTTTATGTAACAAATTACATCATAAGAATTTCCTTCATAAACAATTACTTTGGGGAAAAAAATCACAATTTAGTAAATAACAATAGTTTCAGAAACTAATAATATAAATAATAATACTTTCAGAAAGACCACCCAGTGTTCCAACTCTATTTCATAATTTCTATTACTAAAAATCACAATTTAGTAAATAATTATATACGGCTTTACATATTGACTTCCACTATTTTGTTAGGATTTTAGGGAACGGCCTAAACTTTTTAATCATCTCAGTATGTGATCAAGAACTTGTGGTTGTTTTTCCAAAGGCAGAAGAGGCCTTTGGGTTAGGCCTAGGGGAGAGAAGGGGAACAAGGCCCCCAGGGGAAGGCTGGTCTCTCATCTGAAGGGAAAATGCCCACCTTTGGATTCAAAAGAACATGGACTGTGGGTTAGCCAGGTAGGAGCTGGCTCAAATACCATTTTACTTCCCAGCAGGATATTGAAATCCTTGGCATGTGTTGAAACCTTCCTGAGCCTCAGTTCCAGTATCTGTGAATTGTGGATAATAGTTTCCACTCTGAAGTGTGGATGGGAGGATTGCCCATCAACGTGGGGCTTCTGATTGGTCCTGTTGCTCAAAGTTACGGGCTCACTGGACCTTCTGCAGATGGTGACTCAAAGCAGACTGTCTCATTTGGCTGCAATTCCTTAAAGAGCCTTCTCTACTTTCCTGTTGATCCAGCCCAATCACTGTGAGAAACTATTTGCTTTTGCAGAAATGAGTTTGCTTTGCCATTTATACACCCCATTTTCATTTGCAGTATAATTAGACCATGGGGAGCAAGAGGGCTGGCTATATATCTTTAACCCAGTTAAACCCAGGCTTGTTTACAAAAGTTCTGCTTATAAATACTTCCCTGAGAATATGTGTGTTGAGAAGAATAAATCTCCTTGGATATTTTAAAATACTTTCAGAAAGACCACCCAGTGTTCCAACTCTATTTCATAATTTCTAACTTATGATTCATGTTTTTCAAAGCACATTATATTCACTGTACCATTGAATCCTCAAGGCAACAGGATTATTATTCCACTTTCTAGATTAGGAAAAGCAAATTCAAGAGTATGTGACTCAGCAGCTACAAAACGGACATTAGGACATGGGGCTATTAGTGCCCAAAGCTGTGTTCCCAGTGCTTCAATTTTGTCATATTGTGACCCATAAAAATACTCCATATCATCCTATCTAATAAAGAGGTAATATGCAAATTGACCATCACTCCAACACACAAGATGGCCGCCCCCATGTGGACACAAGATGGCCTGCAGGGGAGGGCAGTTGGGAGGGACCAGGCCTGCAGGGGAGGGCAGTTAGGGGTGACTGGGTCAGCAGGGAAGCAGTTAGGCATCGATCAGGCTGGCAGGGGAGGGTTTAGGGGGTGATCAGGCTGCCAGGCAGAAGCGGTTAGGGTCAATCAGGCAGTCAGGCAAATGAGCGGTTGGGAGCCAGCAGTCCTGGATGGTGAGAGTGAGTCCGACTGCCCATTTAGGCCTGATCCCAGTCGGACATCCCTCGAGGGGGTCCCAGATTGGAGAGGGTGCAGGCTGGGCTGAATGACACGCGCGCCCCCCCCCATGCACGAATTTCGTGCACCAGGCCTCTAGTTAGGTAATAATAGAATACTTTCAGAATGCTTTGTATCCAACATTTGTTCTTCTATTTCCCCTCCAGACTTCCCCCATGTTTTATTAACTTTAAATATGTTTATAAGAGGGAGTATTCAAACAAAACAACCCTAATTGGCTAGAAACATATTGTTAGAGGAGTTCTTTGGACCTTATCTCCCCATCAGCTCCTGCTGTCCCCACCCTGACTCGGAACTTCATTTCCTTAACTTGTCACAGACCTTTACCCTCTGAGCCTGCACACACTGCTCCCTCTGTCTGTAACTCCTTCTCCTTCACACTGTGCTATCAGCTGCTGGTCCTTCACGAGGAGGCCTTGAGAGTTTAGTGATTAGAAGTCTTGAAAAATGAGTGGCCAGGGTTCTAACCTTGCCCCTAATCCTCATCCACCAGGTGATCTTAGATAAATGAAGCTAATTTTCTGTGCCTCACTATCCTGATCTGTAAAATGGGCTTAATGCCTACTATGGTCTGAATGTGTCCCCCAAAATTGATATGTGGTGACCTGCACCCCAAGGGGATCATATTTGGAGGTTAGGGCCTTTGGGAGGTAAGTAGGTCTTGAGGGTAGAGCCCTCATGAATGGCTTAGTATCCCTACAGAAGCAGTCTCAGAGACTCCCTCACCCTTTCCACCGTGTGAGCACACAGCAAGGTATGCTTTTGGAAAATAATATGAGTGACTTATAATGAGCAATTGGCTCAGAACAGGGGCAGGGGTGGGCTGGGTCAACAATTCACGGCAGAAGCATAAGTTTCTTCAAGAAATCAGAAGGCGTGACCCAGGACTTACCACAAAGGGGACAGAGCTTCTGCAGGTCTCCAATTCATTTCTGGTGCAAACTCAGAATAAGATGGCACATGTAGTAATAGGGATGCATCAAAATCAATGAAAGAATGTTTCTCTTAAAGAACATTACACTTATGAACCTCATAGTCTATAGTGCACTATTAAGTATTATTCTATTAGCCATTTATGTTAAAAGCACTGATTTTTAAAATGAGAGCATTTAAAATATGCCATCATTTTCTAACTCCTCTTGGGAATTTCTCCATATTTTTTATACACTGGTATGCACAGGAAAAAAAAAGAGTTCAATCAGGTTTCCCTCCCCTTCTGTAAGGCATGATCCTATTAGGTGGGACCCTAGCACCAATTAGAGTGATGGGAGTTCCTGAGTGTGATTATTTGTCTGGTTTAAGCTGGATATGCTCTGGGTGCCCTGGGAACATGCAGCTACATGCCTATGATTCTCCTATGAGCTGGACACATAGGAGACCTATGTATACCAGGTCCATGGAGAACACGGGCTCTAAGAGTTGGTGATTTGTCTAAGTCATGCTTTCTGTGTCCTACAACATTGTGAGGACAAAGGAAAATACGCTCTGTAATTCAAATACTTTGAAATTTACTGATATCTATTTTATGGGCTAGAATATGGTCCACCTTGCCCACTGTTCCATGTACATTTGGAAAAAATGTGTGCTCTGCTCACATTGCTAAGTGGAGGATTCTAGAAATATCAATCAGGTGATGTCGATACGGTCTTTCAAGCCTATGATATCTTTCCTGATTTTCTGCCTACTTTTCCTATAAATTGTTGAAAGAGAGGGGATATTTTAAAAATCCAGCTGTCATTTGCCAATTTCTCCTCGCAGTTCTAACAGTTTTTGCTTCACATATTTTGAATCTCTGCTCTTAGCTGCATAAATATTTAGAATTGCTATGTCCTCTTGATAAATTGACCCGATTATCATTATAAAATGAACTTTTTTATCCATGGCAATATTTTTTGCTCTAAACCCTATTTTGTCTGATATTAATATAGCGGCTCTGACTTCCTTTTGATTTATGAAATGACAAGCCAGAGACTGGAAGGAAAAATTTGCAAAGCATATGTCTGATAAAGAACTTGCACCTAGAATTTATAAAGAACTCTCAAAATTCAATATTTAGAAAGCAAACAGCCTAATTTTTTTAATGGGCAAAAGTTTTGACCAGATACTTCACTACAGAAGATTCACAGATGGCAAATATGCACATGAAAAGATACCCACCATCATTAGTCACTAGGGAAATGCAAATTAGAACCAAAATGCACCCTCACTTCACACCTATTAGAAAGGTTAAAGTTAAAAAGACTGACCACAATCAGATGCCAAGGGTAAGGGTCTGGAGGAACCAAAACTCTCATGCACTGCTAGTGGGAATGTAAAAAATTTTCTTTGGAAAATAATTTGATAATTTCCTACAAAATGATGTGATACAAGGTAGCCATTCCTTCCTTGGCAATTTACCCAAGAGAGAAGAAAGTTCACACAAATATGAATGTTCAAAGGAGCTTTGTTTGTAATAGCCAAAAATGGAAACAACCTAAATACCTATCAACAGATGAACAGATAAGTGGATGAACAAACTGAGGCATATACATACCATAAAATATTACTCAGCAACAACAAAAAAGGAATGAGTTATTGATAAACCCTATAACGTGGATAAATTGCAAAATAATTAAGCTAGGTGAATGAAGCCAGACCCCACTCCAACTCCAAAAAAGAATACATGCTTCATAATTCCACTGACATAAGAAATGTAGAAACAAAAACTAATCTATAGCAACAGAAAACAAATCAGTGATTATCTGAGGATGGGGTGGTGGGGAAGGATAGGCAGGAGAATCACAAAGCAGCATGAGGAATTGTTTGGAAGCGATGGATATGTTCTGACCTTGTTGTGGTGATGGTTTGACAGGGGTGTGTGTGTGTGTGTGTGTGTGTGTGTGTGTGTGTGTGAGAGAGAGAGAGAGAGAGAGAGAGAGAGAGAGAGAGAGAATTCATCAAATTATACACTTTAAATTAGTGCAATTTATTATGTGACAATTATAACTCAATAAGGCTATTTTAAAAAATAATTCCATATCTATCAAATAAAAATGAAAACATGTCTACACAATGACTTATAAACAAATGTTATTATTCATGATCACCTAATATTGGAAACAATCTAAATGCCTATCAATGGGAGAATAGACAGACAAAATGTCATCTATCCATGCAATGGAATACTAGGTAGAGATGAAAAGGGATTAACTACAGAAACATGCTATGACATGAATGAACCTCAAAAACAAGATGCTCAGTGAAAGGTTTAGGATCCCATTTATGTGAAATTTCCAGAAAAGCACAACTATAGAGGCAATGTCAATTAGTGAGGGCCTAGGGAGCGGGGTGTGGTACTGGAGATTAATACTGAATATGCTTTAGCAATACTATCGGGGTGACGAAAATGTTCTAAAACTGATTTATGGTGATGGTTGCACAACACGCTAACTTTACTAAAGTAAGTAGTCCTAAATTCTGGCCTGCCCATCCTAGGTCTTTCTCAGCTTATGGTGAACTCTCAGATGGGTCTGCACAATAGGAAGCAAAGCTCAATAGAAAACTTAAAAAGAGCTGCAGCAGTTAGATACTGCACGGCGCACTATCAATAACTCCTCTGAGCAATGCTGTTACCTTGAAGATGTGATTTTGGAAGATAGATATTTGAACAATGAGCACATCATAAGGCTATGGCCATGAAAATGAACTGTAGGCATTTCAGAGAATTAGAGAGAAGAGTAAACTTCTCGATGGCTCAGCATGCTAGGTTAGAATCTATCAGGGGATAGAGCTACCACTTCAGTATATTAAGACGTGTAAATGCTGAAAACATCATAAGGGCAATGAAAGCAGGGAAGTTATAACCTAAGGCTTAATTTTTATGTATGCCATGAAGATAGAAAAAAAGGAAAAAGAAAAAGGGGCAATTTTTTTGTTTCTGAAAGATTTTCTTCTCTCTCTAATGGGGAATATAAATTTCACCTCTAAAATGGAAAAGCAAAGATAAAGAAATAGAATTTTATACACTTTTGTGGCATCCAGTGAGAAAGTTTATGGACAGGCGGAAATTACATCCCATCTTTCTGGGATTTCTGTCTCACAGACTCAGTGTGGTTATCACATTTACATGCAGAGCAAGGGGGGTCCTCAGCTCAGTGAGGGGGAGAGTAGAGTGGCCCCCAGGAGGAAGTTTGACTTAACCTCAGAACAGCCTGGTTGTCTAATTGTTATCAGACGAAGTGGGGGGTCCTCTTCCCCACTGGGTGCTGCTGGAGGGAGCAGGGAGACTTCTTACAATATCCTGAGAAGAAGAATTTTCACACACTCACACAGGAGAAGGAGTGATGTTTATTTGTGTGGACTTACATCCCTATATCCCTGGGTTTCCAAAGTCTCATTTCCCTCAGTCCAGTCATAGAAGAAGTGGAGCTGGGGTTTCAGTAAAGCTAGAAGCCCAGAGTTTCCTTTCCATGTTGGGGCTGGGTCCAGTTCAGCATCAGGCTAGTAACAGTCCATTAGTCCATTGTGTGTGGGGTCCACATGAGTGTGGGCCACACGGGAGAATGCAGGAGAGTGCACCCCACGCCACAGAGTCCCAAGGGTCCCAAAAGCACAAGAAAGCCAATTCCTTTGTGCAAGGGATTAAATATTGTGAATCGTCAAAGCTCTTGCAGTAGCCATGCCCCTTCCAGCCAATGACCTCTGTTCACAGTTCTGGTTGACAGGCAAGTATTGCCAGGAGCATGCCTATGTCTGGCCTTCCCTTTGCTTGTTTCCTGTAGCTAGACTCATTACAATGGTATCACATGAGATTGGCTTGTTGTGTTTGCACTTACGGCAGAATTCAGTCATCAAAACTCCCCCTAGGCCAGCGGTTCTCAACCTGTGGGTCGCCAACCTGTGGGTCGCGACCCCTTTGGGGATCGAATGACCCTTTCACAGGGGTCGCCTAAGACCATCGGAAAACACATATATAATTACATATTGTTTTTGTGATTAATCACTATGCTTTAATTATGTTCAATTGGTAACAATGAAAATACATCCTGCATATCAGATATTTACATGACGATTCATAACAGTAGCAACATTACAGTTATGAAGTAGCAACGAAAATAATTTTATGGTTGGAGGTCACCACAGCATGAGGAACTGTATTAAAGGGTCACAGCATTAGGAAGGTTGAGAACCACTGCCCTCGACAATGTTTGCCTGATGGGAATGAAGGCAGACCAGAGGCTTCGCTTCCAGAGACATGCCGCCAACACTAAGGGCGAAGCCTGGTGAGGGGCAAGTCCTCAGGGTCCTCAGGAATGAAGCGCCTCGCTTATCAGGATCTCTGTGACCAGCTACACTTTGATTACTGCTATCACTTAACTAGGAGATTTACTTGTCTTTGCACCAGAAAGAGCGGAGGTGACAGTAGCTGCAGAGGAGGCAGCAAAGGCCCTGGTGCTGCTTCAAAGAAGACCCAGCAGGAATGAAGCGCCTCGCTTATCAGGATCTCTGTGACCGGCTACACTTTGATTACTGCTAACACTTAACTAGATTTACTTGTCTTTGCACCAGAAAAAGCAGAGGTGACAGTAGCTGCAGAGGAGGCGGCAAAGGCCCTGGTGCTGCTTCAAAGAAGACCCAGGCAGCAAAGCAACAGGAGCCTTGGCTTTTGAAAATCTACCAGGAAAAGCACCAGCTGTGCCTGGGTGTGAACGCTGCCTGAAGTGCTCGAGATGCTATTAATAAAGATACAGAATAGCTCCAAGCATCTCCTTCAGATGTACTTTGTTTTTCTATTCTAGGGCCGGGCAATTTGAGTTACTTTCAACTGTTCTATTCAAAGATAGATTATCCTGTTCAACATTGACCTGGTATTCACAAAAGGGTTGTAGCTAACGATGAAACAGCGGCTAATATTCACACGAGGGTAGAACGTTTAGTAAACTGAAAAATCGAGGAAGAGAAAAACATTGAGCAAATGAATGAATAAGGGATTTGCTCTGACTTTTGCTGTAAAGGGTATTTCATTCATCATATGTTCGAGTTAACTACAAAATTATAACCTAAGTGGACTCATGCTGTGAAGTGATAAAATGCATAAGGTGAATTCACAAATATGGGAACACCCACACATTTTGATTGAATAATAGACACTTGCAGCTTTCACTAAAGTAGATTGTCTCACCGATTAAAAAAAAAAAAATGGGTTTTGACCAATCAAAGTGTGACTAGTGATTTTGCTCATTGTTCTTCTCTGATCTGGGTGTAAGGAAGCCATTAGTCTCTGGTTGTGATACTCATTTGTGATGCACCTGTCACTGGCCTTCAGTTGGAGGCTGGTGGTGTTGATGGTGCTGCCAGCTGTGTGAGCAGATATAGCTGCGATGTCTGGTGGGTTAGCACCTGCTCTTTTCTTGCATTCTCTGCAGCCAGAGCTGCTGCTAAGGAGGTTTTGTTGTAACCAACACTGACATTTGGGCTCCTGGTGGCCCAAAATGCATGTTCAGACTCAGCTACTCCAGCATCTTACTTTCATACTACACTGGCCTGGTTCTTGCCTTCCTTTCCTACTTGTCTCCAGCATGGCCTCAGTGTTCTAGGGGATATCTTTCATATTGCTTTTCTTTTGACTGCTGCTCACCCTTCAACTGTGTAGATAGAAATGCAATAAGTCAAGCTTTCTGCTGGACTGTAGGCATTTTGGTAAAAAATTAGAGGGGAGAACAAATATCACGATGGTTCAATATCCTAACCTGGTAAAATGGTTCAGTACCTCTTTATACTACCTGGATGAAAGCTGAAAATTAAGCCTGTAATTCACCTCTCACAAGTAGGAATAGTCTTTATGTCAATTCTTCCTGGAATGAAGTGGAATATGAAATAAACTCCCTGGGTCTAAATGTCAGGGGTTGTAGAGAATTAAAAGAAATGGACACATACAAAACATCTAGAAGCATGTCCTGTACACAATAAATTCTCATTGAATATTTGCTTTTATGGTTGTTATTAATGTATATGTCTTTGTAGCAAGTAAAATCACCTACGATTCCAGAATTTGAATTGTCTTGGCTGAGGAGCTGTCCCAAAAGGGATGAGTTGGGATGCCCAAATGGTTCTCCCTAGTTAAGGGGTCCAGGGCAACATGAAAGAACAAGTTGAAGGCTCTCTAAAAGCACCAGGGAGAGTCTGACCGGTGTAGTTCAGTGGTTGAGGGTCAACCTATGAACCAAGAGGTCATGGTTCAATTCCAGGCCAGGGCACATGCCCAGGTTGCGGGCTCAATCCCCTGTGTGGGGCATGCAGGAGGCAGCCAATCAATGGTTCTCTCTCATCATTCATGTTTCCATCACTCTCTTTCTCTCTGAAATCAATAAAAATAAATAAGTAAATAAATAATAATAAAAGCACCAGGGAGAATGAAGAGGGCAATGGAAGGAGGGAGGGATGGAAATAAGATGAAAACTTCCTCCATTCCAAATTTACTAGAAAGAGCCAAGCTACACATAAGGGTAGCAGTACATCTGGTGTGTGTTGGAGTGGAGTGGGGATGCTGAGAGGGTGAACCCCTTTCCTCAGAGAGATCATGGCACTTGGATGTGGTCCTGAGAGGTAAATAAAAAAGAAGACACAGACATTGTTGGAACTAAGTTGTGGTTCTCCCTCTTGACCCTGAAGGTCCACTACTCTGACCCCCGGCCCCACCCACCCCCTGTCCACAGAGCTGCATCCGTTTCCCTAAGTTGTTCTATTTGGGGGAGGTCAAAACTAAATTGATTTGGAGAGGTCATGAGGCTTTGTGCCCTCCGAAATTCACTTTTGAGCAGAGCTGTCTCAACATACAACAGACAGGAAGTGGTCAAATTCTCATCAAAGTCACATTCCTTTGTTCTGCCCACAGTGTCACCAACTCACCTTGGGCCACCACTGTTTGTTTTGGGGCATCGCTATTGGTCCTATATCCTATGGTTCTATGCAGGCCACATAAGGCAATGTTTCTTGCAAGTTTCCTGATGCAATTAAGGCCCCCTTTAAAAAGTTGTTTCCCAAATCCCTTTGAGGGGTTTACAACAATTCACATAAAAGATGAGTGTGCCTGCAACTTAATAATAATAATAATGAACAGTTATTGAGTAATTTTCAGGTATGCTAAACATTTTCCAGGCCTTAGTTTATTTCATTCTCATAATCACTCTTTCTAGTCTTTCTGGAAATGTCCCTTTGGGAAAAAAAAGAAAGAAAACCAACTTTTTAAAAATTCATTCCTTAAATCTCAATGTTTCCCAGCTCAACTGCTTCTCATAACTATTTTGCTCTATGAGCATTCTCAGTTCTCCCCAACTGCAAGGGAAACATGTATGTTCCAGAAGCTCACAGCACCCTAGTGGGCAAGGCAAAGAGAAAACATGAGGCTGCGGGGCACCCAATCCAGTTTCCAACTCTGTACATGGCTGTAATGATGGGCCCGAGGAGAGGAGATGGGAGAGGATGATAAAGTAGCCACTGATCTAAGTCACCCAAGTTGGAAAACGGTCTCCTGAAATGAGTGTGTGGAGGAGCCCAGCTCGCTCCCTCAATACAGCCCCACTTGTTTCTAAAGGTCACACAAGTTTGTATTCATCCCACAAATGCTTCTATTATTACATTTCTTTCTGTAAATGCTCAGCCACACCACATGTGCAGAAACCAGTTAGCAAAATGCCAACACAGGCGTTGGAGTTTGTAATTTTAAAAAGCAACCACTAAGAGCTGCTACAACTCATAAAATATGCAATAAGGGGTTTTGGGTAAGATTGAAAAATGGGAGGAAAATCTGTACTCCCAGCAGGCAAAATATTCATGACATTTTTTAATAATAATGAAACATAAGACCTCCGTAAGGCAAAACTGAAATCCATTTTACATGTGAAAAAAATAAATTCCATTTAATTTGTTTAGGTTTCTTTGTTACGTTTTTATGTTTCTTCTTGAAAAGTCTAAGGATATGAAATACATAATAAATGGTTGAGGGAAATGTGGAAGAAAGAGCCAAATTTTCCAATAAGACAAGGTAAGGTAAGGAATCTTTATACAAGAATAACTTCACCTTTTTTTCTTCCCAAATTCAAGTTTTACTTTACTTTCAAAAGGCAAAGAGGGAATCCAAGTATTGGCTTTTGATATAATAACTAGGGACCTAGTGCATGAATTCATGCACCTTGAAAGGAACTGTGGGTTGCGAGGCTGCAGTCGGCACAGGGGTGGGTCTCGGCCCATCCTTCGCACCCCTGCCCAGCCCCTCACATCATGGCCCCTGGTCCCCTATCTGCTGGGAGTAGAGCCACCACCACCACTCCCACACATTGATGGCGCTGGCCCTGCTCGTACCTGTTGACAGCGTGGAGTGATTGGGGCTGGTGCCAGGTGCCAGCAGCGGGTGCGAGCACTGGGCAGGACTGTGGCACGGGGGAGCAAAAAATTTTCAGTAAACACCAGAAGCTCACCCTGATGACAGCAACTGGCGCCCCACCTTGGTCTGGCACCCCCGCTCACCTGCTCCACCATCCTGCCACAGCCAATACCCACCATGTTCCATGCACACCCCTTGGTGGTCAGCGCATGTCATAGTGACCAGTTGTTCAGTTGTTCCGCCATTCGGTCTATTTGCATATTAGGGTTTTATAAATATAGATATCCTGGCAGTGCATACATTAAAGGGAGTAGTATATTTTTCATCCTAACTGACAAGGTTTATCTAATTCACATTAGGGAGGGAGAAAAGAGGGAGAGAAAGAAAGGTGAGTCTTTTTAGTTTTTAAAAGGAAATAGGATCATTGTCTTCAAATACCAGGTGGATTTGTCCTGTGAGAGATGGACTAGACTTATTGTGTGTGCTTAGTGAGTAGTATGTACAATCACGGGAATTCAATAAGGAACAATAAAATATTGTAGTTGCTGGTTTCATTTTTATCTTCTACTCAATTCTCAGATTCCTGAAGTTGTGGTTACATGCCCCTTATTCACTGCTGTGTTCCCACTGCCTACTCAAGAAGGCTTTAATAAATGTTTGAGTGGGGGCATCCTGAGATGTCCCAGCATTGCTGACACATGCAGGATTAGAGCAAAAATCCAAGTGTGGAGTCGCTCAATAAATAGCACATGATGCCTAATTTAATTCTGATCTAGGATTCCATTACTGTAGAGTATCTGTCTTGCTTTTTTACACTGATTTTAAGGAAATCTTCCTCTCCATCAACAAAACATGCCTCAAGGAAAAAGATGTAATTCCATGGTCCACGGTGAGGATGGAAGCTGTGTGCTCTGGGGTCTTGTTATGTTTCAAGGAGACCTGATGACCCTGTCTTTAGTCCCTTCACCTTCTTCTTGACTAAACTTTCCCTGTCACCTGTATTTCAGAAGGCACAGGTTGGTGAGGCCAATGAGAGAAGCTTCACTCCCTGAGAGATTCATTTCCTTCCTAAATGATACCAAACCATGAGGCTTCTACAGGAAATTGACTATGGACATTGGCCCATAGTCAATAGAATCGTGCTAGTGAACGTTCCTGTCTGTTGCTCCTAAGTGCCATCCAGGTGCTGGATGTGGCTGCAATGTGTGTGTGCGCTGCTCACGTGGAGCAGCAGGGTCAGGAGATGGCAATAAAGACAGCAAGCCCCTCAGAAGATCACTGGGCTCCCGCATCTTCCTCTTGGAAGGGGAAATCACACCATTTGGAATTTCTAACAAGCAGAAATATTTTGGTGTTGGAAGATGTGCCTAAGTCAGCCACCTTGAATTGACTGTCTCCCTGAGGGCGGCTCTGATGAAAACAATCCCTGCTGGTCCCTCCTGATCTACCTGGAAGTGACTGTGTATCACTGTGGGCATCTCTGAATCACTTCATCTCCACATGTCGATTGGCAGAAATGCAATATTTACTGCTTTCATTTATTCTTAATTTAAATTTCATTGGCTTTGGGGAGCAAACAGAAATAACAATTTGCAGGGAACAGTGAGGATAGAATACTAAATATTTGTGAAGGGAAAAGATATGAGGTGTCAGAAAACAGCATCTGATGACACAGGGAAATAGAGTTGGTCCTGAAGAATGTCCTAGAACTGCACATGAAATTGCACACAGTCTCTCAGAAGGGACAGGGGAGGGAATAATGTACTTTATCTCATCTAATGGTCACCCTTTTGAAGGTGTGCCAACACAGGAGTTAAATTATTCTGATTTGACAGATGGAGAAACCAAGATACTAGTGAAATAGTCAAATGACTTGCTCAGTATTGTAACCTACTGACTAAGTTTAGAGCATTGATTTTTTAAGCTCTTTGGGATTATGGAAATGATTAAGAATTCTTGGAAAGACATTCTCTCCAAGGTATAGGGAAGGTGTAGGAGTGCCCAAGTTGGCAAAATATTGTTGCTCATTTTGGGAGATTCCCAACCTGATGGCCTTGGACTCTGGTAAGAACCTTCTCACCTGAGAATCACTTCCCAGGCTCCTAACGCCGCGTAGTTTCTGGAACCCAGTGTGCATGTGTGTGTGTGTGTGTGTGTGTTGGGGGGGGGGTAATTAAAACTGAAGCATTGCCCAGCTGGCTTGGCTCAGTGGTTGAGTGTCTACCTATGAACCTGGAGGTCATTTTTCTATTCCCAGCCAGGGCACATGCCCAAGTTGCAGGCTCTATCCCCAGTGTGGGGCATGCGGGAGGCACTTGATCAATGATTCTCTCTCATCATTGATGTTTCTATCTCTCTCTCCCTTTCCCTTCCTCTCTGAAATCAATAAAAATATATTTTTTTAAAATTGACACATTTTATGAATGCACAAAATGAATCATGAATGTCCTTAAAATGACTAACACCTTTAGGCTCTTGATCTGAACTCTCTAGAAAGTCACCCAGGATGTGGACTGAAAAGTTTCTCTGTTGCTGTAGACTCAGAGCTAGGATTCCTGAGTGCAAGTCGGTGGGCCAGAGCAGGCCTTTGCCAAAGCTTTCTTTCATCCATATTGAAATAAGAAAAATAAGAATGAGAGAATTTTTTATCATGATAACTTCAGGATTTCTGAAATTATGTTTTTCCCACATTTTTGGTTATGAATAAATTTGTAGTCCTTTTTTTCTGTTTTAAAGGGAATGGTGGTGTTCAAGTCCATGTGTTGAATGATAAGGAGTTTAGTCTCCAGCTCTACCACCTACCAGCTGGATTAAGTGGACAGCGTATTTAGCCTCTGTGAACTTCTACTTCATTATCTGCAAAATGGGAACATTAACACAACTTATGTGTTGTGCAGACTGAATGTAAAGAGTTAGTCAGGTATTAAACCCTAAATGTTAGCTAATAACAAGAGTAGATAGTAGCATATTATCACTATCTATAATATATAGAGATTATAATATGTACAGATATTTTATATCCTATATAATAAAAGCCTAATATGCTAAGTGTCTGGTCATCCAGTCAGCCACTCAACCAATCCAAGTGTAATATCTATATATATAAAAAGCCAGCAACCAGAATGCCATAATGACCAGAACAGTCACTATGACTCCCACTGTGGCCAGCAAACTGGCCCGATCAGGGGCGGGGCCGGCCAGCCAACCTCCTGCAGCCCCTCCCCCTGGCCCCCAGCCTTCCCCACCCTCGATGGGCCTCCACCAACCCAATTGACCCACGGCTCCTCCCCTGAGCCAGTTCCACCCCCTATTGGCCCCCCCACTCTGATCACTGGCCCCTGATCAGCCCTCCTCACCCCATTTGGGGGTGGGGCCAGCCAGCCCACCACCCACAGCCCCTCCCCACGGCTGGCCCCACTCCCAATTAGCCCCCACCACCCTGATAGGCCCGCAAACCCTCCCCCCAGCCAGCTCCACTCCTGATTGCCCCCCACACACTAATCGGGGGTGGGGCTGGCTGGCCAACCTCCCATGGCCCCTCCCCCAGTCGCTGACTCCCAATCAGCCCCCCACCCCATTAGGGGGCAGGGCCAGCTGACCCACCACCCACAGCCCCTCCCCACAGCCAGCCCAGCCCTGATTGGGGCCCGATCAGGGGAAGCCGGCCAGCCAACCTCCTGCCATCTCCTCTTCCCAACAGGCCTGGCCCTAATCCACCCCAATTGGGGCCAGGCTGTCCAGACCCTGCCTGTGCACAAATTCGTGCACTGGGCCTCTAGTGTTAATGATATGCTAAGGTCATTAAACTGCTTGCTATGATGCGCACTGGCCACCAGGGGGCAGACAGTTGACCGGTTGACCAGTAGGTTAGCTTGCTGCTGGGTCCGGCTGATCAGTACTAAGCGAGATGGGCCAGACACACCCTGGAGCCCTCCTGCAGTCTCTCCCCAGCTGGCCAAACTCCCATGCCCCTCTCCGGCCCCAATCGTGCACTGGGGGGTCCCTCCGGCCTGGCCTGCACCCTCTCGAAATCCGGGCTGAGGGACCACCGCCCAG
>NW_005366873.1:4941401-4955292 GCF_000412655.1 Myotis brandtii | reverse complement strand
CCCGAGTGCATGAATTTCATGCATCGGGCCTCTAGTATATACATAAAATGATGGCCAAAAAGTTGGTGATTCTGTATAAACTGCTTAAATTCTCTCTCTCTCTCTCATATCTTTTTATAAATTTTAATGTAGATTTTTAGCATCTAAGATTACTTCCCCTGCTAGTTTATCAGCCACAGGCAACTGGCTAAAATTGGTTTTTAATGTCAGGTAGCTGCCAACTGTAAGGCTAAAACATGTTTGTCTTTATTGGAGGGGAGAGAAAGTCTTTACCTAGGATGAAAGATAATGGTGATGTGAGAGACAGGGCTATCAGTTGTGGTTTAAAGTAGCTGTGTTTATAAACAATAAGGTCATGCCTACTTCAAGGACTGAACTGCTCTTTAATGTGGAGTTTGCTAGAGATGGGAATAAGGGTTATATTTCTTTATCAGGCACTACAGAAACTGAGCAAACATCAACACTTTCCCTGAAGGCAATGGGCAACCCTTCAAATACTATAAACACAAATTACTCTTTTAAATGGTCAGGTGTCCTCGGAATAGAGACCATCCCACATAGCCCAGCATGCACTCCCCACCAGCATCCAAATGTTTTTCAAAGTCACAGAGTTTGTGCCTATTACATTCCCAACTGACTCAACCTGATTTTAGATAGCTAGTGCCAAGGTGGACTCAAACTAATTAAATGGAGAAAATCCCAAAACTAGACCCTAACCTCAAACCAACAAAACCCTGAAGTTTTAACCATTTGTAATTATTAAACACATTTCACAGTGAATTAATTTAAGTCCCTACAATTACTTGTATGTTGAAAGAGAAAGAATCTTGCTTTTCCACTTTATTAATCTAATAAATGGATCCTGATAGTGTTAGTTGAAAGGATGGATTCAGTAATTCCTATTGTTTGTCCATGGAATGAGTTGGATTTCTAAATATAGTTAAAATTTGCATATAATATTATTAGTCTCTCCCCCCCCTCCCCTGCCCCTCTGAAATAGAATCTTTCGATCATCAGGGACTAGAGAGGAGGGATATTAAAATGAAGAATTATACTTGCATACTGCAAGAACGGCATACATAAATAGGTTTAGAGAGAGACACTAACTTTTCTTTAGAGAGTCCATTTAACATCCATTTTATAGATGATCAACTCCTTCACAGTGGAAAGTGTAGGGAGGAAATAGATGAGCTGGGGGAATGGAGAAGAATAGAGCAAGCAAATACTTTCTTTCCAGTGGACTGTAGTTTCTGCATTGGCAACCAAGTTGAAATGAAAGGCTCATCATAATTAAGTACAGATGGTTTTTTCTTTTAATGTAAAGCTTTCAATCTGTATTATTAGTACAAGTCAGCCCTTCCCAGGAGTCTTCTGTCATATATAAATTCTGTAGATGTTAGTTAAAAGTGCTTTCTAGCATTAAATACATTTGTTCAATCCAGCATCTCCCAACAGTAAAAGGATGTGCCACATAACAGGAATTTTGCTGCTTATAAAATGGAAAATGAACCTCTACAAGTGTTACAAAATGTCATAAGGTGGAAAATAATGGTTCTAGTCACTAAAAATAATAGTCAATTAAAAAGTCTTATTCTAAGCCAGACAGTAGGCTAAACATATATACAACTGATTTTGGCGGAATTACGTTCCCCCCAAATTCATATGTTGAATTTCTGACTGCAGTACTTCAGAATGTACCAGTGTTTGGAGATAGGGTCTTTAAAGAGATAATTAAGGTAAAATGAAGGGATCCCTAACCCAATATGACAATGTCCTTCTAAGAAGAGATTATATCACAGATAACGGACCAAGGGATGACCATGTGAGGACACAGCAAGAAGACAGCCCTATGCAAGCCAAGGAGAGGGGCTTTGAAGGAAACAAACCTGCCAACACCTTGATCTTGGACTTCCAGTCCCCAGAACTGTGAGAATATAAATTCCTGTTGTTTAAACCACCAAGTTTGTGATATGTTGTTATGTCAGCCCTAACGAAGTGATGTAAGTTATTATGACATTTGATCCCACAAAGAGGAGGACAGCATTATTATCATCATCCACCTTCACAGATGAGAAAACTAGAGTTCATAGAGGTTAAATAACATATCACACAATTGGGATTTGAACCCAGGCAGCCTGATCTCAAGACCCATGGCCGAGCGCCTTGCCAATGTTGCCAGCAGAAATCAGGAGGCCTCACTCAGGTGTTGGAGTCTTAGGCAAATCTGAGCCTCACTCGCCTTTGTTTCCCAATTTGTAAGTTGAAAACGTAGGATGAGAATATATGATGCTTAGGTTCTTCTCAACTCGGACAGCTAAGTCTCTGCAATTGCACATTTACCTTGTTTTTTTTCTTACAAGTACCAATAGGGCCTTGAATTTCACTAGTACAAGATCTAAATGAGGGCCATGCTTTTAAAACACCTGCTTGCTCTAGCTCCCATAAATACCCAGCAGTCCTTTCTCAGATCCCATTCTTCCTAAACCTAGACATCTGTGCTGAAGGAAAAAAAGAAGGAAACTTGCCAAGAGATTAACTATTGTCTGGAGAATTACAAGTAATTTTTGCTCTTTCTCTATTTCCCAACTTTTTTCTGCAGCAAACTTGCATGTGTTTTCTAAAATAAAAATATAAATAGATTTAGAAAAGGAAGATGCATTCCTTCCAGTAATTTGCCTCCCTACTGCATCCCCATAGGTGACATGTTTTCACTCTACATCACCTTCCCCTTTTGCCCCTTTGCATTCTGCCCCAGGCAATTGGTTGGCACCCTCCTTGAAGGTGGGGCAGATCTTGGCATGATGGCTTATATCTCCATATCCCCTTGTGTTTAGTTACTATTTCAGCATTACCAAAATAATATATGCTCCCTAAAAAAGTCTTTGAAGATGTTTATTATATATTCTTTACTTAAATTTCTATATTTGAGAATTTGGGCTGAAAATATTGTGCTTAATGACTATATCCTACACTTAGGACATTTTTTTAGAACAGATATCTCAATTAGCATCCACTCAAAGATTTGGGGCACTTTAACACCTGGATCCAAATTGCCTCGGAGCTTCCCTGCACAGGGAGACACTCTCAGCAATGTGTGAGTGACACCCGCATCCTTGCAAACACTGGTCACTTTGACATACTTACTAGAAATGTTTTTCCCCAGCCTGCCTGGTAATTAAATTAAATAAGATTTTAAATTTTACAAAGCAAAATATTTGTAGCTTTTTTTGTTGCTTTTAACTTAGAGGTTAGTCCCTGTTTTCATTCCATTTTATTTCTTTTTTTTTCACGATTTTCATGGTTTTAGTAATGTGCTGAACACAAATTTTAACAGGAAAAGCACAACTTATACACAACAATGAATAGGGAATGAAGTGGTTTATTCAGACTTTGTTTTTCCAAGGGCTAACTAGGCATTTCTTTAGGTGTCTGCAGTAGCCCTCTGCTTTCTTGCTCACTGAATGAAAAAGGCTCTGTCCTGGGTTACACAGTCTTTCAGAAGTTCCGGTTTGACACCCAACTCCACAGACAGAGAAAGAGAAGTGCTGGAGCAATGTTCCCCGAAGCCCCCTTCTCCTTTCATGTCCTGTTCCATTGGCTTTTCCCTCTGCCTCTCCAGATGAAAGTGTGGAATGTGTTCATCCCTCTCCTCTAAGAAGCCTTCTTTGAGCACCTCCTAAATCAGGACAGATGCTCCAGCCATGCACTCCAGGATATGCATTTGCTTCAATAGAGCCTGAACCTCTGACCCCACTTTCTTCTTAATAGTTGGTCTGAAATAACAGCTAGAATATAAGTTCTTTGAGGGAGAGGATTACTAAAATGAATAAAGATGTCAGTGGTTTAATGTAAAAACTAAAGAATAAAGTCTTCAGGAAGAGGGCACATGTTAGAATCTTCCTCCCAATCCCACATTCCTATCTTGGGGTCCAATAATTGTCTTAAGGCCAAATGATTCAAACCCACAGACATCAGCACATACACTCCGTTTGCTCTTCTCGCACTCCGGCTGATTGTTTTAGGACATTCCTAAAATCATTAAGATGTTTCTTGCCTCTAGGCCTCTATACCCCTGCTAGGGACACAGATTACTCTCTGTCTCTAAAAGCTAGAAAATTGAAGGCCTCCAAGAGAGAGAATCTGATCTTGGCTTCAGATAGTCTGAGATTGTCTCATGGCAATTTGGAGGAGCTACTTAACTTTTCTGAATGTCAATTGCCTTATTTGCAACTCTGAGAATAATAACTACCTTGAACCTTGGATGCTCTCTAATTTGATTAAATGAACTAAAGTATATGTAAAGGTCTGGCCTGTAACTGGTTCAGGTTCATTTCCCTCTTTGACACTGCCCTTGCTATAGCTCTAGTAGACAACTGCCTTAGAATGAAGCCTAGTGGCCAGACCGGTGACCAGCCAAGCCCTTTATCCTAACCCGAGGCCTCAATTATGGCCCAGATTTAAACTTTCCCTGGGAAGCAGAGATCTCCTTAAAGGGCCAGTCCAAGATGAACAGGTTCTAATCCTGACTCAGACCAGTTCCCAGAGTAGCTTGAACTCCCACATGGCTTTGATTATAATGAGACTTGTCTTGCATACCATGAATTACCTTAGCCTCCCCCTGAGATTAGAAGCTACCTAAGGGTTAAGAGAGTGTCTTGGCTCTTAAACGACCTTACAGCATCTAGAATACTGCTCAACAACCAGCAGGTGTGTGGTCATACTTGTTGAATTAGATTTCCCAACCACCCATGTTCAGAGGAAAAGCATTATGCTGCAGATAGAAAAGTAAGAAAACTGAGACCCAAAAAATCATCAGCATGGTTACCTGACTGCCTAAGAATCAGTCCTGAGTATTCATCTCCTCTGCACATGATGTAGGGGGTGCAAACAGGTTAGCTTCAGCCAAATAACATCACTGCAATTCTTCTTTCCATGGATCAGTTTATGTGTGGCCCACGGTCTCTTGATAGAAGTGTCTGCTATTAAAAAGAAACACATGGGAAGATTAAATTGACCTCTTTGGAAAGATGCTGTCATATCAGTGTATGTCCATGAGGGGAACAGTCTGATGGTCAAGGCCAGTACACCAAGGAGTAGAAAGCAGGGAAAATTTCAGGTGGAGATGATCAAAAAGATCTGGGGTTTAACAACCTTGGACCCAGCCACCTCTGCAGTTCTTGCTGTGTAAGATATTAAATGTGCTCACTGACAAAGCCAGGAGATTTTTTGCGGCCAAAAGCGGCCCTAACCCCAAGCCCTCCAAAGAGATCATAGACCCTTGTATGGGAGACAACCTTTGCCTGGAGCAAGGTCAGCACAGGCTTCTGGTCTGACCTAAGCTGAGGGAGCACATGGGTCATCTGGTCAGTCTTTGTCTTGATTTACAGCCTGCACAGGGCACAATGTTCTCTGCTATATCCATGCAGCAATAGAGTAAGATTCAAATCACATGCATGCCCTTAAGGAAATTTAAGTCTCCCCTGATAATGTGTGTTTTAGCAGACCACTTTGTTGCTTAGCATTGCTGGGTGCACAGTAGGTCCTCACCCAACATAGGCATATTGAGTCATCAATCAAGTAACTCTGAGCAATGTGCTTCCAGACAGCACGATCCCCAGAAGCAGAGAAGGTAAAATGCAGGAGAGGAAAATGTAACCCCACGTCCTTTCTGTGGTGACAAATGCACCCTAGTTTTTACACTGAAACATTACCAGGCCTCGTCTCAGAAACTGGCAGCAACTTGCACTTGATAGAGTTCAAAGGCCCCGGGTGAACATATGAGAAACATCTCTTCAATTATACAGCTGAGTTCCATGGAACACCTTCCAAATTACTGTCTTAACATAGTGATTTTTTTTTGTATGTGTGCCCTGAACAGATACTTAAGTCTGGAAGCAGCGAAGGAACTTGGGAGAAATATGTGTTTGGGTGTCAGAAATGCTCCTTTGTGATAGTCTGGATTCCTTTGAACTGCTATGTATTTCACAAACATCACACAGAATTGGCAGGCACTCTGGCTTAGGCATTGGTGGAACTTTTTTCAAAGTATAAAGTGATGCCTTGCCTTCCACTTTGTTATGTTTCATTTTTCTTTTGTTATATACTAGAGGCCCGGTACATGAGATTCATGCACTCGATTGGAGGGTGGGGGGAGGGTCCCTCAGCTTGGCCTGTGCCCTCTTACAGTCCGGGACCCCTCAGGGGATGTCCAGCTGCACTCGCCAGCTGTGAGCCTGGCTTCTGGCTGACCACTGGGGGCAGTTCCTGCGTTGAGCATCTGCCCCCTGGTGGTCAGTGCGCGTCATAGCGACCAGTCATTCCGCTGTTCAGTCCATTTGCATATTACCCTTTTATTATATAGAATGAAACTCCACAGTGGAATCTATCCTGACCTTTTCATAGAGATGACAGATGGGCTGAACTGTTATTTAAATTATTTAACTCCCACCCTACTCACTTTTGCTTTACTTCCTACAATAAAATAAAGCTCTAAATTCTGGATTTTCTATTGCTTCTCTCTGCCTTTGGATCCTTTGGTTCAGGTCATTTCAGTCCAGTGTAAAACAGGGAGCTGGGGGGGGGGGGGAACAGAAGCAATGGGAGGCATGAATGGAGCACGGCAGGGGCTCAGTCTGGCTGTAACCAATGGCCACTTGAAAGGGTGGTGAAAAGGGACATTGGAAATAAAGATTAGAATCCTCCACAATGCCCTGTAAGAAATAAGGTTTGGGCTTTACTCTGCAGACAATGGGGATCCAGAAAAAGTATTGGAGCTAGGGAGCTGTCTTGGTTGGGTTTTCCCCAAAGCAGACCCTGAGAGGAGGATTTGAATCCAGGAGTCAGTTTGAGAGGCAGTGGGCGGTACTGGGAAAGTGATACAAGCCAACAAAGGAGAATTGTTGAGTTAACCATAGCCTAGATCAGTGGTCGGCAAACTGCGGCTCAAGAGCCACATGCGGCTCTTTGGCCCCTTGAGTGTGGCTCTTCCACAAAATACCAGTGCGGGCACGCATGTATAGTGAGACTGAAACTTCATGGCCCATGCGCAGAAGTCGGTATTTTGTGAAAGAGTCACACTCAAGGAGCCAAAGAGCCGCATGTGGCTCCCGAGCCACAGTTTGCTGACCACTGGCTAGATGAACACTGTTAGAACAGAGAATAAGGAGGAAGAGGAGGAGGAGGAGGAAGAGGAAGAGGAGGGGAGGGGAAGAGGAGGGGGAGGGAAGGAGAAGGAGGAGGAATTCCTTTCCTTACATAAGGTTTCGTTTGTTTATTTGCTTTTCCCCCAAGCCAAGTCAGCCACAAATAACATGTTTTGTGAAAGAGAGAGAGATGCTTTAATTCCTGACCAGCTGCTGCCACCACAAGGGCCGCTGTGAGATAGAAGGTGCAGGACCAGCCTGGGCCCCAAGGTCTGCATATGCAATGACGGCAAACGGAAAGAGCAGAGAAAAGTCAGCTAAAGCTCTGACTTTTCCCCAATATAAACCAAAGAGACTCCTGGAAATGGAGGAAATGATTCTGCCACAGAGGCCATTCCAGGTGAGAATGGCCTGCTCGTGCATGCCTGCTCTCTGGGCTTCAGGTAAGCCATCAGCAATAGACCTAACATGAGTCAAAAGTGCCAGGAATACCATGAGAATTTCGATGTCCACAAAATGGGCTGGTTAAATAACAAATGGGCAGGCCACTCTTAGAAATGACAATGATGGCCTGGCCAGCGTGGCTCAGTGGTTGAGTGTTGACCTATGAACCAGGAGGTCACAGTTTGTTTCTTAGTTCAGGGCATGTGCTCGGGTTGCGGGCTCGATCCCCAGTAGGGGGCATGCAGGAGGCAGCCGATCAATGATTCTCTCTCATCATTGATGTTTTTCATCTTTCTCCCTCCCTCTCCCTTCCTCTTTGAAATCAATAAAAATATTTTTTAGAAGAAAAAGAAATGGCAACCATGATCTGTGTTTATTAACATGGAGAAATGCTCACTCCACATATTGTTCACTGGGAAAACATGGGTAAAAAATAAAATAAGCAGTATTATGACACCACAGTTGTTTAGAATGTGTAACTCTTGTAACAAATAACAACAAAGCATTAGTGATGTTTATCGCTATGTGATAAAAGTGTAAAATTTCTCATTTTTTAATCTACATCCTATTGTAACAGTAAATATTGATTTCTTATGTATTTTTTTAAAGCCTAATCAATAAAGATGTTTTTAAAAGATATTATTCCTCCTCCTAAAGTGCTGCAAATATTGTCCCAGACTGAGAGACTGAAGAAAAAACAAAGATTTTTTTTTTTAGCAGGAAATGTTAAAATTAAAATTCTTGAAAATTTTTAAAAATCAGCTTTTCTCTACAATGATATGTGCTATCTCACAGTGGGATAATTGTACTAAGCCATAGGGAGAAATTGGTACAATTATATGTAATTTGTTCCAAAGGTTATTGTCTATTCAACCTTTACCTCTGAATAATATCAGCAGAGAAATGTAACCTGTGTAACTTTTTTGTCTTCTGATCAAGAATTACTGCAGGGATAATAGATTATTTTTCCACTTATTATGGTATCTATTATTTTCCGCAGAGTCTATAAAAAAATGGGGAGAAATTTCAATAGTGTTGGCATAAAATACAAACTATTAATAAGAACAGAGGTCATCCTAGTCAGACTTAAATTATATCAAAAAGAAAAACAGTCTGTTAAGTGCTGGCAAAATTGTATTGCAGAGCCAATCAATTTCCTTAGAGTTTTTATTAGTGATTAATTAATACCCCCCAAAAATGCCTAAAGTTCTTAAATACCATGGATGGTGAAGAAAATTGAGGAGCCCATAGCAGGAAGCAGATGGATCATCTAATTATTTTTCAATTACAGGTGACATAGTGGGCACAAAAATCTGCAAGTCATCTATGCGTGCATTCCATGGCTGTGTTTCTGGTACAAAATAAACCCATTATTTCATTAGGGCAGCATTTTATAGCAACCAAAAATGATTAAAAAAAGAAACATACCGTGCAACATGCAGGTCCTGAATGGAACCCCAGGAGAGAAGAATGCTGGCCCAACCAAGGGCAGCTGAGGGAGGAGGTTGTGTGGGAGCAGGCTGTGGGCACCGTCAGCTGCCTCGGACAGGGTTGGGAAGTTTTCCTTCTCAGGTGGTTGAAGCCAGGCTTGATAATCTGTGTGTTTGCCAGCCACACCTGTGTACGTAAAATACCACCCAGGTTACTGATGTATAACAGCGTTTATTACACCCCATTTTGGACCGTGCAACTCATGGTGCTATAGAAGGCACTGCTCATTCTTGGCTCCCTGCATCAGAGCAAGGGGATCTAAAGAATACGTTAGAGCAATACTAGCCATAGTATTCATAGTATGGCTTTGAGGTCTATCTCGTTTACCTTCCTGCTTAAAAATCATTCCTTAGAGACTGGATTGGTGATTCTTAGAGATTGTCTGTTTTCCTTTTTGCATGAATCTAAATACGGTTTCACAATGTGCCTTCAATCTTCAAGAAAACCCTATAATTAAAAATGTATTCTCTTCCAAATAAGTTCAAATGGCTCCATGACACCAGTTGCTGTATAAGAAATTTGTCTTTAAGAAAAACATCAGTTTATCGTGTGTTGCTATGCGCAGATGTTGAGTTTGTGGAAGAATGTGATGCTTTTATTTCTCCATTTCTGTCACTTCCCTGTCCCATTATCCATCTGGTAGCTTTCTATGAATACCTTAAAAGTTACGGGCACCTTTGGGGACACACAGTTAGGATCATTAGACTTTCAAGGCAAAAGACAATTTCCTTTAGGAAAGTGATATAACTGAAAGGATGGTTTTCTGTCTGAGAACATGGCAGATGAAAGGCAAAATGCTGGGATGTAGGAGTGAGTTGTTCTCTGCAGGTGCCTGCGTGTCCCTGAGGTCGGGCTGTTGGGCCTGCCCCCAGCTATATCACTTCGGATATGCAATGTGGGCATGTCAGGCCTGGTTCAGAAAACAAACAGCTTATTCCAAAATGTCTTCATCTTCATTAACAAAGACAGACTAATATGCATCAAATATTACACTGAGTTTGGCCCTGGCAGGGTAGCTCAATTGGTTAGAGCATCGTCCAGATACACCAAGGTTGCAGGTTTGATCCCGGTCAGGGCACATACAAGAAGGAACCAATAAATGCATAAATAAGTGGAGCAACAAGTCATCGTTTCTCTCTCTACCCCCTTCCTCTCTCTTTCAAATCAAGAAATAAAATTTTTTTAAAAATCTTATACTGAGTCAAAACTGGATGTTTTTTTTTTCTAAAATTTTTAAGAATGGCAGAGTTTTAAAGTCATAGAAGGCAAACGGAAAGAGCAGAGAAAAGTCAGCTAAATCTCTGGCAACTGGTTTTATGGCTTTGTTTGTTATGAGGGTAACATTTTTTTTAACACTCTTATTCTATCACTAGAGACTGGTGCACGAATTCGTGCACGGGTGGGGTCTGGCCGGCCTGTCCCGATGGGAGCCATAGGGGCCAGGCCAGGGGGGAGGGGACGTGGGAGGTTGGCTGGCTGGCCCTGCTCCTGATCGGGCCAGTTGGCTGGCCGCAGTGGGCGTCATAGCAACCAGTCTTTCTGGCATTCCAGTTGGTCCTTGGCTTTTTATATATATAGATTAATGAATTGTGAAGAATGAAGTCTAAATGCTGAAATTGTATGGCCCTGGCCAGTGTTTCTCAGTGGTTAGAGCATTGGCCCATGCACCAAAGGGTCATGGGTTTGATTCCCAATCAAGTGCACATACCTGGGTTGCAAGTTCCATCCCTGGCCCTCTTTGGGGTGTGTGTAGGAGGCAACCAATCGATGTGTCTCTCTCATATCAATGTCTCCCTCTCTCTCTCTCTCTCTCTCTCTCTCTCTCTCTCTCCTTCCTCCCTCTCTCCCTTCCCTTACCTTCATCCTTTTTTCTCTCTTTCCCTCCTTCCTTCCTTTCTCTCTGGTTGACCATGGCAGTGAGCTCCCTGGGCCTTTCCCATGCCCCGAACATTAGGAATTCAGCCCCTTGCACCTCCGTGCCCTGCATTACCTGGCCAGGCAGAGAAGCAGAAAGAGTGTGGGTGCAGTCCATCCCCCTTCCACTCACTAGCTGACCTCAGGCAGGTTATCTAAACCTCCTTGGACCTCAGTACCTCTATCTGTAAAATGGACACGCTGACATCTTGGAAGCTGGTAAAGATGACATGTTTTAAATGCCTGCAAAGCCTTTTGTATATTGTCTGACTCTGATGCTTAATAAATGGGAGGTATTACTATAACTACTACTATGACTATTTTTTTTATAAATATAGACAATAAGTCGGAATAATTTCAAGTACAGTTACTAAACTATTCCTTTTAAGGCAAAGAGAACAGTAGGGTCAAGGTATGCAGGGTCTAGCCCTTTTGTGGAAGACCAGGATGAGGCTGATTACTGACCACACGATGTGACTGCCCTCAAAGGCTGCGGGATCCAGTCCACCTGGCTTCAGTGCCTGCTATTCCACTCACATGTGAAGTCACCGGCTTCAGTGACTCCCATCCCTGGCCTCCTTTTCCTCTTCTGTAAACGGGGAGGAATAGTACTGCCCAGAGCACCAGGGCTGCTGAGGAGTAAACAAGCCAATGCTTGTAAGCGCTTAGCACGGTACCCGACACCCACTCGGTGCTTGGGAAGGGCTCCCTGGGATTATTTTCAAGTGTGTCCCATTTTACGAAAGAGGTGGCTCTAGAAAAGTTGTGAAACCAAATCCTTTCTTCCCACTAACAAACTCGTCACTTCTCCACCGAGGCTTTATCTTTGCCTCCGATCGTCCTTGGAGGGCAGTGACTCTGAGCACCTCAGCACCAGGTTCACCATCTCCTCCCAGCTCTGTCAGCTCCTTGTCATGCAGCAGAAAAAAACAAAACTTAGGGGCACAAATAATGATTCTTTATGTTTGCTAAAGATAGATTTGATCTATCTATCTATCTATCTATCTATCTATCTATCATCTATCGTCCAGGTTAGGGAATGGACAGACTTTCATTTAATTTAAAATGGAAGGTTGTAAAAGTAAATATGACTGTGGAAGTAAACAATATTTAGAACAGTGCCTGGCACACAGGACGGACTTAATAAATATTTTATGGAAATTGATCGAATGACAAAGCATTGTTGTATGTTATGTGGAACACTTTTAAGGTCTTCAAGTTCATTGGGCATAAACGAAATTTCATTATCTTGTAATTTTATAAGCAAATATGATCTATAAAAGAGTTTCTATAAAACATGCAGAAGGAAAAAAGCCAAATTATTCTCATAACTTTGTTTCATTTTAGAGTAGATTGGCGTAGCAAAAACAGTTACCTAAAATTCTTTAACAAAAGCCATTATTGTCTACTCTATAGGAAGATTTATATGACAGGTAGTAATGCATACCTTTTTCAAGTCGTTTTTTATGTTTATTTTTAAAAATTGTTGTAGAAAATAATCCTCACTCTAACACTGTGTTTCAGAATTGAATGGACTCTTTAATTATCTAAAGATTTCCATGTGGACAATAATCCTAAACTGAATGGGACAGGACACTGTGCTTTTATTAACTTTGATTTTTTTTTTAAATAAAGGAAGGTTTCAGAAATAGTCTTATTTTAGTGTTATTTACATGAACTAAAATCAGTTTTGTGACAGGAAACACACAATATAAAATGAGGTTAAGATTGGTTTTAAAGTAAGACAGTGCTGCTGCCTTCTGGCAAATAACAGAAAAAAAAATATTCAGTTCATTTTTGATAAATTATTAATGTCGTTTCCTGGTGTGTGTTTTTAAACAAAATTGTTAACATTTGTGACAGAGAAGAGAGAAATCAAAGCCCGACTTCCTTAGCTAGCAGCCTGGTGTAAGAAGGAAATTGCCCTGCTTCAGAATACATTTTGTTAGCAATAGGTTGTGTGTAATCCAAATAAATGATTGATTTCTCATTGCATGACTGTGTTTTTAATGACTACATGGGAAAGATTTAAAGCACTGACATCCTTCCTTTTTCTCTCACAGCTCCCAGATCACCAGCGTTCTTACCCTGAGTCAGGTTTTGTTCAAGAAGCTGCATTCTGTTGCCCCATATTTTGCAACAGCTCTTTAGTGCCGACAACCCACCAGACCAGTGGTTCTCAACCTTCCAAATGCCGTGACCCTTTAATACAGTTCCTCATGCTGTGGTGACCCCCAATTTCATTGTTACAAATTGAACATAATTAAAGCATAGTGATTAATCACAAAAACAATAAGTAATTATATATGTGTTTCCCGATGGTCTTAGGCGACCCCTGTGAAAGGGTCGTTCGACCCCCAAAGGGGTCGCGACCCACAGGTTGAGAACTGCTGCAACCAGACGGAAGGCACCACTTAGGCTAGGAGTTGGAGAGATGATAGGTGGAATCCTCATCCTTGAGGGGCTTCTAACCCAGCTGGAGGAAGGGGCCAGTACTTACAAGATCAATAGCAGCCATGCCGTGTGGGCTGAGAGCCAGCAGAGAGGGGCAATCTTTCTCCAGGGCCTGCAAGAGAAGAGCCCCAACTCCATTCAGCTCCGGGCACTGAGGGAAGAGCCTGGGAGGACTCTCATCCAAATGCCTGTTGTAACAGGGCAGGTACCATGCCTTTTGCTCTTGTTACCTTTTTTTATAATTCCTCCTAGAACGTTATTTTGACATCCTGGAAGTTTGAATGTTTAGTCCCAAGATCCTGGGTTCTCTTGCTCTAATATATATAAGGGCAAATGTGGCTCACAACTTATAGGAAAACAGTCATGTGCTCTGGCTCCTGAGTATGACAGAGAGTGATAATAAAGTAAGAAAATACACAACTAAGCAGAACAGGGTGTCTCATCTC
>NW_005366873.1:4897168-4941329 GCF_000412655.1 Myotis brandtii | reverse complement strand
GTTCGACCCCCAAAGGGGTCGCGACCCACAGGTTGAGAACTGCTGCAACCAGACGGAAGGCACCACTTAGGCTAGGAGTTGGAGAGATGATAGGTGGAATCCTCATCCTTGAGGGGCTTCTAACCCAGCTGGAGGAAGGGGCCAGTACTTACAAGATCAATAGCAGCCATGCCGTGTGGGCTGAGAGCCAGTAGAGAGGGGCGATCTTTCTCCAGGGCCTGCAAGAGAAGAGCCCCAACTCCATTCAGCTCTGGGCACTGAGGGAGGAGCCTGGGAGGACTCTCCCCAAATGCCTGTTGTAACAGGGCAGGTACCGTGCCTTTTGCTCTTGTTACCTTTTTTTTTTATATAATTCCTCTTAGAACGTTATTTTGACATTCTGGAAGTTTGAATGTTTAGTCCTAAGATCCTGGGTTCTCTTGCTCTAATATATATAAGGGCAAATGTGGCTCACAACTTATAGGAAAACAGTCATGTGCTCTGGCTCCTGAGTATGACAGAGAGTGATAATAAAGTAAGAAAATACACAACTAAGCAGAACAGGGTGTCTCATCTCGATGCTACTGACAGATTCTTTGCTGGGGATGGAGAGTTGAGGTGTGGGGGGGAGTGGACAGGGACTGTCCTGTGCATTGTATGATGTTAAGCAGCATCATCAGTGACTTTTGCCCATGAGATGCAAACTGTGACGACTAAAAATGTCTCCAGACATTGCCAAATGTTCCAGGGGAGAGAAGTAGCAAAATGATGCGCAATTGAGAACCATGATCAGCTACACCTCAGGAAGTGAGAATGTTATGCTGATGGAGGATTCTAGCCAGTCTCAAGAATGAAGCAACAAATAGTGCTGAGAGACTTCAGTCACACAAATAAACCATCGGGATTCAAAAGGCCAACAACTGCATCTCTTATTCCAATGAATAGTTTCAATAGAACATACAAGCTTTCTTAGAGGCTTCTGTAAGGAAGCTTATCTGTATTCTTAATTACGTCACATCCTGACCCACAAGGCAAATAGTGAGCGGGACCCTCTGCCTGTAGCAGAGGGACAGGTTGGACAGACACCTGATTCCTGAGCCCCACGATGGCTTTTATTCTTGAGACGTCTTCCTCCTGCCACATGGAAAGGTCTCCCTCCCTTCCCAATGTAGAGGATTGGGGTGTGCATTCATTAGAAGAGGCGCTAAGACTCTTACACGTTTGAGTTTCTTTTAGAGAGTGAATCAGTGCAGCATTGACAACCAGCCTACAGGGGAAAAAAAATTTTTAAATAAAAAGAAAAGTAGAAACTGCCCTACTATCATTTGTAGAAAGCGGAAGGCTTCTCCTCAATCAAATCAGTTGCCAGCTCTTTAAAAAAGAGACTATATTAAAACATTTTTGAGAGAAAAAAATTATTTTGGCCTCATATAGTAAGTTTTAAATATTAGGCTTAGATATCACCTTAGTTTTTAAAAAAAGTGTTTGGCTATAAGTAACTGAAAATTGACCCCCTTGGCTTAAATATTTAGTGAATTTTTTTTCTCATAAAAAGTAGCTCATCCGCCATCCAGGACTAGTATAATAGTTCATTGATACTATCAAGGATCCATCAGGGTGCCAGGCTGTTCCTTCCTTTCCATCTGTCAACCTTAGTGCATGAGCTTTTGTCCTCATCATTGTTACCTCATGATCCATTAAAGGCTGTGATGCTCCAGACTTCACATCTGCGTTCCAGCAGGAAGGAGACAAAGGAAGGGATGGAAACAGCACACTTCTGTTTATGACTTATTGGCCAGAACTGTGTCATATGGCCTTCCCTTTCTACAAGATAGATTTGAAATTTGAGGGTTTACATTTTAGAGTCTCTGTGGTAGGAGACAAATATCAAACCAGCCAATCTACAGGGTCTACCAGAGGGAAGTTCCACACAACTTTGGAATTTTCCTCCTCTTCATTATCTACGTTTTTCTTTCAAACCTTATTTTAGAAAATTTTACTAAGAAATCCTGATCCTCTAAAATGATATTTAAAGGCCAAAGTCTCTGCTAATACTTTGTCAGTCATCTCCCACATAACGGAAGGTGACATAAATCTCTGAGTGCCTTTTTGCTCTCTGTCTGGTTGGCCTAATTGTTCCTTATCCAAAGGCTGGCTCAGTCTAATTGGTGACAATCAATACAACTAGTTATTTGCAAGTTTATGAACTTCATTTCTTTCTCTGATGAACTTTCTGCTATTGCTCTTCTAACTTTCAGATGGATTTGAGTAGAGAAACATTTATGGTAGTATGATGGACCCAGAGGTCGGGAGCCCTCTCTCTTGCTCATTACCTGCTCAACCTGATCCTGTTCTATGTCAACATTGACCTTGTAGGCTCTCTGTCCTTACCAGGCAAGACCTTCACTGTGGTGCCAGGTCAGGTCGGAATCCAGATTCTGATTTGATTGGAGTTTCCTCTTGTTCTCCTTGCACTTAAAGTCCATTCCTGGGCCCCTTCCCACTCCAATCCTCCTACCCCTCCACTTTCTCTGTGTTATAAGCTGGAGGGGACCGGGATAATTACGAATATTAAGATAGCCTCTCCTGTCTTGGGAGCATCTTCAGGACTGAGAAAGCCACAGCCGCAGCCAATTCTTTCACAGCATGGCCCTTTGGAACCTTTAGACTTCTCTCATGCACTAGATACAACATGAAAAGCTTGCTGCCACTTAAAAACAAAATAAAGAGCCTGAAGACTCTGTCAGTGGCCTTTGTATGCATTTAAAAGGCTAAAAGCTTTTAGTAAAGGCAACTCTGATGAAGGCAGCTGTTCTTTTTAAAAGACCAAATCAAAGGTTAACCTCTTGGGGGAAAGGCCATTAGCCATAGAGGTGTGTGCACATTATACTAGTGATGAGAAATGAGACAGCTCCGTTAATCAAGGCACGGGTAGAGTCAACTGTCCCATTCATAGGCTGTTTCATCACTCCACTTCCTGCCCCAACCCCACCTACACAGAGGAATGTGCTGGAAGGCCCTGTGTGGGTCTGCATTGGAATCAACAGTTCAGCTTAAAGCCATAGGCAGTCTATTAAATATATCTCAAAAAAACTAGGAGGTGAGTAAGAGAAGCAGGCAAGGCAATGGGAGGTGATGGGAAGAGAGCAGGCTTTGGCATCAGAGTACCAAGGTCCAAATCCTGGCCACCACTGCCTGCTGAGACCTTAGACAAGACTTGGCCTCTGGGAACTGCAGTGCCCTCACCTCTAAAGAGAGGAATATGGATTGTTTAGGGGGTTAAAAACAATAAAGTCATGTGTACAAGGTGCCTAGAATCCCTGATACAAGAAGTGGTAGCAATTATGAAAAACAATTACATTTTACCCACAGGAAGCTCAGAATTCAGATTGTAGCAGTTGCACACATACTGGGATCAGAAGCACGGGTGTGATTTAAGTCCTCTGTTTTCTCTCCTTCCACTGGGCCTTTCCTACACTGAAGGCAGAATCACTTGCTTCTGTGTGTGCTGAGGACTTAGTCTCCTCATTTCACAAACGCTGATTCGTGTTACTGTGGGTTATTCCTCAAATTTTTCATTGCTGAATTTTTCATCTTATTTTCTTCAGATCCTTTTGCCCATAATTTTTTGGTAAAATTATAATCACTTTATAACTACTGTGTTATACTTTTACAGTGAATTATACTGTATTATACAGTTACAGGGCATTGACTGATATCACATTCAGGCATCAACAGTTTTACTCAACATAAAACTAATCAAGTCCTGAACACTGACTGTAGATGGCCTGTAGAAGCCAAACTCTCTCCATTACTTTTGCTGTCTTTCTAACACTCTTAAAGGGGTATTTTAATGGCCTAGGTCCCTGGTCGGCAAACCTCAGCTCGTGAGCCACATGAGGCTCTTTGGCCCCTTGAGTGTGGCTCTTCCACAAAATACCACGTGTGGGCGCACAAGTACAGTGTGATTGAAACTTCATGGCCCATGTGCAGAAGTCAGTATTTTGTGAAGAGCCAGTATTTTGTGGAAGAGCCACACTCAAGGGGCCAAAGAGCCACATGTGGCTCGTGAGCCGCAGTTTGCCGGGCCGCAGTTTGCCGACCACTGGCCTAGGTGTTCTTAAATCCCATTCTATCAGCAACACCCACAATATCTTCTGGAGCCTTCTTTCCAGGACTTCTCTCTCTCCTACCAACAGCCTAGAGTCTAGGCATGCAGCCCACCGGCCACAAGTTTGACATGCTTGGCCTAGATAGACTCATTAGTAACCTCCCAGCCAAAGAAGCCAGAGAGGAGGTGGGATGGTAGAGCTACAGTGCTTTATTGGAACCTGGCTCAGGACTGGCCTCTTGTCTAAAGGATGAATTTCTGTTCTGTTGATTCTCCCATGCGGCTTGGCTATATGAGTCAGATGTGCTGAGTTCTAAGTCCAAGTCCAAGTCACTGAGAGGCCCAGTGTCAGTTCCTCCATCATTTCTGATACTTAAGTTTCCTAAACTTTAAGAGACTTGGACTGGATGTTGTAAAAGTTCCTTACAGCTGTGTCTGTAATCAAATCAAATGCAGTTACCCCTTAATTAGTTACAGACTAAACCATCACTAGTTTAGTGTACATTTTAAAGTGCCTTCTGTCCCTCAACTACTGGGAAATTGTCATCAATGTATATAGATCCATGTCGATTACAATGTGAATGGCACCCCCTAGAGTTTTTCAGTGCACATACAACCACCGGTGGTGGCCAGTACAAAACCTCATTATCAGCTAGCATGTGGGCAGGATTAGCAGGGTCACTGGGTCACCAGTGAGGGAAGAGAAGAAGAGAATGTCAGGAAGGTGGACAGTAGCCCTGATGGGAGATGCCAGCTATTTGAACAGGAAAATTAAAGAATTTTTTAATTAGCTACAAGACTGAAAAGACAAATATCACACAAGTAGCAATTGTAGGAAGACCTACTGCTCCTAGGGATGGTGAATAAAAAGAAAAAAGGGTAGGAATAATCAATACTGAAAAACTGGAGGAGGGCCCCATGCAGTTGAAATTCAAACCTTTAAGGGGACCCACCGACTAGGAGGTTCTATGGTCCCTGAAGAGACTACTGCAAGGCTGTTTCTGAGAGCATTGGAAAAACTGCAAACTGGATGCAGCTGCTACTACAGAAAGAGAGCAGGAAGCCACAGGAAATGAGAAGGAAAGAGAAAGTCCCTTCTTTTTCCTCCAGCCTTAGAGCATCCATCTAAACCAGGGGTTCTCAACCTGTGGGTCGCCAACCTGTGGGTCGTGACCCCTTTGGGTATCGAACGACCCTTTCACAGGGGTCGCCTAAGACCATCGGAAAACACATATATAATTACATATTGTTTTTGTGATTAATCACTATGCTTTAATTATGTTCAATTTGTAACCATGAAAATACATCCTGCATATCAGATATTTACATTACGATTCATAACAGTAGCAAAATTATAGTTATGAAGTAGCAACGAAAATAATTTTATGGTTGGGGGTCACCACAACATGAGGAACTGTATTAAAGGGTCGTGGCATTAGGAAGGTTGAGAACCACTCATCTAAATGAATAGCGGCCCAGCTGGCAAAGCAGAAACACAGCCTGCAGAATCTCAACACAAGCGTCACAAAGAAGAGCACAGAGAGCTCTTTGGAGCTGACGGGTAATAAACAACACACCGAGTTAGTCCTAAAGCAGAGATGACAGATTTCATCTGTGTGCCAGTTCTAATCATGGCAGCATATTGTGATAAGAAGGAGTCTGATGTTATACTTACACAACAGAAGAGAGTCCTATGACAACTGAGAATGTCTTTCATGGGCAGAAGGAGGGGTGACATAGGGTTGCCATCACTGGCCCCGAGCCACCTGACTGTCCCACGCACCCTTTGGGCATCTGGCTCTGGGGATAGAGACCGGAACTCCTTCTCAGTAGCAGCAGGTGCCCAATCTCACTCCATCAGGCAGAGAGGGTGCAATGTGGAGCAAAGCAACTCAAGGACCCTGACAGTTACAGGTTTCTTGGCTACGCTTGATCAGCTCTAGGGATAGAGAGAGAGAGAGAGAGAGAGAGAGAGAGAGAGATCATCATCTTCATCTTCAGGGAGTTCTGGTCCCAGGAAATCTTTTCTCTATAAAGAACTTAGCTTGCCCTAGCTGGTTTGGCTCAGTAGATAGAGCATCAGCCTGCAGACTGAAGGGTCGTACGTTCGATTCCAGCCAAGGGCACATGCCTGGGTTGCGGGCTCAATCCCCAGTAGGGGGTGTGCAGAAAGCAGCCAATCAATGATTCTCTCTCATCATTGATGTTTCTATCTCTCTCTCCCTTCCCTTCCTCTCTGAAATCAATAAAAATATATTTTTTAAAAAAGGACTTAGCTCAACCTCAATGTACTAGTAATGCCTATCTACTGGCCCACTTCTCCGCCTTTCAGAAAGACAAGTCTCAAACGCTTTCTCCACACGCCATTCTTTCAGATGTTTGAACCAGCCGACATATCCACCAGATCTTTCTTCTCCAGGGGAAGTGGCCTTAATGCCTCCAGCTGTTCCTTACATGGGTGGTAGAGAGACATCCCTGCCCTGTCCTCTGAGTTCAATTGTACCCATCTCAGCCCTTCATCAAGAGTGGCCTGAAATCATTACTCCAGATGTGGTTAGGATAGCACCAAGGAACAAAGTAGAGAATGCAGCTGGCTCTTTTTAAGATCCCGTCAGCACTTGTGATGGCCACATCACACTGAACACTCCTATGGGGCACTTACTGTCTTTCACTTGAAATGATCCATTTCACCTCCAGGAGAAACAATTCTCATTGCTTCAAACTTTGCTGAGGCAATATATGCTGCAGCCAGTGCAAACTATTGGGAGGTTTCTTTAGAGGAGAAAGCAAACAGCTTTGTGAATGCTTAAATAAGTTAGAAAATTAAGCTCTGACTTGCCCGTGGTAGCTGTCATAAATGTATGCTCCAATGAAAAGAAGCTTAAATCAATTTGGGTGTTTTCACTGAGCTGTAAACTTTGTTATTGTTCCTCCCGCACAATATAGTTGCTATAAACCATATCTAAGTGTGCAGAAGACATTTACTTCCACAGGGGTTTTGAGTCCAATGAGATTTTATAAGTCGCTCTGTTCTACCTTTTAACTACGTTGTAATTTAAATTCATTTTTAATCATAGCTTTAAGAATTATCCCAAAGTTTGAAGTAATGTCATATTTTATCATTTTTTTACTTTTCAGTTAGAGTTGACATACAATATTATATTTATTTCAGATGTACACCCCAGTGAGTAGTCATGTTTTTAAAATACATACGAAAATATCTGTCATTGTCTTTAACTATCCCACTTGCATTATTTCTTTTAGGTTCATTTAGTTGCACTGTAATTTCATAGAGTTTTAGAGTAGCCGGGCATATGAGACGATTCCCAATTAACAAGGCCCTATTTCCAGACACATTAGCAGGAGAATCTATGAAATAGCGGGGAGTTTTACAAGAACGGAAGTCTTTAAGAAATCACCTGGTGAGAATTCCGAAGCTACAAACTTCTGAAGGTTAAAAGAAGAGAGGTAACTAAAATTAAATATGGGGGACTCGGGGATGTGATATACAGGAGAGTAGGAGAAATTCTGTCACATACAGCGCCGGAGGATGGAGGAGCTGCTGGAATTAAATATCAGCCTTCAAATTCTTATATTCAAGGCGAACCCTCATTTCCAATGCATTCATTTTGAAGGACTCGGGGGCGTGTCACTAAAGAAGGAAGGAATTATTTTCTGGGTACAAAAGATAAAAGTGAAAAGTCACATATATATTATTCTAATGAAAAAAGCAGAGGTCTCTAAAGATTGTGTATTCATTTTGTATTGCCACTGTGACAAGTGACTCGGGTTTAATTTAAACAACACAAAGGTGTCATCTTGCCGTTCTGTAAGTCAGAGTCCCACATGGAATCTCGCCAGTCTAAACTGAAGGTGTCGGCAGGGCTTTATTCCCTTCCGGAGGTTCCAGGGGGGATTGCTTTCCTGGCCTTCTCCAGCTTCTGCAGGCGGCCTGCATTCCCTGTCTCACAGCCCCTCCCTCCATCCTCCAAGACAGGGGTCCTCAAACTTTTTAAACAGGGGGCCAGTTCACTGTCCCTCAGACCGTTGGAGGGCCGGACTATAGTTTAAAAAAAAACTGAACAAATTCTATGCACACTGCACATATCTTATTTTGAAGTAAAAAAACAAAACGGGAACAAATACAATATTTGTATTTGCATGTGCCCTGCGGGCCGTAGTTTGAGGACCCCTGCTCCAAGCCATCCGACCTCACCTGGGAAAGGGTCTCCACTTTTAGGACAGGTGATTGCATTGGGCCCACCTGGCTATGCCAAGGTACTCTGCCCATCTCAAAGTTCTTAACTGAATCACATCTGAAAAATCCCTTTGCCACGTAAGGTAGCATATTCATGATTCTGGGCATAAGGCAGGGTGCTGTTATGCTGCCTTTCCCACTGTAGAAAGCGAATACGAGACAATGCTGCAGGAAACAGGTTGCTCATAGGGGACTTCCTCAGTTGAAGATTATTCCCTCCATCTCATGTACTTCCTCAAGACAAAATTCACTATGCACCCAAAGACTGTCAACAATAACATTCCCATTTTCAAGGTTTCAATCTTCAATTTTCGATCTTAGTGCTTCCTTTAGATGCTGTGTGTTTAACTTTTTAATAAGCTATTGACTCTGTCCTCCTTGTCTATGCTAGCAATGTTTTTATTTGCTAAATTCAATTCCTATGGATTTTCCAGACTGCGAATGTCCCAGTGACTCATAAAAGCATGAACATACATCACCAGACTTCCACCTGCGTGTCAGTGTCCTTACTTTAAAAACTAAAAGGGCAATGGGACATGTGAGTTTTTATTGTGTTTCTTTAACAAAACTGGAGATGGTCATTTCTCTAAGCACCACCAAGGGAGAAGAAAGGAGAATTACCCCTTAGAGAATTGCCAGAGGACGCTGGACTCCTCACTCTAACCTTTTTGCTTTCCTTTTTCCTTTCTGTGTGTGCTAGTTTACAAAGACTTCCTAGACCCGAAGCATAAGGACCTCTGGGCATGTGCTCAGCTGCTTGCATATGTTTTGTGCTTTGGGATATTTTCCTACGACCTTGGCTCTGTATGAGGAAGGATGGGAAACTGAGACTAAGACAGGACATTTCAGAGAAGACCACATGATGTAAACTGTTGAACTGTTGTGGGAGGTTAAGAGGTCAGGGGTGGGTGTCAGGTACCACAAAGGCAAGCTGAGGGGCGGTGCTTTCAGGCAAGGGAACAACATAAGAACAGGCACCTCCTGAGGAAAACAGAAACCCACACTACACATCTTCCAATTTGCACTCTGATCAGACATGGGTGTTAGGAGGATAAGATGGGGAACCAAGTGTCTAATCGGTGGAAACTCTACAGACAGTTTGTATCTGTTATACTTTTGGTCTTGTCCTTCCTATTGGAAACCTTCTGTCCCCTCTCCATGTGATTCAAGTATGGCAACAATCAAAGGGTTCATTGTCCATATTTGAGAAATAAGTGAGAATACATGCCAGTCAGCCAAACAGAATTCTTCCTACAGATGGACCTTCCTTCTAGAGCAGTGGTTCTCAACCTTCCTAATGCCGCGACCCTTTAATACAGTTCCTCATGTTGTGGTGACCCCCAATTTCATTGTTACAAATTGAACATAATAAAAGCATAGTGATTAATCACAAAAACAATATGTAATTATATATGTGTTTTCCGATGGTCTTAGGCGACCCCTGTGAAAGGGTCGTTTGACCCCCAAAGGGGTCGAGACCCACAGGTTGAGAACCGCTGTTCTAGAGGATTGTGACTGTTAAGGACCATTTAGGGCCACAGCTCTAGAGATCTGCTTGCCACTAGCAGGAGAGAGAGCTCGGCAGAGAATAATCCAAGCAAGGCTCCCATAGACAATGGTCAGAGATAGACTGACCTTGACCTGATGGTGTTGTTAGAATGCCTGGATCCAACCTAACCTGAAGGCAGTCGTTGGCCTTCCCCGTTTTGTTTCGTTGCTTTCTTGCTTTGATTTGCTAAGTCAGACATAGGTTTTTGGTACTTATAACCAACACAATCCTGATTAACACAAAATGGAAGAATGGATGGAACAAAATGTAAAATCACAAGTTGGTGGCAGGGGGCCACCAACAGAGGGACCGGATAAATTACTAAGAAGTAGTCCCTTGTCCTGCATTATTTTATGAGGGGCAAATCCTTTGACTTTCCTATCCAATCAATAAAAGTTATGCTTTTAACCCCATGAAAGAGAACTTTCAAAGTCTAACTAAGCTGAGGGAGGGACTTTGAGATCTTTACAAAAGGTAAAAACATTTATTATTAAGCATGCAAAATGAGCAGTGTTTTATCTTTTTTACGTGGAGACATTGGAGAATTGTACTTTGCAGTAACTGAACATCATTTATTTAACTCAAACCATCTGTTTTATTTTCTTTTTTACAAGACATTTCACATCCTACTGCTTCTGAGAGATCTGCTGTCTTCCTGGTCTGTAACCCTCTCATCTCTTCAATTTCTTCATCACTTCATCATCTGTCAGCCAATCCATTTTCCTCTCTTTTCTTTCCCCTCATTTTCTGCCTCAGAAACATCTAACTAAACCAGGCAAATGACTCCTAGAAAATTATCTTCTAAAAGGAACATAATGTATTTTTTATGGATCCACCAAATGACACACTCTCTATTCCTCATCCTTCTCTCACATAGAGCAGCGACTTGCCTGCCTTCACTTCTTAAATAGAAGTAAACTTTGTTCTTTAGCTCTGGCTTCTAACAGCTATAACTTCTAGTAATAAAGGTTAGTATATTGGGTGGGAAGGGAAGTAAATTTAAGGCAATGAAAATGGTCCTTTATCATTCAGGACAGATCTTGAGTTCTGTGTAGACTGTAATTAAAGAGCTTCAGAAACCATAAAAACATAAATAAGATTCCTTATAAAAATATTTATTGTAGCTAAGACTTTTTTATTATATTACATGTTCTTTTTTATTATTTATTAGATGAGCTGAGAATACCCCCATAGGCTTTGATAAGGAGGTTTTCAGAAATCACCCAGATGGGAAAGATTGGGTGAACAATGGTGGGGTCCCTGTCAGTGCAGCTCTGCCCTCAGGTATACATGGGAAAATGGAGAGGACTTGGAGCTACCAAAGCTTAAATTTGACCAGAATGGATCCCTGATAAAAGCTATAGGCACTGGAATCATCTGAGCCAGTTCACTAGTCTGGAGGAGAGTAAGCACAGTGGAGGTGAAAAAAATGTAGTTGATCCTTAAAAAGAATCAGTGATGGTCAGCTGTCCTGAACATCTGCTGCAGTCTGGGCCATGCATGCAAGAGGCAATGGGCTGGATCAGGGCAGCCTTCTGGCCAGGTTACACTTTAGAAAGGATGAGGATGATGGTCTGCTCAGAAAGATTCTCCCCTGGGATGAGATTCCTTCCAATGAAATCCCAAAGATTTCTTCTCTTCACAGATTATAGGGTTTGGAGGTATGTCATTTAGAGAAAGACACAAAGTGGAATGGGTAGTGTCCTCCTCCTCTTGCCCATAATGCATAAGGAAGATGGGGCCAATGAGAGATCTCAAGAGCAGGAATGAATGAATACAGGGAGAGGCGTGACAGGCAGGGACATGCAGGTGGCAAGAAGACTTAGAGCATGTGCAGGACTGGGCAGGTGTCTGGTGAAATCGGGGTGAAATACAGATCTACAGAGTTGAAGGGGAAAGAATGAGGAAGAAGTACCACAGAATGCCAATTTGCAGGGACAGGAATGTGTGGAAGCTGGGAGGAGTGTTACTCAAAACAAACAAACAAACAAAACACCCAAAGAAAGGCCAAAAAAAAAAAAAAAGCCAACACCAATGTCAAAGAGCTTAGCACCTATATTTTCTTCTAGGAGTTTTATGGTTTTAGGTCTTATGTTCAAATCTCTAACCCACTTTTATTTGATTCACGTGTATGGGGTGAAATAGTGGCCCGGCCTCATTCTTCTGCATGTGGCCGTCCAGGCACTGACTTGTTAATCAGGGTGTGAGGAATATCTTTCACTGGGGAATGTAATTATGATCTGAAGGCTGGTATTTTAAGATCCACCAACACAATGGTCATAAAAAGGTCATAAAAAGAATTAGCAAATAGTGGCCTTCGTAGGCTATGGTTCCCTTTCGCCCACTTTACCTAACCTGTCTTACTGACCCAGAATGCAACCTGTACTCAGAAAGGGACTAGGTCTGGCAAACAAAAATATGAAGAAACATATTTCTTTTGTTTTTTTGTTTTTCATCTCTCTCTCTCTCTCTCTCTCTCTCTCTCTCTCTCTCTCTTTCTCTCGGTATCTCTTAAATGCTACTGAGTCCAAGACAGTGACTCCTTAATTCTGACATGTTATTTTACAAGTATCCACACAGGCAAAGACACTCTGTACAAATCTCTAACTTCCAATTCTAAATTGCTACGACACCAAAAGTGATTAACTCAACTTGAACCAAGGAGCAGCCAGTCCACTATAGCCAGAGGGTCTGGGTCACAGTCACCAGCCCACTCCTCTACATCGGTGAGTCAGTGCCAGTGAGGAGACCCACCGAAGAGAAATGAAACAAGAGCTACAAACAGGGCCCCAAACTGCAAGAGGCCCACCTAGCTTTTCCACTATTCCAAGGACTGTCAGTGCCTCCCACAGAGGTGCCCGCTTATACATCAGGTCAAGTGAGATGGGGTCAAAGTGTCAGTGCTGGACACAGGAAAAGCTAAATGGAACCAGTTAGGGAAATGACACCATCCACCATGTCACACTAACCATTAGGCCAATGGAGACTCTTGTATCGCTCACCCCATACTTCCTCTTCACCCCTTAATGCATTCTAATTTTAATTTGGGTCAAAACTTTCCTAATCAAAGGCCATGCACAAATATCTTGGCCCAGACCACAATGCTACAAAAGTAAATAATGTATTCATTAATAAACTTTTCTATCATTTCTGCACTGAGAGTTTATCAGCCTTCCCATAACTGAAATAATGAATGCAAGAATATTTCTCCACACGTAAAGCAAACTGCCAGCTGACATTCTGTGTAATATCCACTCCTCACCACTGCCACCCCACAACCCCTCCCTCCCCCGGCCCCGTTGCACAGATAAATTCTACTGTCATTTGTATAGCAGCTCTTGTACAAATCTGGATATTTTATTATTTGAGATTTTGCATTGACAAATTTCCAAACTTAGCTTGTTTTATGTTCTTGCAAATCATCATGCTGGGATAATGAAGAATGGCAGGGAATGGCTTAGCAGATGCTGCGGGAACGTGTCACCCTTTGTCCTCTTCCTGACTGCCTTAGCCCCTCCTCCATTCCATTTCCTTCCTGAAGGGCGGAAACAGTATTGCATTGAGTTTCTACAATAGGGATGACAAATAGGTCACCTCTCATGAGCTGACTCTAGTTCACAGTGCTGCCCAGGTTCTGTGTTGAGAATTCTATGGTCAGGTGTGGGCTCAGTTGAAGAGATTACTGGGGTTGATTCATGAGGACTGCCATGGGCAAAGGAAGGAAACATATCAAGACACATGTCAGATGGTTCCTATCCCTGTATCTTTCAAAAGAGACCAAGGGGCAAGTCAGTGTTTATGACCCAAAACTGAGATCAAACCTCACAGAGCCGGGTGTCAGGGAGAGTCCTGTTGCTACTCTGCCGGCATTGAACTATGTGGAATAGGGTGCAGCCTTGGTATTCTTGAGCGATATCATTAGAGAATTTTGCAAACCCACAATCTTGAAATTAATCTTAGCATTTTAGTATAAACAGTGAGCCAGGCGCTATTGTAAGTGCTTTACGTGTATTTCTCTTAGTCATTCTCACAATAGTCCTATGAACTAAGCACTGTTATTAATTCCCTTTTACAGAAGAGAAAACAGACATCGAGCAGTTGAGTACCAGGCCCATGATTACAGACCTGGGGAGGGTGGAGCTGGCAACCCAGGTCAGGCCATCTGAGTCAGTGCTCTCACCCCCTGCGCTGTGTGGCTCCAGAGGAGGGAACTGGTACTAACTGAAATGTGGATGCTGGATGGTCAGGTAGCATGATGAGCTTCCTAGCTACAAACGGGCTCCTTCACACCAGCCTCACGGCTATCATGACTCAATCCTGACGAGGCACTCCCCATGCACTGCCTCCTCCAAGCTCCCAAAGCATTCTCAAGGGTTCCTGTGGTTATTCCTGAACACACACCTAAAGGGTTGCAGGCAAGTGGTCAAAACTGGGAATGCTGTAGACAGAGCTCCCAGAGGCTCTTAGTGCCAAGGAACATAACAGAGACAAGTAGAGAACAAAAACATTTAGGTCCCTATTTGTTCCCAATGATAGGACCTTTCAATAAAAAATGCAAAACTGTGGCATGCCACAGGAAATCAGGATGCAGTGGGGAGGTAACCCCGTTTCTTCATGCAGGTAAATATTTTATGGAACTCATTTGTGTTTATCATTTAGGATGGTATCTCACTTCTCTCTGTTCATTTATCTCTGGTTTATTTTAAAGTATATTCCTTAGGAACCTCATTCCAAAGGAGCTCGTGAATCAGGACACTGGATCATAATAAAAAAGATGACAGCCTGTTTCTAGCAGTGGGGAAAATTGCTGGAAGGGATAAAAACCATACACTAGGCTTTTTATAAGGAAGTGATTAAGTCATTACAGAAGCAACACTAACTGAGTAAAATCGCCATCTTAGAAATTTGAACTAAAAAAGATGGAACCATTTAATGCAGGCATTTGAGATGTTTGATTCAATCCCAAAAAAGTAAACATAAACTACATTCTCTCTCTTCTATTCCAAGGCCCTTAGCATTCCCAAAATTATATTTTCAAAAACACAATTCTTGAACATAAGGAAAAGGGGACCTCAGTGGATGAGAAGCCATTAGCCATCCTAAGAAGATGAAAAGCAGGGCGAATGGACTGAAGAAGGAGACCTTTGCCCAGCAGAGCTCAGAGATGGGCAAGTGTTAGGAGTGGTTCCTGCTCAAGCAGATGGAAAACGGAGTCTCCAAAGCTGTCTCAGTGGAAGGTAGTTAACAATTTACAGGGGGATGCCCTGACTAGTAAAGGGATCTAACCGTGAGCTTCTCTACATGGGCAGCTGTCCTCATGCATCTGCATGTTTGTTAATAGTACTAGAGGCCCAATGCACAAAATTCGTGCAAGGGGCTCTGCCCTCTCAGCCCCTGCTTTGTCCAGAAGATTGTCCGGAAGGACATCCAGTCTAATTAGCATATTACGCTTTTATTATTATAGATGTTAGGTAGAGAAGAATCTGAGGGAGCTTAAAGGAGCGGAGAACTAAAGTGTAACTATATTGATCCACTGAGAATCAACATAAAACAAAGAGGCAGTATTTCTAAAATGGTCATTAATGTTAGAAGAAGCAAATGCTTTTGACTTATAAGAATTCAGCCTGCAATCAAATCATAAATGGCTTAAAGACAACAAGACTTCATTCTCTCATGATAATAAAAAGTCTAAGGGCAACATTTATCTCCTCAGGTGGCTTGACTCAGGAGTCAAATGACATCCTGGCTTTTCTCTTCTCTGTGTTGCCCCCTTTCTCATCTTGACACAATGGCTACAGGACTTCCAGGCGGCCTCTGTTTATTCCAGGAGAAAAGAAATAGCACATCTCTTTCCTGGCCACCCCAGGCAAGTACTAAGATTAATTCTCATTGCTTCAAGTTGCTTCTATGACTATTCTGACTATTCCTGCCTGTAGGTTTGTGGCCAAGAGAATGGTGTGTGCTCACTGGCTCAAGCCCAGGGTCCATGCCCACCTCTGGAACAGAAGATGGGCTCAGCCTCATCCAAAGCACACCCTCTGATTAGACACCAAAAGGAAAGGAAACTAAAGCAAAAATAAACACATGGGACTCCATCAAACTAAAAAGCTTCTGCACAGCAAAGGGAACCATCAACAGAATGAAAAGACAACCTACCAAATGGGAGAAAACATTTGCAAATCATATATCTGATATGGGATCCACATCTAAAATATGTAAAAACTCATACAACTTAATAGAAAAAAACAATCTAATGTAAAAATGGGCAGAGGATATAAATAGACATTATTCCAAAGAAGACATGCAAATGACCAATAGGTACATGAAAAGGTGCTCAGCATCACAAACCACCAGGGAAATGCAAATCAAATCCACAATGAGATACAACCTTGTACCTATTAGAGTGGCTAATATCAAAAGGACAATAAATAACAAGTAGTGGTAACGTGGATAAAAAGAAACCATTGTGCACTGTTGGCGGGAATGTAAACTGGTGTAGCCACTATGGAAAACAGTATAGAAATTCTTCAAAAAATTATAAATAGAACTACCATACATACGATCCAACAATTCCACTTTCAGGTATTTTTTTTTTTTGAAGGAAACAAAATCACTACCTCGAAAAGATATCTGCACTCCCATATTCATTGCAGCATCGTTGACAGTAGCTGCGACATGGAAACAACTTAAGTGCCCATCGATGGATAAAGGGATAAGGAAGTTGTTGTAAAGATGAAATCCTGTCATTTGAGACAACATGGATCTTGAGGGCATTATACTAAGTGAAATAAGTCACACAGAAAGACAAGTACAGTATAATCTCACTTTTGTGTGAACTCTTAAAAAACAAACAAACATTGAATTCACAGATATTAGAGAATAGATTGGTGGTTGCCAGAGATGCAAGGTTGGGGTAGGGAAAATGGGAGAAGGGGATCAAAAGATACCAACTTCCAGTTATAAGGTGAATAAGTTTGGGGGATGTAATGTACAGCCTGGTCACTATAGTTACCAAACCATATTATATATTTGAAAGTTGCCAAGTGAGAAGATATTAAAAGTTTTCATCACAAGAAAAAGAATTTGTAACTGTGTGGTGATGAATGTTAATTAAACTTATGTGGCAATAATTTTGCAATGTATACAGACATCAAATCATTAAAATTTAAAATAAAAAAGAAACATCTATCTGTAAGTAGAGCAGCTGGGGCTCTCCAAAGGGAAATGGAGTTAATCTGTACTAAAAGAAGGGAAAATGAAAGCTGGGTAGATTTAAAAAAAAAAAAAAAGGACAAGAAAGGGATCAGTAGGCCCAGCATGTACATGAACTTCCTGGGTTCCAGTTTGGTGTAAAGCAGTGCAAATGAACAATTGGACCTGGTTAAGAGGTGGAGAGAGGAAGGGAAAACTTGATTTTTCTAATGTTCCATGATGGAGAGAAAAAAAGAACATAAGTTGGTCTTGTATGGATTTTCCAAGTGATCTGGGATTTAACGTAAGAACAACTCAGTAATTCAATGCAGCCAAGAGAAAGGGTGTGAGCCTATGCCTTAGTCTTATTTAAGATGAATGAGACTGCCAGGTGCTATTTCAACAGCAGTGCTTTAGGAAGCTAAGCTTTGCGGGTGAATCCTGCTGCACGCGTGGATTACCACAGAGGAACGGCTTAGGTTTTCAGAGCCAGGGAGTGATTTCCTAAGGCCGGGTTAGAAAGTTAAGTGGAGACAGGTAGATCTCTGGCTTTTGCCCTCCTTACTTTTCACGTCTTCCTTCTATTGGCATAGGATTTCGGTTGTTCTCACAACTGCTGCATTCAGATTTAGCTCAGTTTAGCATCTATAGAGGGTGATGTGGAGAATGTGACCTCACCTACAGGCACCAGGAGGTCAGTCCCGTCGTTGCTATGTAGCAATGCAGGCCAAGAAGAGCAAGAGTTCCGATATTTCAAGAGAAGCATTAAATCCATAGTTTTATATAAAATCCTTTGACTTTAAAAATTCTGATCCAGCCCTAGCCAGTTTGGCTCAGTGGATAGAGCATTGACCTGTGGACTGAAAGGTCCCAGGTTTGATTCCGGTCAAGGGCACATACTAGGTTGTGGGCTCGATCCCCAGTAGGGGGCATGCAGGAGGCAGCCAATCAATGATTCTCTCTCATCATTAATGTTTCTATCTCTCCCTCTCCCTTCCTCTCTGAAATGGATAAAAATATATATTTAAAAAATTCTGATCCATATTTAAAAAAGAAAAAGTCTTTGCAGGTCAGTAAAAGATCTAGAGAACCCTGGCTTGAGACTTATGCATATACTAGGGGCCCAGTGCATAAATTTGTGCGCCTTGAAAGGAACTGTGGACCACACGGCTGCAGTGGGCACAGGGGCAGGTCTCCGCCCATCCTCTGAATCCCCGCCCAGCCCCTCCCTCTGTGGTCCTCTGGTCCCATCTGCCCGCGCTCCCACCATTCCCATGCATTCATGGCGATGGATGGCCGCGCTCACACCCACTGACAGCGCTGAGTAATTGGGGCCAGTGCCAGAAGCAGGTGCGAGTGGCGGCTGCTGCCTGATAGCCCCTCAGGAGCAGGGGGAGGTGGAGAAGCCCTGAGGGGTGATCAGGGCTGGCAGCCACCACTCACATCTGGCAGCAGGTGCGAGCACCCAGCAGGACCCGGGCACGTGGGAGCAAAGAATTTTCAGTAATCACCAGAGGCTCGCACTGATGACACCTGCTCTACCATCCCACTGCTGCCGACTCCCACCATGTTCTGCGCTCATACCCTGGTGGTCAGCACATGTCATAGCAACCAGTTGTTCAGTTGTTCTGCCATTCGGTCTATTTGCATATTAGGGTTTTTTATATATAGATAAGTAGAAAGTTTTATTGTTAAAAGAAAGCCACGTAGTAGGCGATAGGAGGTAGATACTATGAATTATTAGGAGGTAATTCAGTTAACCTCCTAGTGCATCCATTTTCTAATCTTTAATAATTCCAGCCTTATTTAGATATAATTGACATACAACACTCTGTAAGTTTAAGGTGTATAATGCAATGGTTTGATATATGTATATATTGCAAAATGAATACCACAATAAGTTCAGTTAACACATCCATCATCTCACATCATTACATTTTCTTTGTATGTGGTGAAAACTGTTACGATCTACTCTCTTGCCCTAACCGGTTTGGCTCAGTGGATAGAGCGTTGGCCTGCGGACTCAAGGGTCCCAGGTTCAATTCCAGTCAAGGACATGTACCTTGGTTGCGGGCACAACCCCAGTAGGAGGTGTGCAGGAGGCAGCTGATCGATGTTTCTCTCTCATCGATGTTTCTAGCTCTCTATCCCTCTCCCTCCCTCTCTGTAAAAAATCAATAAAATATTTAAAAAAAAAAAGATCTACTCTCTTAACAACTTTCAAAAATTCAATAAAGCTTCACTTTCTCTTCTAGGCCCTCTCTTTGTGGGGCAAGGAATTTACTGCATTTTTATAGCAAATAACTATTAACTCCTTTATGACTTTGGGCAGAATAGGCAGTATTTTCTACTTTGTTTAGCCTACACTAACAAATGCCTACAAATATTTTTTTTAAATAAAGGCAAGGGAAGACTCAGGGGTTGATGAGTTGAGTGTGGGAATGAAATTGAGCAGGCCTGGAGCAATTACTAAGACCACTAGAGATGTTTATAATGCCTCCTCATTTCCCTCCCAGTGACTACAGTAAAGGTGGCTCGTTTTCACAGAAATCCTGCTTGTACGGCAGCAATGTTTCAATTTTTTTAAATGGAAACTAAAATACTTTCCTATTTTGAAGTATGAGCTGCCGATGTATTTGGATTTTATGCATTTGCATGATCACTCAGAAATTATCACTTTGAGCTTCACTTTCTCTTCTAGGCCCTCTCTTTGTGGGGCAAGGAATTTACTGCATTTTTATAGCAAATAACTATTAACTCCTTTATGACTTTGGGCAGAATAGGCAGTATTTTCTACTTTGTTTAGCCTACACTAACAAATGCCTACAAATATTTTTTTTAAATAAAGGCAAGGGAAGACTCAGGGGTTGATGAGTTGAGTGTGGGAATGAAATTGAGCAGGCCTGGAGCAATTACTAAGACCACTAGAGATGTTTATAATACGTCCTCATTTCCCTCCCAGTGACTACAGAAAAGGTGGCTCATTTTCATAGAAATCCTGCTTGTACGGCAACAATGTTTCAATTTTTTTAAAATGGAAACTAAAATACTTTCCTATTTTGAAGTATGAGCTGCCGATGTATTTGGATTTTATGCATTTGCATGACCACTCAGAAATGATCACTTTGCTGAAGTCTTTTCTCACAGTTACCCTTCTTCCACCACAAACAAATCTGATAAAAGACAAACCTCCTGTCATTAAGAAAAGATCCCCATTTGCACAGTTTGTTTATAACACCCCCCCACCCCCCACCCCCACATCTCTGACCTGTGTCCTGGCCTGTGATGAATTTCTGATAACAGGAGTAGAGCAAGTGTCAGGAAGCAACATAGTAGGTGTCTAACTGGCTTCATTTATCCTTCCTTTCCCCCTGGACAGAATCTGGAATAGAAAGTTGACCACATCCAATAGTTAGCATGCTAATCAAAAAGCCAACATAAAGACTGCATTTTAAAGGTGGGGGGAACATGTTGACCCCAAAACAAAACTGACACTCACCATTTAAAATAAAGAACCACATGCATAACATTGAGCCCACTGTTGAACTATTATGATGGAGACGTGTGAGTTCCCTCCCACTCCAAAGTGAAAAATCTAAACTCTTGATACTTAGGCAACACTTTTCTGAGAGCCTCAGCTCTTCACTGAATAAGGGGGGTCTTTGATTTCCAGAGGACACACTCCAGGCTTCTCACATAGAGAGCGGTCCTGCAGTGAAGTGGAATTCATCTTACAAACACGAACCACTCCACCCTCATCAGACTGAACAGGTTTCTCACTGCTTAAGGGTGGGCTACGCAGTGATTCCCTCCCAAAGAGTACAGGGTGGAAAGAGGGAAAAGGGTAACTTTCCAGCAGAGAAACCTGGCAAATCATGGGAGAAACATCAGATAAATTCCAACTGTGGATCATCCTTCAAAATTCCTGACTGGTACTCCTCAAAGCTGTCAAAGTCATCAAAGTCTGAGAAAAACTGTCCAGCCGATGGAGACATGACAAGCAAATGTAATGTAACATCCTCAGGGATCATGAAACAGGAAAAAAAGGATAAAAGGTAAAAATGAAGGAAATCTGAATAAGGTATGGCATCTAGTTAATAATAGTATCAATATTAGTTAGTTAGTTGCAACAAATGTACCATACTAATGTAAGATGTTATTAATATGAGAAATTGGATATGGGGTATTTGAAAAGTATCTGCACTATCTTTGCAATTTTTTCTAAGTCTAAAATTATTCTTTAAAAATAAAGTGTATTTTTCCTTTCTTAATTAATTTTATTGTGGTAAAGTTGATTAATAAGATTATAGGTTTCAAGTATACATTTCTATGATACATGATCTGCATATGTAGCATTGAGTATTTTTTAATCTTTATTGTTTAAAGTATTATATATGTCCTTTTTTTCCCCCCATTAACCCCTTCTAGTGACTTAACAGACCTTTATTTTCTCACACCTCCAGAAGCTGAAAGTCCAAGATCAAGGTGCCATCAGGGTTGGTAACTGATGAAGGCTCTCTTCCTAGCTTGCAGATGGCCACCTTCTTACTGGCCTTTCCTCTGAGCTTGAATAGAGAGAGAGACAAAGATCTCTGGTCTTTTCATCTTATAACAGTACCAGCAATATTGCATTAAGGTCCCAATCTTATAACCTCATTCCACCTTATTTATCTCCTTAAAAGCCCTTTCTCCAAATATAGACACATTAAAGGTTGGGGCTTCAACATATGAATTTTGGAAGGACACAATTCAATCCATAACAACATGGAAATGTAGCATAAGTCATTTAAATCATGTAGTAGAAAAATCACTAGTTTTGGAGTGAGAAACCAGGCTTACTAGAGAATAAAGGCTACTTGCCATCTCTAATTTGTTTCTAAATTTTAAAAAAATGAGAATAAGAACAACGCCTATAAGTCAGAGTTGTCATGAAGGTAAAATACAAAAAAGCATGTGAAAATGCATTGTTGCTAGCAGCTCTCAATGATGTTAACTTATGGACCCACTGTTTCTCGAAGTGCTGCAAAAGGGTTCAAAAGAAGGAGGCAACGGGCTCATATGGTGTTGCCATCCATAGAGCAGCCGGGACAAGCTCTGGGCGTCCCAGAGTGTGAGCAGCGGCAGTCTCTGCGTCTCTGCGGCCCCAGAGCGCAAGCCGCTATCCCTCTCTGAGCAGGTTCCTAGGACAGAGCTCAGTCAGGGGAAGTCTGCATGCTGGGCATTGACCGCTGCTGCTGGAGGGAATTTCAGAAACTAGATTGAGGCAATTGAGTGCTGTCAGTTGCCTGGACCCAAGCTTCTCAACACTGTGACCTCTGCTTAAAGGATTGATCAATGAATGGATTGGATCCCCCAGTGGACAGGATTTTGCTTTGTACAAGTGAATTTCAATAACGAAGGACAGAATTTCTTTGATCCATGCAAGTCGTTTATCTCCAAGGCCATGCAGCCAGCCAACGCAGAGCCGGGACCCGGCCCAGGCCTCCTGGTTTACAATTATTCACTGTATCAAACAAATACTGCTGAACACCAACTGTGCAGGGTTCCAAGAATACAAGCACATAGCCACATGCTGTTCCTGTCGTCATGGAGCTTATGCTCTTGAAGGAGACAGATATTAATCAAATAATTACACATATTTTTAAAAAATGAAATTATTACTGTGGGAATATACATATGGTGTGATGGGAGGTTGCGGGGTCATGGAGCTTATGCTCTTGAAGGAGACAGATATTAACCAAATAATTACAAATATTTTTTAAAAATGAAATTATACTGTGGGAATATACATATGGTGTGACGGGAGGTTGAAGAGGGTGGCCCTGAGGATGTAAGTGACCTGTGAGCTAGGATCTGGAGGATGAGTACCAGTTAACTAAGAATATTGGGAAAGAGAGAGAAAAGGTGGATCAGGTAGAAGTTTCCATGCAGGAGGGAGTGTGGCCAGTGTGAGGGACATGAAATGGGGTCAGTGTGCTTGAAGCAAAGAGAGAAGGTGGAGTGGGGTGTGAGATGAGGCTGGAGAGACAGCCAGTGGTAAAATAAATAGCCCCTTACAAGTTATGTTATAAATGTCTATTTTATCCCAGGAGCAATAAGAAACTAACAAACCATTGAAGTGTGTTAAGCCTGGAGAGGAGATGATGTGATTGGATTTGCCTTTTTTTTTTTTTTTTTTTTTTTTTTTTTTTTGCTAGACCCCTTTGGTCATAACATGGAACACCATTTAGATTGGGAAAATGTAGATTAGTAAAACCCATATTAGGAAGCTCTGGCAGCTATGCTGGCCAGACACAATATTAGCCTGGACTAGAGTGCCATTGGTGGGCATTCATTCATTTGCCAAATATTCATTGACTGCTTCTATATGCCCTTATGTGCCAGGGTCTGGTGATAGACCTAGATAGGAAGAGTTGAGCAATAGTTGAGAACTAGAATAGATAAGACATGCTGATAAATAGGACTTGAAGTACAAGAAGAGACAGCAGTTGAAAATAATGTCTAAGTCCCTGACTCATCAAATATGATTTGGGTAGGGGAGTTAGAGGGGGGCCATGGCTGGGGAAGAAGATTGGCATTTGGATCTGGGCATTTTGAGTTTGCAATGCCTTTGAGACACCATGTGGAGGCATCAGTGGGATGGCATAGTAAGAAAGTCCACAACGCAGACGGCCGGTGTGTGAGTCCCCAGCACACAGCTGGTAATACAAGCCACTGGTGTTGTGAGATCTTCAGAGCAAATGCATGAAAAGTGTGAGAACAGAATGAGCCTTGGGGCTGACCCTTAAAGGGTCACCAGCACTTAAGGGCTGAGGTTACAGGAAGATGAACCTGAAAGGAAGTTCAAAAAAAAGAGTAGCAGGAATTGGTCACTAGTGGAAAATTCATGGGTTAAGTGAGAGGACGACTGAAAAATATTCACTTGTTTCCCAACGTGGAGATCATGAGTGTGGACAATCAGAGGTGAGTGAAGGGGCGGTAGCCGAATGGGAGTAGGGGAAGAAGAGAGGGAGAGGGGAGAGAAAACTCTAGAGAGCCTTGGCTATGAAGAGGAGGGGGGATGCAGGGTGGGCATGTGGATAACTTGCCCCTACAGTGTGCACAGCTGTGACTCTGACCATCCAGGGTTCCTACATCTTCATTTCCTACTTCACAAAAGCGTGGGACCTCAGACCGTAAGGTGTCAAAGGGGAATCCCCAGGGCTCAGCTCCCAGCATCCACCCTGGTTCTGAAATACAGGTGGACATACTGCATTTTGTCAAATCATCTCAGGGAATAAGTTCCCAGGAAGGCCGTGGCCCACAGTTGGGAAGCTGCTTGGAAGGGTTCCAAGGATGAGAAGAAAACGTTTGCCAACCTATATCTTTATTAACAAAATCGCTACTCCGGATAATGTTTCCTATGAACAAATGTTTCTGTTAATGCAGGTGCATTCACCAGTAACAGATCCACTGTCTTACATGACAAGCAATGGTGACGGATCTGCGTTAATAAATACTTTGTTTCATTAACTCAAGCTGTCTCCTTCCTTGTTAACTCACTGAATCCTGCCACTTAGCATCCTGCCAGAAGCAGACATATCATTATCCCCCAAACCTTGCTTTCCTAGAGCCCCTTGTTCTGTTATTGCTTGAGCTCTAGGGTGGTAAAAGGGTGCAAACTGTCATTTGTCACTTTTTGGTGGCAGTAACTTAGCATCTAATGAGCAGAGGTAACCCTTCCCCCACTCCCCCGGCATCACAGAGGCTCAGGAACTAATGCTGGGGGGTGGGTGTGGAGAGAATGGGAGAGATTTTGTAAAAGGAGCAAACATGGCTCAGACTAGAAATAAGGCCAAGAAAACAGGCTCTTGAGTGTGCTTGCGAAGGAAATACAAGGAAGGAACATTCAAGGCTGGTTACTGATGCCTATTGGACTAAAGAAGGGCAGCTGGTGCCATGATAGTAGTAAGAATAAAGTGCTAATCATAATACTGATGGTGGTACTGATTTATCAAGTGCCATGTGCTGTGTGTCCCATGCACTGGGCCAAGGGTTTGCATGATGATCTCATTTGTTCATTACAGCAGTGCCATGAAATGGCTCAGATAATCCAACTGCTCTGAACATCAGTTGATACATCTTCACAATGGAAATTATAATGACTACTAAGGTCACACAGCTAAGTCAAGAGTTAGAAACAAATTTTAAACCCAGGTGTATCTGACCCGTGAGAATAAGGTCTTTAACCATTGTGTCGGGGACTAGACCAGCAATGAAGAGATCTGGTGTCTTTCTCATACGTGGCAACAAATAAGCAATGTGGCTCGGACCAGAAAGATAAAATAACTTTTTCTAAGATTCACATCTATAAAATGGGGAGGTTGGGCCGGGTGAATTCTCTTCTCCTCACTGAATTCACTACCATCCTCACTTGCCTTTCTTCCTAGAAATTGCTTGAATTGTGGGTTTTAAACCTCTAGTAACAGGGTGGGTGGTTTTGAGAGATGGTCCATGCTATTCCAGGAGTAGAAAATACATTTTGTGCCACAATCCTTGGAAAGGTGAAAGATCTTTCTGGTCAGCCCTGTTGAAGTTTTAGCTGCTAATCACACCTCATCCTCTCTTCTCAGCTCTAGCCAACTGATAACAGAAAATTAAAAACAAGAGCCAAATAAATCAAGTAATAAGAATACAGGTCAAGAGCTGTGAAGAGTCTGAGATTTTGCACTGCCTGCAAGCTAATAAGTTATTCAGCGATGCCGACAGAAAACCCAAGATACCTGGGTCAGAGGAAAGCAGCATGAGCTTCGAACTCCCATCAGCTCCCTTGCCTCCAGGTCCAACAGGGACTATGCCAGCAGCCTGGTTGATGCTGTGTGACCAGTGAGTTGCAGTGCATCCACATAACAGCTGAGGAGCCCAGAGTTGGGGACACCCCAGTCTTTTATAAGGAGTCTATTAGCAAACCTACCCAACCTTTGCCCCAAAGAAAGACATCATCTTTATTATCTTGGGCAGCAAATAAATCTTCCCTTTGCTCCCGGGGGGAGAGGATTGGGGGGGGGGGAATACTATATTTTCCAAGGTTGTTTTCTATATAAACATCCTTAAAAAGATTGTTCCAAACAAAAGCTGATACAAGACATAAAAAAAAACATAAGAGGCTCATGGATATTGTTACTCAACCATATTTAATACTTAAATCTTCAAAGGTAGAAAATGTATAATCCACTATAACCAGGAGATAATTGGGAAAGAGGCAAGTTGAGAGGAGGATGAGGTATACTGATTTCACCATCTAAATATATAAAAGCCTAAGCAACCAAATGACTGGTCGACCACCTGGGGACAGATGCTCAATGCACAGGATCAGGCTCCCTCCTGTCTGGATCAGGCCTGTGGGGATCAGGCCGAAACCAGCTATCTGACATCACCGGAGGGGTCCCGGATTGCGAGAGGGCGCAGGCTAGGCCGAGGGACCCCACCGGTGCACGTATTCATGCACTGGGCCTCTAGTTGTTCATAATAAGGAGTCAATGGTACTAGCTAAAAATTATAAGCGTAAAGATTTTTTTAAAGTGAGGCCAGATAACTTGCAGTTGGAGAATAAGGCATGCAGCATCCTGTGTAAAGGCAAAATGCCTATTTACCCGTGAAGTTCCAACTGAAATATTACTTCCTTGCAGAGGCCTTCCCTGAACACAGACCGGGGTTGCTGTCCTTGGTATCATCACCCGTAGCTGCCAAGGTCACACAGCTAGTTAGTGGTCGAGCTGGTGCAGAAGTCTGTACTCTCTGTTGCCCAGCTCTCTGTCCACTCACTGATGTATCTAATTATATTCCGTTCACACCTGATAGTACATCATTTTGTTTTGTCCTCTAACTTTTCATAAATGCAAGCCTTAATTCTCCAATGCTCTTCTAAGCTACCCTGAGAAATATGTTTCCTGAAGATAGCCCTCAGGATCTAGCACGAAACCAGTAAATCATTCAGTACATGACACTGAACATCAATGAACACTTGAGGAGCAGACCAACCACACTGCCTTACAGGACACAGGTAACTGATTGAAGGAGAAATGCCAGGACTGACTCTACCTCCTGACTGCAACTCATTATCTAACTCTAATGAATTACGTGTGAAATTTCTGAGGTTATAAGGGGAAGCCACATACAGATGGTGAAATAGCTTTAAAGGGTGAATAATGCATGCTCTATATATTTAATGCATGAGAATGCAAACGCAGAAAATTACACAAGAGAGGTCAAATTTCTATTCCCTGCAAGGAGGATGCTTTCTGTCTTCTCACCAATGAATGAATCACTGGTTATTATATATTTTTAAACATCTAAGCAGCACCCCTGAGATCCATAAAATCTGTTTTCCTCTGATCTTTTCGTTGTGAGCCATTCTGCTAGTCGTGCATGCAGAAGCAATGCTAAGGATTTTGCACCCTTCTGAAAAGCAGGCGTCACAGCTATAGTTCCTAATAACACTGGCTACCATGTTGCAATTAGAGGAAAAATAAATCCACCATCCTCATGACAGCCTGTGCAACTGAAGCCAGGATAGAGATGGCTTGGAGAAAAGGGAATCTTTGACAGTGTAATTTTAACACTGTCAAGTTATTCAGCTTCTTTCTTAAAACTCGGGTAATACTTCACACAGATATTACTTCTGCCATCTGAGATCACTTTGGAAAAAAATAATAATTTAGAAACTTTTACATCTTTTTTTCAAAGGCGAATACAATCAGTACATTAAATGCCATAAGCAGAGAGCCCTCTCGCCGCTGGAGGAATTTTGTGTGATTGCTCCCGTTGGCATCATCGACATAGGGGATCAGAGAGAAGGGGGGAAGAGCCAAATCAGGCGCTCCCAGGAATCTGGAGGCCTGTCAGCAGCAGTGCATGCTGTGACTTTTATTTGGAAAGGAGACATTTCCTATCCAGCAATAATAGTCTCATCCTTCACTTTCAAATTTAAATAAAAGGTCTTTTTCTTGCGAAGACTTTAGCCTTTGGGTTGAACCTTATTGATTTTTGATGTGATGATGGTGACAATTGGGTTGAGCGAGTGCTCACCATGCACCGGTAATGTTCTTGGTGCTTTACACAGACTACCTAGTTTAATTCCCTTGAGTACCACGTGGTGGGTAATATCATTAGTCCCGTTTTACAGATATGAGAACTGAAGCACAAAGTAATTTGGCCATGGTCACACAGCTCCTATGAGTCATAGCTACTGTAACCACTATACTTCCCTGGTTCCTAGCAACAGCTACCAATTAAGTACATGCCAATCGGCCCCATGGTAAGCATTTTCTCATTTGATCCTCAAAAAAAAGTGAGGTAGATCTTTCGTATTCTTATTTTATATGTGAGGCAACTGAGGATTATAGAGATCAACAACGTATCTATAAATACACTGCTCCCATTACCTAATGTTTAACTCTAGACTGAAACATGTAATAATATATTAAAGGGCGTTTAATTTTGACCACCTCCTGGGTTTAAACTTTTCTTGTTTCTTTCAGTGGCACCTCATCCCCGATTTATCTCAGGTTGCATGGACTTTGAAGTTAGAGGAACTCAGTGGGCCCTGGAAGAAGTCTTCTGGCTCAGGGCCCAACCACACATGACCTGCCAACTGGTAACTGTGCCTCTCTTAAGAAGAGATTTAAGTGAAATCTTGAGAAACACATCAGGGGGATACAGAGGCTGGGTGAGACGGTGGCATTGGGGGTGGCTTCACTGGGGCCTGGCTTTTCCATGATGCGCAGTTACACCTGCGCAGTTACAGATGTGCAGTAGAGGGAGAGAGGACTGAGTATCCTGATGCAATCAGCCAAGCCTTTGTTTTTTGAGTCTCAGAGTGCTAACCCTGTGAGGTTGCCCCATCTCTCTCCTCCAGTACGTCTCTCACTCTTGCATTATCTCTATAGCAACCAGGAATCCATCCATGACCTTGAGGGTATGTTTCTCTGCCTCTCTGCCTGTCTCAGAGATAAATTCATTAACATAAGTTTGTCATAACCTGAAGGTTTCCAGCACACTTTTGAAGTACCTTAGTGATGAATCCTGAAATTCCAGAAATGAAACTGTCCTCTTTCAAACACATACTATCCAGCTTGTCACCTGAGCTGATTAAGGTCATACAGCCAGAGCCCAGGTCTGCACACTTGCAGTGTCGTGCCCTTCCTGGCACAGGGCATGATGCCCCAGGGCTACCCTCTACTTGTAAGTTGGCCATCACAGTTCAGTAGAGGGATGACCAGACAGAGTTAGCTGGCATGGGGCCACGTCCTTGCTCTTCCACCAATTTCCTGTATGGCCTTGGGAAAATCATTTAACCTTTAGCCTGAGCCTCCACAGCTGCAAACGGAAGGGTGATAAATCCTTCATGATCTAACTGCAGCCCACAAGCCAAATCTAGGTTCCCTTGTTTGCGTAAATAAAGTCTTGTTGGCATGCCCATCCATTTTCCCCCTGTCGATGACTGTTTTCATGCTACAATGGCAGTGCTGAGTAATAGCTAATGCAGAGGCCATATGACCCACAAGGCCAACATATTACTACTTGGCCTTTATGGGGGAAAAATTTGTTGACTCCCACAATTTATATGATTGTGAGAATCTAATACAGTTTAATAGTGTATGCAAAGGCTCTTTTAAACTACAAAGTGCTATACCCACATTTTAAAAATCACTATTATTAACAAAAATAGTAGTACCAGCAATAGTAAATTATAAAAGATCATTACAATAAGGGCTATTAAAGTCTTCTTTGGTTGAAATGTGCCATCTCCATCATAGTATTGCTTGATTTGTGATCACCTTGTTATTGTTCATAGTAATGTGTTTTTACAGAACCAGTGACACCTGTAGCAGACTCTATGGATATTTGAGAAATAACTAGGTCATCTATGAATAAAATACAAAACAAATATTTTCAGAAGGACACCCAGGAGGGCATCTGCCCTCACTTTCATCACTAACCTGACTGTCCAGGTGGGCACCATCCTGTGTTATAAGCACCTTTAAGGACTGTGTGATGGAATTAACATTCGCCTAGAACAGTGGTCGGCAAACCGCAGCTCTCGAGCCACATGCGGCTCTTTGGCCCCTTGAGTGTGACTCTTCCACAAAATACCACGTGCGGGCATGCATGTACAGTGCGATTGAAACTTCGTGGCCCATGCGCAGAAGTTGGTTTTCGGAAAGGAGATAGACGAAACAAGTATACAAGACGAGTGTGGATGGGAGGGTTGGAAGGGGTCGACCTCAGCGAACGTACCTCTATCAGCTTGAGGACGTTTTTAGCAAAGGCCAGCTTAGGAGTACCCTAATTAAGTTAATAACAATGTACCTACCTATATAGTTTAAGTTTAAAAAATTTGGCTCTCAAAAGAAATTTCAATTGTTGTACTGTTGATATTTGGCTCTGTTGACTAATGAGTTTGCCGACCACTGGCCTAGAAATACTGACTTGACACACATTAGCCTTTCATGTTTAGCTCTGTTGCTCTAAATGTATTAAGCTTTTCCATTGGCATTTTGAGAGGGAGATTGGTGGCCCAGCGTGGTTTTGCCCTGGCGTGTGCTCCGGCCATTAGACAAGGAAGACAAATTGTTCTCAGGATAGTGTGAATATTAATGATGTCCAACTCACTGCCGTGGTAATGACATGGAATTTCATCCTAAAAACCTCAGACAGTCATTGAAGGACCTTGGAAGAACTCTTCCTCTGATGGAACCTCAAAGTGGAGAATGGGTTGGTGGATGAGAACAGATGAGAGATAACTAGGTCATCTATGAATAAAATACAAAATGGGAAGGCCAGGGAGGGTTGGGGGGCAGGAGGGAGGGGGGTAAGAGATCAACCGAAGGACTTGTATGCATGCATATAAGCATAACCAATGGACATAAGACACTGAGGGGTAGGGGAGGCCAGGGGATTGTCAAGGGCGGGGGAAAAAAAGGACACATATGTAATACCCTTTGTAATACTTTAAGCAATAAAAAAAAATTTAAAAAAATACAAAACAAATGTTTTCAGAAGGACACGCAGGGAGGACACTCAGATGAGGACACTGACCAGGAGGCTGTCGGACTAGTCCAGGCAGGAGACCAGGGTGGTGTTGACTAGAATGGACGTGGAAATGGAGATGAGCAAACCGCCAATAACCAGCTGAAGCTGGAGGTGATACAGAAAGAGGGGGCGGGAGGTAAGAGAGGCACCAGCTTCAAGCCACACAAGGGCAGTTAGTGAGAGCCCGGCCAGATTTGTGTCTCCCTCGAATTCATTGCCTGCCCCTATTTCAAAATAGGCCTAGAGGCCCATAAAACCAATTCCAGCGAGGGCCCTTTATTCCTTTCCAATAAAACTTAAATTTTTCATTTGATCCAGTGAAATTCATAACAACATCTTTTTATTTCCCTCTTTAAAAGGCCATTTACATGGTCTAAACGTAGTAACTATTTAGTAGTGATAAATATATTCCTACTTAAACAATTATTTTATTATATGTTATCAGCATTAAAATGTTTACAGTCTGAAGTCTGTGGAGGAAAGAAATTATTTTATTTATAGGAGTTGGGCTGAAAGACTGGATCCTCCTGGCACAAATAAGACAGAAAAAACCGCTGTGAGATGAGATGGGATATGTTAGGCTCTATGGCCAGAGCTCCTGTCTTTGTATGCGAATGTTTGTGTGCGTGTGTGTGTGTGTGTGTGTGTGTGTGTGTGTGTGTGTGTGTGTACAGGGCAGTTTGCAATGAAAGATAATAAATTCCTATGCAATATGAATTCTCTCCTGTCCCCCTCACTAAAATATTCCTCTGAAAACTCTTTTATCAGAAACCCCTAAATATTAAAGGCAAATACTCCTCAGAGAAGTGAAATAGGAAACTTTGATCAGCTACAAATGACTCAGTGGGAATATACACTCCAGATCTGTGATCTACAACAGCTGAGGATAAAGCATTGGGTCCAGCCAAGCTCTGATGCTTTGATAGAGGGCACATCAAAATCATAAATTGGTACCTGGCACTTCCGGGCATCGTGCTGGAAATATCTAGGGCGCTGGGGACGCCTAGGCTATTGTTTGGGGGAATAGTAACCAAAAACCAGATTTCCAATTTCACAATTTTGCAGAGATCAGCGTGACTCCTGGTCAAATCCTGTGTTAAAATTGTGCTTTATTTCTGCCCACATGGACAGACTCCAAGGCTTGCCTCAGCCCAGAAAGTAATTGTGTTCATATGATGAGAATGGGGCTCTAATAATTTAGGACATTCACCTGACCTTGGGAGTTTGTCTTCTGAGAGAAATGGCTAAGTATGGACCTAGCCACAGTTTTCTTTTCCCCTGTATCAGCTCAGCATCACTGTCTATGGGAAGAGGCCGGCACAGGGGATGAAGTGTAGGCTGTCTGTGGCCATGTAGCAAGAAGAATGATCTCAATGATGCCTCCTTCTGTTCAACCATTCAACAGCTATCTCCTGAGCACCCACCTACACTGGAGACTGGAGATATAGCAGCAAACAAGAGAGCCCTGGTCCTTATCTCTAGAAGATAAGACCCAGGAGTGGACCAAAACAGAACTTCAAGCTGTTAAGTGAGCAAATTCTCCACATGAAAAAAAAAATCAAAGTGGTGGTCAGTGACCTCAAAGGTTTACCGTCTAGATGGGATGAAGAGACAGGGCAATTTAGACAACAGTGTAAGCATTTCACAGTGAAGGAATCTGTATCTAAAAGGAAGACACAGCTTGAGGCAAAATGGCACACACACCCTGTCTCCAAGGCATGTGGCCAAAGATGAGGAAGATCATGGGAGTGCGGCAGGCCCAGCTCCACGGAGCACAGGACACCAATCCTGCACTGGCTTCCTGGCTCTTCTTCCAGCCAAGTGCTCCCACCCAGGTCTGGGCTGTTTCAGACACTTCTTACAGTGGCTGAAACTCTGCACAGGGCGTGATTTCATGCCGCGTTGTGCTTCTTTTGCTTCTTTTTCAATATAAGTGGCACAACTCTTTGCCTCAAGTTGTCACAATGATAGGGGCTACATGCATCAGTCATTCTAATGCCTTGTGTTTGAAGAGCGCTTTGAAGCTATTTCTCCTCCAGAGTGCTTTATATAAGAGCATATTGGTTTAGAATAGAGCCTGTGCTCTCCTTCACAAAAGGACCAAGGTGTCCTTGTTACAACCGTATGTGGGGACTGGGTAGGGGATGAGTGTTACTGGTCATTGTATGATACCAGACACTGAGCAAGGAAGAGGAATGGGGCAGTATTCTATCATAACCAAAAGAGGGAATAACTTGCTACTCCTTTTTTTTACAAACTGTCTGATGCTAATGACAGTAATAACCAGTCGACTAAATAGGGACTGATATACACACATATTAGTTGAGTCATAATTCCAAAGATGCCCAACGTCATTAAATGGCATATGGAAAGCCCAGAAGTAGTTTACAGTAGAATTAATATTACTCTTGCATTAAATACCTATTAGACATCTGGAACAACAAAAAATGATAGCTAAATATTACTAACATTATCTACATCCATGATTCTAAATGCTTTAATAATATGCACATATGTGTTAATTTATGCATTACAGCTTAACAGCCTATACAGAAGGGTTAAATCTAATCCTGACATTGTTCAAATGGTACACTAAGACCCAGATGGGTTAAATAGCAAAGTCTAAGAGCTAGTGAAAGAGCTGGGACAAGAACCTGGCTCTCCTTATTCCCCCAGCACAGAACCTCCAACCTTCCATCAGTGAACGTTAATGGCGCTAAATCGCTGGCAATAACTCACAGAGGCAGTGGCTCTCATTTAAACGTCCATTTCGATTTGAAGTTTAGAGATGATTCTGAAATAAGCTGATTTTTCATTCCAAGGCAACCAGGGAGGGTTGTTGCTTTCCCCTCTGAGTAGGATGAGAAGTGGGGAGTAGCTGCCTGCTCTATGCAGGATTAGTGAACCATGAGTCCCCCTTGTTCAGAAATACTTTATAAAAATCATGCCTATCCTCTGTCAATGGTGGCATCGATGCTGCAAAGAAATCAGAGTAGAGAATGCAAGAAACATGAAGCATAGAAAGCTCAAAATAAAAGAGCGAGGGCTTTAACTTCCCTTGGAATATATGATGGAATGAAGCACTGGGGTGCAGTTTGGTTGGTTGGTCGGTTGGTCTGTTTGTGCACCAGATGGTTAAAAGCAGCCATATCACCTAAAACCCCTTTCATCTGGCCTAAGTTTATAGGAAAGAAAGCCATTCTGCCAGGTATAAAACATAAACTATTGTGTACTCACCCCCTGTGTAAGGGACAGTGGTGACCTGAAGTACCTCTGTCCATAGGTGCCTGCAGTCTCTTTGAAGGGACTGTGTCACCATCTTGATGAGCAGCAGGAAGCCAGATAGAATGTCTTCGCCACAGTGTAAAAGAGCATCTGAACACTTGCCCTAGAATCTGACTCTGTGTAAATTAGACTCTTGATTTTGTGTAATTCATTTGTATTCCTTGAGTTTCAAATTACTCAGAAGGTTGTTGTTGTTTTTTATCATTTTGCTCCAAGAAGACCCAGAAACAAGATAAGCAAAATGAACAGTTAAGCAAACAAGTATAAAGAGGATTGCCTCCTTAAGATCTGCCCCAGGTTGGGAGAAAAGATCTCCATCACACACACACACACACACACACACACACACCACATACACACTTACACACCAGGGTACTGGCATGATAGAACTAGAAGCAAAAAGCAAACAGTATTACATTATTTTTTTAACTTGTCTGGGCTGGGATGCATCTCTTTCCTTCCAATTACAACATCCCAGGAGCTGCCATTGGGTTTGTTAAAGTGCCTTGGTTTCCTGATGAACATCTGTAAGTCTACGACATAGTGCAGATCAGAAAGAAATAAACCTCTGGGAGGAATATGGCTAAGAGATTGTGATATGGTGACCCATTAAGAAAGGCGACCCGCATTAAGGGGGATGAAACTTGGAAAGAATTGCTGAAAGCCACCTAAGTCATTAGGTTCCTTCACATAATCAGTTGCTCTGCACCGAAGAGAGACATTTGCAACACAAAAGCTCCTGGAAAGCGGAAAGTTCCAAATATCTTCACAGCTGTCTCCCCTCAGGGTTTAGGTTTTGCTCCAGAGCCGGTTTCAGTCTTATTTCAATTGAAGGGCTTTTACTTGATGTGAAATGCACTGCGATTCCATCAGGTAGAATCCGTTGAGGGAAATGGCTTCCCGCAATGATGTAGGATTCATTCACTCACATCTCTGCGCTATTTAGAGGAAATAATCCATGGATCGCATCATTCGTTTAAAAGCCACTGCCACTGCTGCTTGTCAGTGTAATTTTAAGCCACATAGGATCATTAGTTGGGAAAACATATTTGAAAGGATATGTAACTAGTGCTCTCATTGGAACAGTATGATTTATGTTGGAGAAACATAGCATTGGAAATTAAACTTTTAAGCATAAGCCATTCTTAGGACTGACATCTGAGCCCCTCTTCTCCCTGGACATACCACAGTGCAGCCCAGAGATGGAAAGGTGTCCAGAAAATGCAAGGATATTTCTAGGGGTACAGAACACTACTGTGAAGACATCCACAGTACAACTGTAAAATTATTGTAATGGTAAAACATCTCCAATGGATTCCTCAGCAAAAAGCCAAGAAGGTATTCTCAAGCTTCATTAGTCTATTTGCTGTTATTCTATTGGACCATTAAGCGGCCTTAGCTTTCTTTCTCAGTTGGGTGACTTCTTTGAGGGTGTTCAGTATCTGGCTGCTGATAGCTTCCTTGGCCATGAGTTAGGAGACAAAAGTGCTGATTACATCTCTGCCCACATTGCTGACACTGCCCTCTTAGAGTCCTGCCCTTGACTTTTAGATCACCTCTTCTTCTCTCCTCCCTGTGAGAGTAAAATTCAATATGAGATGGAACTCAATATGAGATCCATACGTGTCATGGTGTGGTTTTACCATTTAGAAACATCAGGACAGAATCATATACTCTGTATTCCTTACTACCCAGCACGAGCGTAGCCTTGCAAATCCTTCTTAGGGATGAAATAGAGTCTGCAACATCTACATAAACTACGTAAGCAGAGTGATGATGGAAAAGGCAAGAGTGAGTGGAGCCGCACGAGTTTAACAGAAGGAAAATGTTATGATTTGCTTGGGCAACCATCAGAACTTCAGTTTTCTGGATTGCACACAGTAGGTAGTACAGAGAGATGTTCAAGGATGTTGATTCTCGTGGTGTTGACTTCATGGCCTTCCCCTGATTCATTCATTCAATCTCAGCAAATCATTACTCTGAGTTTTTAATCTTTATATGTGAATCTGAGGGCATAATAGCTAACAGAATTTTGAGGGCTAAGGTTAATGTGTGAAAGTACTTAGTATAGTGCCTACTTTATATTAAGCAAGAACAGCTACCATTAGCACCATTAATAATAACGTTACTATTATATTTCTTCCTATGGACTTGATTCATTTTTAAAATCAGTTTATCTCCCCAATGTACAAATAAAGAAAAACAGAGACTCCCAGCCCTAGCTGGTTTGGCTCAGTGGATAGAGCATTGGCCTACAGATTGAAGGGTCCTGGGTTCGATTCTGGTCAAGGGCACATGACCAGGTTGTGGGCTCGATCTCCTGTAGGGAGTGTGAAGGAGGCAGCCGATCAATAATTCTCTCTCATCATTGATGTTTCTATCTCTCTCTCCGTCTCCCTTCCTCTCTGAAATCAATAACATATATATTTGTGTATATATTTATTTTAGGAGTGGGAAGAGAGGGATGCAACCATTCTTTCTAAAAGTAAACATGGCCCTGACCAGTTTGGCTCAGTGGATAGAGCGTTGGCCTGTGGACTGAAGGGTCCCCGGTTCGATTCCAGTCAAGGGCATGTACCTCGGTTGCGGGCACATCCCCAGTGGGGGATATGCAGGAGGCAGCTGATCGATGTTTCTCTTTCATCGATGTTTCTAACTCTCTATCCCTCTCCCTTCCTCTCTGTAAAAAATCAATAAAATATATTTTAAAAAAAAAAAGTAAACATGTGCAATATGGAAATTCAAAGTTCATATCCTGACATGAAGCATAGTCTTACAGAGTGGTTTCCAGAGAGCAACACGGCTGGCACTTGGTTCTTTATCTTTGCCACAATCCTTGCCAAGCAGGCACACCTGTTTCACAGCCTAAGTTCCCTCTGCCCAGCATTTAAGGAGGTAGGTGTTCTTGCAGAAAAAGCAATAAATCTACAGGAGAGATACCCATAATGTCTCATTCAAAATGCTGAGTGTGAGAGACTTTGGTGGAAATAGAAAACGCCAACTATATTGTCACTAAGCTGTTTAGAAACTAGTCAATCCAGTCCTGATTAATGAGCATTTCCTACATCATTGACGCCCAAATTTCTGCCACTTCTTCTCTTTTCCTGTTTTCTAGACCACAGACAGCAATCTGATTGACAAAAAGAGTAAACAAAAAAATATCAAGCTTAAAAAACAAAGGAAGGTCCTGACCGGTTTGGCTCAGCGGATAGAGCGTTGGCCTGTGGACTGAAGGGTCCCCGGTTCGATTCCAGTCAAGGGCATGTACCTGGGTTGCGAGCACATCCCCAGCAGGAGGCGTGCAGGAGGCAGCTGATCGATGTTTCTCTCTCATCGATGTTTCTAACTCTCTATCCCTCTCTCTTCCTCTCTGTAAAAAATCAATAAAATATATTAAAAAAACAAAAAAAAAAACAAAGGAAGGACAAAACTCTGAAATATGAAAGGTCTACTTAAAACCTTAGCCCACATATACTAGTAAGTTCAAATGTCTTTCAAGTTATTTTTCTTGTACCTCTGGACTACCAGTTAAATCTGTTTTTCCTACTCACCACTCAAGAGTAGCATCAGTATGAGATATTTAAGTAGAAAGGAAGGTGGAAATTTTGTATCTTTAATGTTAAGATCAGATTCACTCCTTTACAACAGTGTTTCTCAAACTTTTTTTCATTATCATCCCCCAAAGGAGCCCTTTTTGACAATTTTTCCTAATGGTCCTCCTCCAATGAAAATTTAATATCAGAGATGTACTGTATGTCTATGTATTACATTTTATCTATACATTAAAAGAGTACGTTTTTTTTTACCATCTGCCTCCTGCAAGAACTAATGTTTGCCCCTTCAGGGCATTATCTTTCTGCTGAGAATGAATGATCTACAATGTTTTCTCCAAACAGCCCATACCTTTAGCATCACAGAATCTCAGAAATAAAAGTATTTCCACCAGTATTGTTCCACTAAATGAAATGTTCTTACCCATTGATTTGTAGTCAACTCATCTAGGAAGCTGCTTTTAAAATACAAATGCCAGGCTGGATCTAAATTGAACTATAGCGGGGGGCTAGATAATGTTTTCCCTTTTTTTTTTTCTTTTCTTTTTCTTTTCAATTTTTTTAAGCCAAGTGATTGAGGTGCACACTCTAAATTTTGAACCACTCATCAAGTCCAACCTTTATCTAATAACTTTTTTCCATCACCATTTATCCTCTATATGCCCTTTCTACCTCCATCCACTCTGCTCCCCTCCCCTGAAATCGCAATGTTTTCCATGTCCATGTTCTGATTTTTTTTCTTTTTTGATCAATTCCTCCACACACCCCAACACTGCACCCCAGCCCCAAGCTGTCGGCCTGCTCCCTATGAGGCTGTCTCTATTTTGCTTGGTGGTTCAGTTTGTTCATTAAATTCCACATATGAGTGGAATCATACGGTACTTGTCTTTGACTGACTGATGGGCTTCAAGGACTGTGGCCTGGAGAGGTGTAGAGGGACTGTGCCCAAGTATGAGAGGTGGTCACCCATGCACAGGAGATCTTAAATTCCTGGCTTTGGGCATCTGCACATCTTTTGTCTGAAATCTAGACTGGCCCAGAGGGGAGAGGTGGACTTGATAAGGAAAACAAATGAGGTTGGTCGTATGGATCTTTAAGGGGAAATTTGCAAATTGCTCTGTAGATGGAACAGAGAACTTCAAGCCTTGGCCTTTCTCTTCAATGGTTCCTTCCTTCTCTGGGTGGGAGTGGGGGTGGGGTGGAAGGCATTTCTTTCCCTCCGATACGGGGTGTGTGTGTGTGTGTGTGTGTGTGTGTGTGTGTGTCAGCCCACAAATAAATGTTCTTTTGCCAAAAGACAATAATAACGACAACAAAAGCCGTGCATTTTGATCCATGCAAATCGGTGCCCTGCTCTCAGCGAGGCCTCCCTGCTACATGAGGTCTGAGGAAAGCAAGGCTGCCCAGAAGCGGCTGATCCTCCCCCAGCGTTTTCCTGCTGAGGCTTCCACAAGTGAAATCTTGCTTTTAAGAAAGTGCCATCCCCACAAAGGACAACCCCATATTTCTCCGTGACTTGAACCATGTCATTACTGCCCAGAGAATGAAGAGAGAGGGAATTTACTACCTACAAGGCCTCTCAATAAGTCACTGGCCTCCGCAGAGATGTGTATCCATAATTTGTGGAGAAAGTGATCAATCACTAGAAAACACATCCTGCCCATTGAAGGGAGCTATTGGCCTCCAGACTCCTGTGAGCCCCTCCCACTGAGCTGGGTGGAGGGTCTGGGTCAAGAACACCTGGTACTACCTCTCTCTCCATTGGTTTTCAGGGCACAGACAGGAATGCTGTCATTGCCTGAGAGGCTTCAAAACCTGTAAAGGGGCTGGGGTTTGGAAAATAGGTTTATAACCGGGAAAATAGAGAAAGAAGAGACTATACTTCATCAGGTCTGCCCTAAAAGGAGAAGATTTCAGCTATTTCTGCAGGTGATGGGGAAGTATGCATGAGTCAGCAAGTCTTAGACATGGGACCAAAATAAGATTTGAGATTGAAGATTGGCTTATGTAATCCACTTGCAAAATAAAAACGAAGTGCAAGACGGAGCCTGAGGGGACAACAAGAGAACAAGAGAAGGACAGCAGTAACCAAAGAAGGGAAAAGTGAGTATGTGCTAACGAAAGAGCCAAAGGACGATAGAGGAAGCTGCAACCTCGAGTCATCCTGGGTCTGTATTGCTCAGCAGTCCAGCTATCTTGGCCCAAATCTAATATCAACCTCATCTGCAAACGCTCAGGAGCAATAAGGGAGACCAGTTTCCTGTCTCCTATTATGAATGGAAAATGGAAAAACCCAGGCACCAGGGCAGCTTGGCAGACCTTTCATATCACACTGGCAGCCCTGGGACCACTGCATCCTGACCCACAGGTCCTGTCAGTGAGCCCCTTGCCCTCTGGAGAGGAGGGAGGCTTTGGCCACGAGGAGACACTTGGAGATGTTTCCCCTCCTGCTCCCTCTGAGTCGTTACCATAAGAGCCTCTATGGACTGAAGTGAGAATTGTCCCCAGTATTGTTTCTTGCACTCAGGGCTCCCAGAAGAGGATGCTTCCACTCCTCCCCTGATACAATCTGCTTGCAGAGATATCATTTACAACAGGGGTGGGCAACCCCTGGCACACCAGTAACTTTTGCTGGCACGCGAAACCCTCTCTTATAATCTTCCATTTACAATTTTTTTTCTTAATATCGACTTTTTTATTTTTCAGATAAATTCAGTGTAGGTGCATCTTAGATAAATAAATAATTTTACATAACAAGTTATCTTAAAGACCATAGACATGGATTGACGAGAGAGGGGAAGAGCAATTTCTATGCCTCTGCCTTAACTCTCCCTGCCTTCCCAGATCCGACCAGTGTTTTGGTTTCATCCACATACGCTTGTGAATCTTTGTTCTCAGTGATGAATTTTGTTAAGTCTCGTAATAGGAGTAGCCTGACGGATGAAAGTAGTAGCTCGTGCATATTTCTGAAGGTCACGAAATATAAACCTGATGTAAAATCTCTGTCATCAGTGATGCAGCAGCAAAAGTCCCACTGATAATATCAAACGGAGTCATAAAGTTTTCTGTCGGACTATCAGTGTACATGTATACATTAAAAAATAAATGTATTTTTCATCATCATATACTGTGTTTTTGTCGCTCGAATGAATTTTATTATTTCTTCAAGGTTCTTCACATACGTACACCTTAAGAGATATCAAGTAGGCGTAACATGTCCTCAAAAAATTAGGGTTGGCACGCTTAAGAATTTTGAGTCATAGATTTTGCTGGTTTTGGCACGCACTCACAAAACGGTTGCCCACCCCTGGTTTACAACAAGATGTCAGTGCAAGTTTTCCCCTCTGTGCTTTCACATATTTACTGGGACCAAGCCCTAAGTTTAAAAGAATGACTTGCTAAGAGTGAGACTTGAGTTCATAGCCAGCCTTGTGAGTGGCCTGGACCCCAGCGAAATCAGCCTTGGTATGGCCTGTAAGACATTGAAGGGTCAAGCCTCTGCCCAGGTCTTTGAATTATATCCTACCACTTGCAACACTTGTTCCACTCTCCGAACACCCGACCACATCATCGGCCCCAGGGCCTTTGCACACATTCATCTTTTTCTCCAGAGCTCTCGCCCACAGCTCTTCACATAGTTATTAACCCAGCTTAGTCTTTCTATCACAGCACAATTGTCACTTTTTCAGGGAAATCCTCCCTGCTGCCCAACAAGGGCAGGCCTCCCTACTAGAGGCTCCCTAGCCCCACGCACCACTCCTCCACAGCACGCATGACTCATTCTTTCTTTGTCCTAAAGGCCCTTGACAGTGTCCAGCTACCTAAACAGGACCAGTGTGGCTGGGTATAGTGGGATGCGGGGATGAGCAGGTCAGAAAGGCCAATGAGTTCGGCCCATGAAAGTTTAATTCAGGGTTTTATTCTAAGGACAATCAGAAAACTCCGGAGGGTTTTAAGCAGTGAAGAGCCAAGATCTGATTGACATTGTAAATGATTACTCCAGCTACTGTGCAGAAATGGAGGAGGTTGGAGGCAACCTTAGAAGTAGGGAGATCAGCTGGAACACTGCTGTGTGAGGGAGAGATGGTGGGATTGTGCTAGGGGTAGCTGGAGGTGCAGAGATCTAAGTGGATTTAGTGCACACTTGGGAAGAAGACACCAAGGATGTGTTCATAGGCTGAATACAGTGTTTGAGGGAAAGAGCAGAACTAGTTTTGGTGCCGAGTAACTAGTAAACGCAGCCCTGTTTATTGACAGGAGGAAGACTGGATAGAAGTCGGTAAGTGAGGGGGATGGGTGTTGTTTCGGTGAGTTAAAATTAAAGTCTCTTAGTTGCCCAAGCGGAAATGTCAAGAGAGCAGATGGAATTGCTGGGGAAAGGTCAGAGCTGGGACAAGATATTGGGCAGTTATTGACCTACGGAGTCAGGGTTGCTACGTGAATACAGGGGAGAGAGGGGCTGACATCGGTGTTGGCAAGTGAGTGGATATCAGTGAAGAGCCAAGATCTGATTGACATTGTAAATGATCACTCCAGCTACTGTGCAGAAATGGAGGAGGTCGGAGGCAACCTTAGAAGCAGGGAGATCAGCTGGAACACTGATGGTGGGATTGTGCTAGGGGTAGCCAGAGGTGCAGAGATGTAAGTGGATTTAGTGCACACTTGGGAAGAAGACACCGAGGATGTGTTCATAGGCTGAATGCAGTGTTTGAGGGAAAAAGCAGAACTAGTTTTGGTGCCAAGTAACTAGTAAACGCAGCCCTGTTTATTGACAGGAGGAAGACTGGATAGAAGTCGGTAAGTGAGGGGGATGGGTGTTGTTTCGGTGAGTTAAAATTAAAGTCTCTTAGTTGCCCAAGCGGAAATGTCAAGAGAGCAGATGGAATTGCTGGGGAAAGGTCAGAGCTGGGACAAGATATTGGGCAGTTATTGACCTACAGAGTCGGGGTTGCTTCGTGAATACAGGGGAGAGAGGGGCCGACATCGGTGTTGGCAAGTGAGTGGATACATGGAGCCATGGAACCTAAACTAAGTGAGAAGGGAAAGGAAGACCTGGGAGCAGGGAGAATAGGGAAAGTCATAGGCGGAGGATTGAAAGTCACACGAGGTTGTGTAACTGATAAAGCGGGGACGTAGGGGAGGTCAGATGGGAGGGAGGAGACCTCGGTGGTCAGAGTGGATTTAAGGAGGCAGATGCCTTCACTTCAGGCTCAGCAAGTTTACAGGTTCCACCCCCCACCCTTTGCTATGCTGGTGGGGTTGCTTTGCTTCCTTCCTTTTGAGGCACTAGTCCACCCATGCATGCTGCCACACACTCTGTAACTTTAAACCAGCTGATGTGCCTGAGGGCTGCCTACACACTGACCATTAAATGGGCACTGGAGAGGCTCCAAGGCCTTTTGTGAACATCTTCCCACAGCACTTCTGCTTGCTGCTCTGCGTGCCTTCTCACCCGGCCAAAGGCCCTTGGCTCCTGTGCCCGTTGCTCTAGTCCAGATTCCTGGGTCCATTATCCACGGAAAATCACGCCTTCTGCTGGGGGACCCCTTGGATGGTAACCACTGCTTAGTTCCGAGGAGCTGAGCCTTTGGCCGGAGTGGCACCCCAGCTCGGTGTGCGAGGTTCTCCAGGAGGGAGAGGACTAGGAACCCCCCACGACTCCCTCCGCCATCCCCTCCCAGGTAGGCCTTCTCCAGCTGACGCCCCCTCCACGCTGACCAGCTCGACACTGGAGAATATGTTCCCCCGGTGGCTTTGTACGCATGTCCCTCCCTGCACACCTCAATTGCCCAGAGGAATGTTATTCACTTTTGTATTTTTAACATCTTTTTATGGATTTGGTCTCAATCTATTTGTTTTTACATGGAATTTGGTTGTTTTCTTCCTAACGTCATGGCTCTGGAGCTCCCTCTTCTGCTGTTTCTTTGAAACAGTCACAATATGTTGTCACCCTTTTCTGAAACTCTCCTAGTTCTGGTCTCTTCTTCTCTCATCTGAACTTTGTTTTCTGTATCTCTATTGACCCCGTGCTGCTCGCTTTGGCTCCTAGTCCCAGCAGTTTCTACTCGCTGTGCGGCCCTGTCTTGGAAGGGAGTTTTGTCTGGTTAGTGTTGAGAGTTCCGGGAGCCCGGACTTACCAACCAGGCCCCTTCAGAGCTCACCAC
>NW_005366873.1:4886614-4896478 GCF_000412655.1 Myotis brandtii | reverse complement strand
ACCCTTTTATGTAATGATGTTTACTTTGAATTTATATTAGTTCACACAAACACTCCATCCATGCTTTTGTTCCGGCCCTCCGGTCCAGTTTAAGAACCCATTGTGGCTCTCGAGTCAAAAAGTTTGCCCACCCCTGGGCTAGATACTTGTGAGACATGAGCAGACATCATGAGATGATGCATACAAAAGAAGCCAAAGTCGATTATTCAGGACACTACAAACCACAGAAGAGATTTTGGATGTTATCCTGTATATAATGCAAAGTCATCAAAAAGGCTGTAAGTGATAGGCAACATTCCAACTGAGCCCAGAAGAGGGCTCACTTTTAAAGAGCTAAATTAGGTGTCTTTGACCCTGAACAATGATGTGACTACAGAGAAAATGAATGAATGACAAGATGTAGTAGTGCATTCATTGCCCGTGAGAAAATAAACCAAGAAAGGAGTAAAAATACTATCCAGGGAGGGGCAGAGTCGTGAGATAGGAAGCTAGACAGCTTGGACTGGGGGCCAGATTGGGAAGGCCCTGCACAGCCCTTGCTCAGCGAGCTCCTGGGAGCAATGGTCTTTCTTCCCGTCGGTTGCTCCTGGGAGACAGGTGGCGACAGAGCCAGAGAACCTGCGACCCAATTAGAGCTAAAGAGAGCCACTGCCTGCGGTGGAAGAGAGCAGCACATTCTTTCAAGAGGCTGCATCCCCTCCTACAATTTCCAGGGCTCTGCATTGAAAGGTCAGCCGCACTCACCTGTCAAGATAGTTTGGATAATTATGACTCTCCTTGCTTGCTATTCATATCAGTTGCCTTTTGTTACAGTCACCGAGGCTTTGTGAGCTGGCTTTGTAATGAGTGTTCTATGTAAGGTAATATTCTGCATTTTCCCTATTCTCATTCAAACTTCAGCAAAAGTGCCAGGGGAAGATAGAAGAAAGGCTGATGCCTGTGATTCGGGTGTTATTTTTATCTGCATCACATGAAGGAATGTTGCTTAAATGCTGTGGGACCGTCTTTCTTGGATATTATCATGTGTTCAATAAATATATAAAACAGAGTCACTTGTCCAGTCACTGATGATTGAATTTCTAGAGCTGATCTAGGTTTCCATTTTAAGCTCTGCCTTCTTATTTTACGTTTGGGATCATTGGGAATTATTTGTGGAAAGGCCAGCAGATGATAGGGCATAGGCCAGTGATGGCAAACCTTTTGAGCTCGGCGTGTTAGCATTTTGAAAAACCCTAACTTAACTCTGGTGCCGTGTCACATATAGAAATTTTTTGATATTTGCAACCATAGTAAAACATATTTATTTTATATATTTAAATGCCATTTAACAAAGAAAAATCAACCAAAAAAATGAGTTCGCTTGTCACCTCTGACACGCATGTCATAGGTTCGCCATCACTGACATAGGCTATAGGCTGCAGGGAATTCAGGATAGCTCTGGTCAGCCAAGGACAGTCAGGTGGAGGTGAGTTACAGGCGTGAGCCATTAGCAGCCAACACCTGCAGCAGCAGGGTGTGGAGGGCAGCACCCTGGCCGAGATACCCCGGGTGGGGCACCAGTCACATCTGCTACTTAGGGCATAGGTGGGACCACATTTTAAATATTTCTAACAACACTTTTGTCTGGATAAAAGGATCTAGTCAGTAATACTTTAGTCTTTTCAAAAGCTGTGACAATTACCTGCTCTGATATTTGATCTTAGTGACGCCGCTCTGGATTTGGCCTCAGCCCTAAGGCTGTGCCACAGTTTGAAATGGTTAAAAGCAATTTCTTTTCCAACCTTGAAAGTCCCAGGCACTGTAGGCTCTCGATGTCTCTGTGAATCTGTTTGCAAACCTTCTTTCCTGAGCTCATCTCTTTCTTCACTGCTTTACCAAAATAAAGCTAATAGCAACCAGCTCACATTGTCAAGTTCTGCTCTTCAACTGGCTAACCCAATGCTCAGGAACACCCCTTGTTTTCCAGATTACCACGATCCTCTTACAAAAAGTTTACCAGTACACAACATTCTTCCGATATCCTATAACAGTTCCCTCAATGCCATCTGTCCTCCAAGAGGCCATGCAACGATTTTAGATAATTCTTTGGAAGGGGCGTAAAGAATTGGGACCGATGCTATAATTAACTCAGCATCGGTCCCAAACTGGACCAATGAGAATTCTTTTCATGGGGATGGAGAATAGAAGTTACCCCTGTGGACCAGACCCAGATCTTTTCTGCCTTGTGACTGTCTGCAAAGAGAGCCCGTCTGCCAATGCGGACACACGCAGCAGAGGAACAGAACAAAGCACACACGTGAGAGGCCCAGGGAGGGTCCCCTGGATTCCTGTCACTGTGCACGTTCCTCATTCCAGAGGCTCCGCTGTGTTGCTTTGCGTCTATGAGTCCCACTTCCCCATCTTTATGATGGATTTCCATTTTTGTTCTACACTGCTTAAGTGGTTTCCTGTTCCTTGAAATCAAATATTCGCAACTACTTAAGAAGAACATGATGTTCCTAAGACCAAAATCATGCATCATCCTTCATATGGTCCAGCCCTCCAGCCCCAGCACTAGCCAGTGTATCTACGTTTGCCTACATAGCAAAGGAGGCTGATCTTCAAAGTATGGATAGTGGGAAACGTGTGTTCATACTTCACATTTGACCATGATGGTGATGATGACGATGATGATAATGATATAGTCCGATTGGACAGACATGTTCTATAGCAGTAATGAGCCGGATGTGCCATGGAGACTTGGAAAAGACTCTTAAAAGACCATCTACTACAAAAATGAGGCAACTTCCATCCTCGTGCCCATAACTCGAATTCCTTGTAGAATCACTTGCACTAATGCTGGTAATAAATCCAAGTTGGAGGGATGGCATTTGTTCTTATAGTATTTTGTTTTGTTTGCAATAGAAACTTTGGAATCAGAAAAAGTTGGATGAATTCGAGATACATAACTTACTTATTGTGTATCAGATCCTTATATTAGTCAAGTTAAAATCCACCATTGGACTAGAACAGTTCTTGGGCAATTGACTTAGCCTCATTGAACCCTTCTAGGTCTCAGTTTTCTCATCTGTCTAGTGGAAATAATAATGTCTACCTTATGGAGTTATTGTGAAAATTATAATAAAATCATTTGTGCTTACTAGATAGTGCAAGTCCCTTTTTTGTCTCTTCTGCCATTTTCTCCTTTACTTGACTTGTGTTAAAACATTGCACACAGAAAGCCTATGGGTAAGCTCCTTTTCATAGGAAAAATGAAGGACATCTCCTCGTGTCTTTCCAGTTTCTAGTGACCTTATATTAATCAAGTTAAAATCCACCATTGGATTAGAACAGTTCCATTTCTCTAAAAGCCTTTGAGGTTTGTGTAACATATTTCCCTAGAATGTTAGAACCAAAAGGGCCCTTAGAATTGGTCCATTTCATGTAATCCTTTGACTTTATAGATGAAAAAGCAGTGACCACAAAAGTTGAGATGACTGGGTTTAAAGCACAGAGTAAAATCTATTCTAGACCATCTTCCACTCTGTTATCCTACCAAACATAAAATTGAAGACATCACAATTTTTTCTTGGTTAGTTTAGCTTCTGAAAAAAATGGGGACCCTGGCCGGGTGGCTCAGTTGATTGGAGTGCCATCCTGTACACCAAAAGGTTGTGGGTTTGATTCCCTGTCAGGACTCATACCCAGGTTGGGGTTTGATTTCCAGTCACAGCACATAAGGGAGGCAACTGATCACTGTTTCTCTCTTGCATGGATCTCTTTCTCTCTCTCTTCTCTCAAAAATCAATAAACATTTCCTCTGGTGAGGATTTTTTTAAAAATTGGAAAGAATCTGATTCTCTTCCCACTTTATCTTGGCTCTAGATCATGTATCTACGTTTTTAAATCAGCAGAAAATGGAATAGGCACGATGTCTTTCAGAGAGCACCGAGAGCAAAACTATTCTACAGAGCTCAAATACGCTAAAAGCAATAACCTTTGTGGAGTTCAGTAAGGAATCACAAGAGTCCTCCCAGACCACCCACCTGGTCCTGCATTCAGGAACACCCAGCAGGAGACCAAAAACATGACCCAGAGGGAAGCTAATTAAGGCACATAACATGGGATGAGGCTGGGCCACCTGAATTATCAATAACAGTGTTTGTTCAAACAACTGTAGCATTGAGAGAATAAAAAGTAAAGAAAACTCCACTGCTGTAGTTGATTCCAAGAGAGGCATGCTGTGGTTTCTTTGATGTTTCACCAGAATATGTTGCAACAAGCAACCAAGCCTGAAAACATAGAGCTGTTCGGTTGGGAGGTCAGCCTTAGGACCAAAGATTTCTCCATGTGTGACTTGGATTCAGAACAAGACTGTTTTCAAATGTAAGATGTATACAGCAACCATATCTGTACCATGCACTGAGGTGGCCAAGACAGGCAGAAGAGGACCCTGGTCTCCTTGATCTAACTGGAGGGTACAGACCACTAGAAACATCCAACCTCAAGGCCAGGGGAGGGAAACAGCAGTGAGAGCAGGAGTCTAGCTGAGAAGAGATGCCTGGGGTGGAGGTGAAGGAGGACTTTACTTAGGAGATGAAGGCCTGACTTTCTCCGCCTTCCTGATCACCTCCTCTAGGGCCAGTGTGTCTTTTTTTAATCGAATTTATTGGGGTGACATTGGTTAATAAAATCATATAGGTTTCCACTGTACAATTCTATAAGACATGATCTGCATATTACGTTGTCTGTTCACCACCCCAAGTCAAGTCTCCTCCCATCACCATTTATCCCCCCATTACCTTCTGCTACCTTCCCCCTTCCCCCACCCCCCTTCCTTCTGGTTATCACCATACTGTTGTCTATGATGTTTGTGGGGTTTTTTCCTCTTTTCTTAACCTTAATAGTTTAGTTTGGGCCATTATAGTGTTATCCACTACTGACCTCTCTGCATTCCTACTCAGAACTTAGGGGGAAATGGGGAACTGAGCTCTGCTTCTGTGCCCCTGCCCCGTGTTCCTAGCACCGGCCCAGCCTGTATGGGAAACTATTTGCCAACTCACTCTTAGCACAAGATGATGACGGTGATGGTTATCATGGTTCTGCTTGCCCAGTTTTCAGGCCCCCTGTCTTCCTCTCCGTGAACACTGTTCACTCTCATTTCTTCATCATCACATTTCCAGTCTCTTTTCTCCCGGAATTACTATTTTACTCATGTGCTTCAGTCACTCCAGCAACTACTGGGCATTCTATCCACCAGTTCCCTTTCCTTATGTCTTTGAATGATGCATCTTCTGGATAATTGATGATTTGTGCTTATATATGTAATACCAGTGAATCTCTTCAGTCTTCTAATACACATTTAACTTGGACTCAAATATCCCAGTGAGCTATCCACAATATAAGAAAAATAAAAAGGTCCTCTAAAAGCCTTTTAATTTTCCCAAGACATAAGCTGTGGTTGTTATCCTTAAGTACTGTTGTGTTATTTAACAGTGCACTGGCTGCTGTGAAGAAACAAATGTATGTTCCCTTCTCGATGTGCTAACAAGTTAAGGCAGAAAAACAAAAACAAAAAAGAAAGTCAGGGAAAGCACAACAGGAAAGGAAACAAAATACTGAGGAGATTGGCAATTACTTTGTGAGAATGTTTGAGGTGTGTGTTTAAGGAGGGGTGTGTTTCTGAGCATGCGTTTAATAAATCTGGGAACTGACCATAAGGTATCTGTGAGGGCCCTGGAGTGTGGCTTTGATGACTTAAACTGACAACAAACTAGTTTCCAAATGGAAGAGGCTTCCTCTGCTCAGTTTAAACAGTTGGTGTTAATTGTTCTCATCACTTAGAACGACCACCCACAGGTCTTGAATCCTGGTGGTCACGCTCTGGTCCTTCCCAGGTAGGTCTCCCACCTTGCTATAAACAGGCCTTCTCTGAGCATGGGTTATCCCTACACAGTCATTTTTCCTCCAGAAAGGAGCAAGTTTCCAATGTGCCCAAAGCACTAGCAGGTTCTGGGGATGTTGTGGGGAGCAAAGAAAACAGGTCTCTGTCCTCATGAAGTTTACAGTCCAGTGGAGTGGACACACATGTATGCCTGTGTGACTATGTGTCTCATTATACCTGCTATGGAGGCAAAGTCCTGAGAGCCCATGACAGGAATGCATGTTCAGGAGAAGTTTTCCCTGAAGACCGGAGGATTAAGAAATGGTATGAGAGGTGAGTGGGGATTAATTAGAGGAAGGGCAGGCGACTGAGGGGGTAGCAGCATCTGAAAGCCCATTAGCACAGCGGGAGAGATGCATTTGAGGAAATGGAGACGGTCACTGTGGCTAGAATGCAGGCAAGACTGGCCAGACGTGGGACTGGAGAGCCAAACAAGGACCAGATCAGCAAGGGCTTGTAGCTCACATGGACAATTTTGAATTTTATTCCAAGAACCATGGGGAGTCACTGGGATGCAGTAAACAGTTGGATTTGTGGTTCAGTAATTATTAAAAACTTAGCAATGAATGTTTCAATCCTGCTGATCTTTGGCTGATATAAAGAAACAGTTCTTTGAATATCTCTCCAATTTGTGTACGTCTTTTCACAGACAGAGGAATGTCACGGAGGCCCTTATCCTCCCTACATCCACTGGTATCTCTGCTCTTCGCTGCCCCCACAGGAGGTATAGTGGGGTGAGTCTCCTCCTGTTTGGGCTCCGGAGACAGTAGAGCCCTCTTGTGTGCTCTGTGGCTGCCCTCTTGTGTTTCCTTCAGAAATCTACTTTGAATTTTATTAGACCAGAGTTCAACAATGGGGCAGCATGGGAATGTGAACCAGGGGAAAGGGTCTGTGGGAAAACAACAGCTAGGTTACAAGGTGGAGGAGAGTAGAGCTGTCCACCTCAGCCCCACTCCCCAGTGCTCCCAGGACTGGTGTTAAAAACTTGGGTTGGCCCAAACGGCCTGGCTCAGTGGTTGAGCATTGATCTATGAAGCAGGTCACAGTTAGATTCCCGGTCAGGGCACTTGCCTGAGTTGCTGGCTGGATCCCCAGTAGGGGGCATGCAGGAGGCAGCCCATCAATGATTCTCTCTCATCATTGATGTTTCTACCTTTCTCCCTCTCCCTTCTTCTCTGAAATCAATAAAAATATATATTAAAAACAAAAAAAAAAACTTGGGTTATTCAGATTAACAAGGACAGCTATGAAGCTTTGAAATAGATTAAATATCAATTTGAAGGGAACAACCTAAAAATCAACCAAATCCATAGAGATTATGGAAATCAACATCTTGAGACCCACTTCAGCTTAGAAGGGAAATAGAGAAGGAAATTCACAAAATTAAGAAGGCACTTCCCTGTTGATCTGGATCAGTGCCGCCTCCTCGGATTCATTTTGAGGGTCATTTCCCTGACTGGTCCTAGAGTTGAACAGATCCTGCCACAGCCTGCTTCCTGTCCCTCCTCATTCCAGCCAATACCTACTCTCTGTGCTGTCTGTCTCCTAACTACTTGCTTTTCTCTTTTTAAATTCTTATTGATTTATGAAATATAACTAAATAAAGGGAAATCTATGAAGAAATTGTACACAATAATATGCCAAGAACTTCCCAAGAGTCGGCTCCATGACATGGTAGAATGACTTCCAAGGGAAAGACGCCTGTCTCTGCCATATTGGAATGTACTCAGCATCTACAAAACATCATTTAAAATACTAACGGGAATTTTCTCTTCTCATCTTACTTTTTCTCTAGGCTGAATTCTCTAACTCGTACTGAAATCAGTTCTAGCCACAGACGGCAAGATTCACTGCTTTCCTATGGCCAAATTCATTAGGAACCAGAACAAAAGCAGAGGAGGGGAAGATTCAAGGTTCCCTTCTTCAACTATCAAGAAACACCCTGGGCCCAGAAGAAAAAAATCAATGCAGGGTTCTCATTCTCTGCCTGCTCTTGATTCCATGATCAAAGGAGAAATTCTCTGGAAATAGGAGGCTAAGTCCTGCTAGCATTTCATGGTAAAAAAAAAAAAAAAAGATTATGTTATAGCCCTACCCCAGTGGTCGGCAAACTGCGGCTCATGAGCCACATGTGGCTCTTTGGCCACTTGAGTGTGGCTCTTCCACAAAATACCACGTGCAGGAGCGCATGTACAGTGCAATTGAAACTTTGTGGCCCATGCGCAGAAGTCAGTATTTTGTGAAAGAGCCACACTCAAGGGGCCAAAGAGCCGCATGTGGCTCGCGAGCCGCAGTTTGCTGACCACTGCTAGTCAGTTTGGCTCAGTGATAGAGTGTCAGCCTGCAGACTGAAGGGTCCTGGGTTTGATTCCGGTCAAGGGTATGTACCTTGGTTGCAGGCTCCTCCCTGGCCTGAGCCCTGGTTGGGGCTTGTGAAGCAGGCAACTAATCAATGTGTTTCTCTCACGTCAATATTTCTATTTTCCCTCTCTCTTCCACTCTAAAAATTTATGGAAAAATATCCTCGGGTGAGGATTAAAAAAATAAAAAAGTTCTATTATATATAGCTTGCTGTAGTGTCTGCATATAATTTTCATCCATCAATAAGTAACATTGTGTCCCCCCCAAATAGCATCTGTTTTCTCATTAAATCTTTATGGCAATTTCTGTGAAGTCCGTGTGTTTTTTTTTCTATTACAACTTTGCAGAGCATTGCAGAAATCTTTTTAAACTCAAAATATGTGAACTATAAGCATTGCTATATCAGGGCAGATCACTGTCCTTACCACCTGGCACCCTAGGGTCCAAGGAAAGGTTGTGGTATTTTATATTGGCTTCATCAGATAATCATATCTTTGACTTTCACCCAAAATGTCAATAAAAAAATCTATCATGATGCGATAATCCAATAGTAACTCATGCATAGAGTACCTCTATTTTATAAGCTTTTCACAAATATCTACTCCCTGTTCTTTAATTTGTGTATTAAATCCATTTTCCAAATGAAGCATCTGAAGCTCAAAAAATGGGAAATACGTTGCTTCATGAATGACACAGACATAGCAAGGGCGGATCTGTCTCCAAAACCCTGGCTTCTTCCCACTCTACCATGCTGCTCTTCTGGATGCTTTTGGGAACCTCAACCTAGAAACAGATGATGTTTTGTAGATGCTGAGTACATACTCTATAATGCCAGATCAAAAAACCACACATGCAAATAGACATGACATACAGTATTACTAAAAATGGTGTTTTAATCAGTGGCCCAAGCTGATTAAAGCCAATGGTAGCCCTAGACTTCACAACTCTATGAGCCAGTACATTCCTATCTGGCTGGCATGGTTGGATGGAGTTTTCTTTTGCTTTTTTTTCTGTTACTTGCTACAGAAATTGCCCTGATATACGACCACCAACAAACTCAGAAGAAAGGTCTAGTTTCCTAGGTTGATCTCCATAGCAATATAGACCAATCAGAGTAATAGATCTTTTCAAGCTGGAAAGGAACCCATTGAGTTTATATATATATATATAGAGAGAGAGAGAGAGAGAGAGAGAGAGAGAGAGAGATGCTCAGTGAGAGAGGGACAAGGACAGAGCAGGATATTCACACTTGAGGAGACTATTCTACATATGCTTTCATTTGGTTTGACAATATTGAACTTTACCTGAGCCCTGTGCTCCCAGAAAACAGGGACAGTTAAGAAATTCCCCCAACATTTTGTTTCATTACACAGTTCACCACACACACACACAAAAATCTATTCTTCCCATGTGACTTAGATAAGACTCAAAGTCCACTCTTTCTCCTGACTCTCCTAAGACATGGGGGTGGCTCCCGTATTTACCTTCAACCAGGCCAAACACAGACATTTCCCCTCCTGTCTGAACCTGTGGACAAGTCTGAGCACAGTCCCTCCAACCTTCCTTGTCCTTTGTCTCCT
>NW_005366873.1:4859999-4867215 GCF_000412655.1 Myotis brandtii | reverse complement strand
CCACAGAGAAGAACATGTCCTGGTCCAATAACTGACTGCAAACAACCAAACAACCCCAACTGTAACTCAGCACATCTGCAATTTATTACTCTCCTTCCCCTCCCTTAAAAGTTTAAGACACTGTGGAACACAGAGAAGAACATGTCCTGGTCCAATAACTGACTGAGACTTGTCAAACAACCCCAACTGTAACTCAGCACATCTGCAATTTATTACTCTCCTTCCCCTCCCTTAAAAGTTTAAGGCAAAAGCACACTGTGGAGACATTCTGATCTTCAGATATCGGGCGCTCTTTTTATTGCAATAGCCTGAATACAATCCATCTTCTTGTCTGGTATTTGACTTTTCCCTCCCAGCTTTATTGAGATATAATCGACTGCTTTTTGCCTTTAACAATCTAATCTGCCCAGGTTTTACTGAACCTCTAACACACATGTGAGGGGTAACTATGACACTCTTCCTCCTCTTAAGATGCCAACGTGGAATAGAGAAAAGATACATGAACCTAAGTAATCCTAGTACCTGGCAGGCTGTAGCAAGTGCTCAGACAGGTCAAATGTGCCAAGGTAACTGTGGAGATGGAGAGAGGAATTCCACCTCGGGAAGATGGAATTTAAAAATGGGTCTGGAAGAGCAAAGCAAATCTTCCCAATGTGTGGTCTCCTCCTGGTGGTACTGAGGGGTGAGAAGAGAGTTCTAAATCCACTTGCAACAACTCTCCCCAAGCCACTGAAACACAATTGAAGTAAACCCAGTGTCCTTGATATGCTTCAAATATGATCCCTTCAAAAAGAAGTATTTTCGAAATAAGACAGTCAGAAAAAGATAAGTATCACTCATATGTGGAATCTAATAAAATAAATTGATGATCAAAATAGATTCAGATACATAGAACCATGGAAAAGACTGATGAATTTCAGAGGGAAGGTATGGGTAGGGAGCTGGTGGTCGGGAGAGGAGATTAACCAGGGAACTTATATGTATACATGCATAGCCCATGGACACAGACAATACTGTGGTGATGGCTTGGGAGGGGCGGGTGTGGAGAGGAAGGGGTCAATGGGAAAAAGAACACAAAGGGGACATCTGTAATACTTTCAACAATAAAAATAAAATGTTTTTAATCTATTGGTGCCCACTACCAACCAGGTTGAGTGTTTCTGTGGAGAAGATCATTGGCAGACACAGGCTGCTTAAGAGTCTGAAAATTACCAGAGCAGCCGAATGAGATCAACTGACATGGGACAGGGTATGTCATCTCCAGCCAGCCTCAGGAAAGTAATAAAGGGACCCAGTGCTGAACTGATCGCTGTGGGAAGGTTATTTACACAAGCCCACGCTAGTCCTGCCAGTGAAAAGTGGGTTGAAAAGAATAATCAGTTAGTAGTTCAGCATGATGCTCTCCTTGCTTTACAATGCATAGGCTCAGATTGTAGCAAATGGGGTGGTTTCCATCACTTTCAAAAGTGAGGGTGAGGGAAGGGGAGAGAAATTGTGAGACAGAACCAGATTGCAGAAGGCAATCTATCATAGCTCCCAGGGAATCACAAAGGACATCGACTTTATCATAAATCATAAATGTGCATAAACTTAAATGCACATTACAGTAGCTGAAGCCTAACCTAAATTGGTGCATTTTTGTTTCAATAGCATTTGATTGTTCGTGTGATGTTATTACTATGATCATAACTATTGCAATTTGCCAGTGTATAGAGATGGCTTGTCCAAAGAGATGAAGCTTTTAATCAAGAATAACGAAGGTGATTTGCTGGGAGCGCCCGTGGGGAGGGTAATTGGTCAGGGAGCATTCCATTCAGGAAGCTCAGTGTGTTAGGGAGAGCCTGGCCACTTACCCCTGGGGAGAAAGATGCTGTGGGGAGACAACCATCCTTAACCCCAAGCCTTGCTGTTGTTAAACAGCAGCAGGACCTGGATAGTCACTTCACCCCCACCCCCAATTTAAAAAAAGTGTCACAGATGGTGAGAATAGCAAGACCAGAGGCAAAGAGACAGGAATAGAATGGGTAGGCAAAGACCATGGGACCATGGGACCAACCTGATCAACAAGGCATGCTTATGTTATGGGGCTGTGACAGGTGGAGCGGGAACATCGGAAATGCCCATTTTGAGGAAGGTCGTGACTGTTGCCTCTTGTGAAGTTGACCTGAAAAGGTCAGGAATGCTATATAAAAGCCTTACCTTTCCATGACCCCATCTGCAAAATCGCTGCGGGAAGGTTATTTACACAAGCCCACCTAAGCTTTGGGACCAGCCCCAGACTGGGACCCAACCCTACCTCCATCATTTATAAGTAAGACTGAGCAATATACCTAGATGCTCTGAGCTATGTCAACTAGAGGTAATTATACCCGCAGAAGAGGTCATATAAAGGCTAAATGACACTGTATGTGAAGTGACTGGTACAGTCACTCAAAGACACTGAAGCATGTGCCATTCCCCACACCCACTGTAAATCAGCATCGCTCTTAATTAGGCATGTGACACAGCACTGATTAGTAATAATGACGATAATAACGTTGCTGATTGTTCCTGATTACTAAGCATACTCCGTCACAGGCACAACGCTAAATGCTTTTTCTGTGTTATCTCATTCAATCCTCACAACAACCCTGAGAGTGAGACAATCCAGTACAAGTTTGTCCTTGTAAAAGTTTTCCAAGGAAATTATGCTCAAATGATGATCAGATTTGGACAAATAAGAGCTTCTCTGTCAGGGGGTTGGGCACAGTCACGAAAACAAATGCTCTCCCTCAAACCTGAGCCCATCAGGCTCCGGAAAATGTGAGTTCATTCCGTCACAAGAAGTGGTGAGGGGAGGTGGTTCAGGGTCCAAAGAGCATTGACTGCTGGTCAGTCAATACATGAGAAGAAAGCAGTTGGGTGAGTCAAAAGAGCAGCATAGAAAGGAGACTTTGGTCCTAGGTGCAGATTTGCTGTAAATTGGGTCTTTTGTGTGACCCTCAGACAAGTCACTTGACCTCTCTGAACTTGAGCTTCTTCCCTTGTAATAGATAATGTTTTATCAGGTAAAATATAAGGAACTTGCCCCAGAAGGGGGCATGCAGGAGGCAGCCGATCAGTGATTCGCTCTCATCACTGATGTTTCTATCTCTCTCTCCTTCCTCTCTGAAATCAATAAAATATATTAATATATATATAGAACTTGCCTTAGATCAATGGTTGCAATTCCTGGTTTACACGTTAGAATCACCTGGGAGAGTTTTTTAAAAATAGGATGTCCAGGTTTCTACTGAGGCCAATTAAATCAGAATCTCTGGAGAGTGGCTCTCAGGCATGGAGTTATTGTTTTTTTTAAATTCTCCCACATGACTTTAATGTGCAGCCGAGTTTGGAACTCAGTGAGCTAGGTGATTTTTAAGAGCTCTTTCAGGTTTCAGATTCAAAGCACCAGATATTTGATACAAGAAGATGGAGAAAAAATAAATAAATGCCTCATTGCTTAGACTGAAACAGGTCAGTGAACACGATATGGTGCAAACAGAGGTGTGGCTGCCTGGGATTTGGAGAAACTATTTGAACAGATAAGCCCAATGTGGAGAAAAGACATATGAGTCTGAATAAAGATGGTGGGATTGGTAATAAACTGAGAGACCAGCAACCTGGCAGATTTACTGAAGGTGTTTATCAATAAATATTTGTGGAGCATTTACTATGTATGGGCCAATCCCTGTTGGATTGTGTAGCTGAAACACAGGTACGTTGGACATGGATGATTAGATATGAGATAACAGAAACACTATCGCTGAAGGCATTAATCACTTCTCTGTGGGCACCAGGAAATGCCTCATGGAGGAGGTGGTGTTTGAATTAAACCTTGAAGAATGGGTGAAGGCATGTGCACATGAGCTCAGGTTGGGATGGAAAGCACATTCAAGGCAGAGGAAGAAGAGGGCAAATAAAGCTTCACTCTCAGCAAAACTCAACTCTTTGTTTCTCTCCACGCACACTCTTTCACGTCTCCATACTTTTCATCAAGGTGTTCTGCCTGTCCTCTTTTCTCTGGATAAGTCCTATCATTTTTTAAGAGCAGCTGAGGTTGACCGCCCCTAGAACACCATTGCTGAGGCACCAGCTCTGTCTCCCAGTGTTTCCCCGAGCTCTCCTCCCTCATGACACTGACACATAATAGCCCCAATCCTGCTGTGAGCTCTTTGAGGGCAAGGATGTCCTATATATTCGTTCATGGTCTTGTTTCCAATGCCTTCCACATGTCCTGCCTCTTAATGAGTCTTAAATAAGTATATTTTTAACTGAACCGAAAAAACGAAGCAATCTTTTTTAAAGAATAAATCAGATTATGTCATTCTCTAGCTGAAAATTTTCAAATGGCTTTTTATTTACTTATAATAAAATCCAGACTCCTTACTGGCAGTGATTTGGCCCCTGGATATTTTTCTAACTTTAAATCACGATATTTTTTCTAACCCTTTTTCACTCTGTGCATACAATAAGCCTTGAAAGGATCCACAGGTAAATGAACTGCCTGCCAAAACAAAACTTAACACTTCTATTCAGGAAGACGATGACATACAGATAATCACACCACGGCATCCAGCATACAATCAAAACTTTCCAGGTATGTGGAAAAACACGAAAATGTGACCCAAATTCAAGAGAGAAATCAGTCAATAGAAACAGATACAGAAATGAAAGGGGTGATGGAATTATTAGCAAGGGATTTAAAACAGCCATTAGAGGTGATAAAATAACATGCAAAAAAAAAGTCTGTTACTCTTAAAGAATGCAGGGAAGGAGGGGAGAAGGAAAAAAGAACTCATGACCCAAATAGAAAAACAAACAGCAATATGGTGAACTAAAACCCAACTAAAGGTAAGTAGATTAAACTCTCCAATTAAGGGGCAGAGGCTGATTGAATAAAGGTAAAACAGAAAATAATCACATGGCAAATGGCAAATGTCCGGTTCACCAGGTCTGATAAGTAACAGGAGATAAGACTGGGAAGTTTGAATGGAGCCAAATTAAGTTGGGTCATAGATGTCAAATCCTGTACTTACTACAGACACTTGTGTTTTCTCTGTGCAAATAGTTAGCTCACCCTGTGAGATGGAATGACCTTCTGGAAGAACAGGTATAAAGCCGACTTACTTTTCAGAATGTTTTATTTGATAAAGAAAGTACGTCTTCATCCCACCTCCTGATCTTTACTTTCCTGGACAGGAAACAGAATGGCTGTGGTCATACCTTTCAGCTGCCCAAGCCCGCCACACATAAATAAGCCAGGTGACGAACAAAACCACCTGTCAGCTGCACACTATGATCTTTCCTTTAAAAGTGAAAATGTACTTGGAAACTGAAGGAAGTACTAAGTCTAATCTCCCCTTGTCATTAAATCAATAAAAAAAATTAAAGACAACATTACTCAAAACTGTGGTTCTTGGAAGATTGTCGTTTTTTATTATTGTCGTTATTATTATTGTTATTTCATTTTTCAGTGGCCACCGAGTATGAAGGTTCCTAGAGTTAAAGGCATGGCCAGATATAGGAAAGATATTGCTCTTGCCTGAGTTTCATGAAGCTGATATCAATCTATTTCATAAACTCCAGGCTGGTTATTGCTTCAAACACAGGCTTTGGCGCATTAAATGTGGTGCCGACAGGAATACAAATAAGAGATTTCCCAATGATACTGAGCAGGGGGGCTGGGGAAGGACTGGATTTCCCCCACACCTGGAGAAGGAAATTCAGGAAAGGTCACCAGGCAGCCAGACTGACTCAATGAATGAATCGAGGGACAGTTTTGGTTGCTGTTTTTCCCAGTAAGAGAAGAAAGGACAAAGGATTTGATTGCGCTCAGGTTAGACTTGGGAGGTTGAAAGGGCCCAGACCTCAGAGTCAGAAGATGTGGAGTTTACCCCAAATTCGGCCCCTAAATGGCCCCCTCTCTGGGCCGCAGAGAGATCTGTATAGCAGTTCATCTCCGAAAGTCCTTTCTGATCTGAAATGTTAAGGACCTATGCGGGGCAATCATTAATATTTGGAAAATACTTTCCAAAACACTGGTTGTCTTGACGCTAATGACAAACTTGGAAGGAATGAAGGGGGTAGTGGAGTAAGCTGAGGTTTAATTAAGCTGAAGGACATACAATTAGCTAATGAGTTACTAGATCTGGTCCCAGGTCGCATGTCTTCTGGCTTCTAGTCATGGGTCCTTTATCCCTCACTGCCTTTCAACAAAGAGAATACAAGACCTATTTAAAGGGAACATTCGTGCCCGGCCTGTGTGGCCCAGTGGTTGAGTATCGACCTATGAACCAGGAGATCATGGTTAGATTCCTGATCAGGCCATATGCCCGAGTTGCAGGCTCAATCCCCAGTGTGAGGTGTGCAGGAGACAGGCGACCAATGATTCTCTCTCATCATTGATGTTTCTAGCTCTCTCTCCCTCTCCCTTTCTCTCTGAAATCAATAAAAATATATTTAAAACAAACAAATGGAACATTCATGCAAAACAGGGAAAGGGTGCTTTTGAGTTCTTCAGGAAGGATTTGGATCTGGGACCAAACTATAACAGCATCAAGACTGGAGTTTGCCCTACTCCCGGGTATATACTCAAAAGAATTGAAAACAGGTTCTCAAATCATCCCATATAATAGAGCTAATATGCAAATGGCAATCACGCCCTCAAGCCAATGGGGACCAGCCAGGCACAAATGAGCTTGTGAGAGAGGAATGGGGACCAGCCAGGTTGCGGCCTGGGAGAGGGACAAGCCGCCCGCCCCCGTGGTCCTGGGTGCCTGCAGCTGGGGCGAAGCCGCCCGCCCACGGTCCCCTGTGGCGGGTGCCTGCGGCCAGCCAGAGGAGGGAATCCTGGGTCCCGGGTGCAGGGCGAGTCAGAGGCGGTTAGGGGCCAACAGGCCAGCAGGGGAGCAGTTAGGGGTGATCAGGCAGGCAGAGGGGTTAGGGGCGATCGGGCGGGCAGGCAGGCAGGCGAGGGGTTAGGAGCCAGCGATCCCGGATTGCAAGAGGCAGTCAAACATCCCCCAAGGGGTCCTGGGTTGAAGAGGGTGCAGGCCGTGCTGAGGGACCCCCCGGGCCTCTAGTTGTACATAAATGTCATTAGTGTTGGGATAAGAACCAGTCCTTATGTTACAGGGCACGTAGATAATATCTCCACAGATGATGTTTTAAGGCAAAATCCTTAACTTCCAAAGTC
>NW_005366873.1:4831231-4859912 GCF_000412655.1 Myotis brandtii | reverse complement strand
TTCTCTTGCCTTTCCAGGCTAATCCTCACCACTCCTCTTCAAGTACTACATTCTCCAATTTTTCCCTGCACCTGCCCACACCTTCCTGCTGCCCTGTCCTTGCTCTCACTGTTTCCTTGGTCCATAATTGTATCCTCTTCTGTCATGTAAACACATCTCCATGGTTCTAAAAAGCCGACTCTGATCCTTTGAGCTGAAGGACTCCTCTCTCTCCTCTAAACACTTCCCTCTTTCTCTTCTGTACACTTTACTTCTCTCCAACACTGTAACTATTCCCAAATTCGGCCTTATTTCCCTCTTAAGTGGTGCACTCCTTTAAGAGGAATCTGAACTGTCACAGAACGTGGATTTAGGGATTCAAACCAATCTTATCTTGATCTCTGGGGTGCCAGGAACCCCTAATCTTTATCTCAAATTTGAGATTAAATGGCTCAATACACAGTAAGTGCACAATAAAACTTGTGGAATGTGATTTGTTTGTTCATTTGATTTCAAGCCCACATCAACATTAAACCTCTTTTTCACCAATTTATTTGAAAACTGGCTTTTGGAGTAATAATATTTGCTGCCCAAACAAATTTGCAAAATAGCCAAGTACCTCCATGAGCATTTGTAGGGGATTTTCTCCTAGAAAAAAAAAAGTGGAGGCACCAATGACAAAGACTCAGGATTGTCTCTTTCCCATTGCTCAACTCTGGCATCACCAGCACCCTAGCCTGGGAGAGCGAATCTTTGTGGCATATTTTTAAAGCCTCCAGGTGGAAATGCTGAACTGAAAGAAAATGCCTTCATTTCGTTGCTCTCAACCCTCACTCAGTTGACTACTGAACACACACCTGATCATGGCACGTTTAAGCCGTGAAGTATTTACAGCACAATCAATGCCTAAGGCAGAGGATGTAGTTTTATTCATTCTACCGCTGTGAATTCTGAATGCAGACTCCAACTGTGCAAGAAAACCTTCCTTAAAAAAAGAGTCCTTCATCTCCAGAATTTGATTTTCAATCTGAAACATGGTATTCTCCAGACATGCCTGCAATGACGTAAACACACCGAGGCTGTGGCTCTGTCCTGCACATTCTGCCCTGTGGCTGACCCGTTTCTGAGCAGGTGACCCTCTTGCTGCTGGTCCTGACATGGTAGAGCCACCACATGAAGGGCTACGTCTAAGTGCATGTTTGTTAAATGAAATAAAAAATCTCAGCTGAATTCCCCAGAGCTCATAACAACCTCCCGGGACCATTTTGATGTCCCCCAGAAAGTGCTGACCACATCAGTGAGTCTGTAACCCTGGGAACCACAAGCACCTGGCAGGAGACGTGAGTTGAAGTGTGACCGGCCAAGAGCCTTTCTTTGTCGGAGTCTGTAACCCTGGGAACCACAAGCACCTGGCAGGAAACGGAGACGTGAGTTGAAGTGTGACCAGCCAAGAGCCTTTCTTTGTCAGAGACTGAGAAACTGTCTCACTAACTTCTAGATCAGCGGTTCTCAACCTGTGGGTCGCGACCCCTTTGGGGGTCGAACGACCCTTTCACAGGGGTCGCCTAAATACATCCTGCATATCAGATATTTACATTACAATTCATAACAGTAGCAAAATTAGTTATGAAGTAGCAACGAAAATAATTTTATGGTTGGGGGTCACCACAACATGAGGAACTGTATTAAAGGGTCGCGGCATTAGGAAGGTTGAGAACCACTGTTCTAGATGCTATTCTTTTGCCTCTTTAAATCATGTTGCCTCTGCAACTCTCCTTTCGCCAGCCAATTCCACAACCATCCTCTTCGGGGCTCTAGTTTTCCTTTCTCACACTGTATAGTAGTCACTAGAATCAGTTCATTGGGTGCTCAATCAATATTTGTTGAATAAACAAAAAATTATTTGTGAGACTTTGTTGCCACGTGTGAGGTATTGTGCTAGAGATGACATTGTGAGAATATAGCCTCTTACACAGATAGAGTTCACTGTCTAATGAAAAACAGACCACCAGTCAATCATGACAAAATAGAGGCTAGCTTGCAGATGCGATAAATACCATGCAAAAGCAGCATGACACCTTCTGGGGAGACGAAGAAAGCACCAGTATTAACATGTCTCGTCTAAATTGGTAAATTGCATGGTATGTGAATTATATCTCAATGAAGCCACAATTTCAAAAAGACAAGTGTCTCACATATTAGAAATGTGAGCAAGTGAGAATCAAAGGCATTCAAGAATTGATCTTTGGCGGGTCAAAATATATCCTATTATTGTGAGGCCATATTACAAACATAACCTGAGAACTAGCCGTGTTCTCTTGCTTCCTCCCACAGAGCAAGCTGGAATCAATGATCCTTGAGAGAAAAGAAGAAAGGAGGGGTGGTGAAAGGTTGGCAAGATTGTCTTTCGGCGTTTACCCTATCAAAGGCAGTAAAATGTCCTCTGCTGCCACCTGGTTCTGGACAGTAAATACATCTCCTGCTCTGGTAGTTGGGGAAAGTAACAGACACTGCCAACCATGCTTTGATGAATGGCCAAGCCAAAGCCATCCAAATCAAAGTGGTTTAGGATTGAATGAGACTAGTTTAAAAAAAGAACATAGCTATACAGTGGCATAGTCTACAGTCATGAAAAGGAACTAGATCTATATGTACCAATATGGAACAATAACCTAGCTAAATTGCCAAGTTAAAAAAGCAAACTGCATATGTACAGAATGACCCACTTTTTGTACAAGGGATATGTGTGTGTCTATATTCTTTTATACGTAGGCACACTCTATATGTTACTGAATACAAAGAAACTGGCAAAAATATATAGCATGTTATTAAATATAATATACATATTTATATATTAACAAATAGCATATATATTAACTGTATATAATTTATAATTAGTGGTTCTATGGGTCCATTTTAAGTTGGGCCCTAAAGAAGCACAGCCTAAAACAAGGATGTGCATGTAAGTAGTTTACTGGGGGATGGCCTCAGAAAACAATGGTGGGAAAAAAGAAAGAGACACAGAAAGGAAGAAAATAAAGGGTGTGTTATTAAACGAATTATCATAGTGGGCAACGAGGGCTCTACCCCATGGGAAAACCGCAGGAGGCAGTATGGCCCACACCTCAGACATCCCCACCAAGGAGTGAGGAAGTCAGTTTTCCCATCCCCAGCCATGACGGTCTGAGGTCCCAGGGGCATTAGCTCTGCCAGCCCTTCGAGCTTGCCCCACGTGTGCAAGTCAAGAGAAGCCCCATTGTCTACAAGTAATAAGATCTTGAGAACTGTGGTGCTATAGGTGAGGCTAGGCCCCGAGGCTAGGGTCCAAGGTTAGGCTTCAAGGCTCCAAAGCTAGGCTAGGCTCCGAGGCTCCAATGCTTTCAAACATTTTTTGCATATTAATGACATTTTAAAATCAGAAAGGAAAAACTGATAATAAAAACACTCACCAAAATATTAGGTTTTCTAAGAAAAAGAGGCTTACCACTAAGCCAGACAATGTGCAGGGAGCCCAGGTTCCTCACCCCAAAGGCGGCCTTCGGGTCGAGACAATGTCTCTTCCAGAGGCCACCGGCACAGGACCGCCAGCGCCGCAAGGAAAGAGACAGCTGAGACAAACCATCGTTGGGCTTTTATTCACTGGTCATAAATAGCATCTCGTGAGCATCAAGGTGATCATGGGTAATGGACTAGCACCTGGAACTTGGCCGTCAGAGCACTCTGCTTCCCCATCGCCGGCTGAGAACTCGCTGCAGCTGCTCCGCGGCTCCCGGGTGGAGGGCTCAGCTTTGAGGGGACCCGGCCTCGGGTGCAGCAAGTTTATTCTTGGCTCGTTCTTGCCAATTTTTTAAAAATCATAAAAGATCAAGTGTTTGCAAGAAAATATCAAAGAGGATAAGAAGATTTTCAGTTCTTCTCAAGTGTCTAAAAGTAAAAAGGAGAGGTAAGAGAGGAGAGGAAAGGGGAAGGAGTCAGGGGCGGCACAGTGTCTTCCTTTCCCCAGAGCATTTTCAGAAACAAACACCAGCAGGTGTTAGTGCTGCTTGGAGATGGGCTGCGTCTCTCTGATGAGCCACTCGAGCGCTTCCTGGCGGCCCTGTTTCTGCAGCTCCTTCCCGATCACGTCCCTGCAGGTCTGGTGGTAGCTGTTGAGCCAGTCACACTGAGAGAGAGAAAGACAAAGGGACACAGTGCATTCATCGTCTCCTTTACCAAAGGCTGCACAGGCAGTGTGAGGGCCCACGTGCTGAGCGCACCAGACAAGAATAAAACTCCCCCTGCTCATGGACAGGTGACTCCTGTGTCTATTTCTCCGGAAATAGACGGGACGAGGCCACGTCGCTTATGGTGAAAAATGCTCCCGGAACAGTCTACTACCCGTGGACTGGCAGTGGCTAGGAGGGAACCATAAACACCTAATGGCAAGCAATGCCTTCAGGCTTCTCTAAGTGCAGAGTAACTTACAACCAGAGTAATTTGCAAACAGGACCCTGGGAACCAAACTCACAGGCCATTAGAAGAGGGAGGAGGCTGCAGCCACCCAAGGGGCCTTATTCCCCTACACCTGAGTTATCTGAGGGTGCTGAAGGGAGAGAGAGGACCTGGAAAACAGTCCCTGGGCTGCTGTGAAGACACCTATTAAGAGACACACGTGAGGCTGGCCTGCTCACATGCTCACTTCCTATCTTGTACACACTGACAAAGCTGAATCAACTAGGATGTGGGCCTTGTAAGTGTGGCCCAGGACTATGGGACTGCAGGGCGGGGCAGGGAGTGACTAACTGCCAGACTCTCCTGTGGCCGCCACATCAGGAGATAAGAGATTAAAAAAAGGAGGTAGACAGGACTTGGTGCCTGGTGAGGCTGATCACTGGGTCTGATAATGAGTCCGGCAGCTGTAAAAGGTGAGATGGCCCCCTTGTGTGGGTGGGGTTTGGGGGATGAAGGTTGGAGTGGAGTTTCTACCTTGAGGACAACAACCCACTCCCTTCACTGCCCATGAAGTGGGCCTGCCTGGACACCCAGCTGCAGCGAGGCTGGCAAACTGGCACCACCATGGGCGTGGTTGCCGTAATGAGCCAAGCGCTATTGGGGAGGCAGTGTTGTTACAAACCCATGGGCTTTGAAGACTGCAGTCTGGACCAGCTACCGAAGCCTGGCTAAGGGGTCAAGATGGGCACACAAGTCTTCAAGGCCCAAGGGCAGACAGATGGGGTGATGTTGCCAACTGGCCTTGGCCCATCGAGGGCTCTGATCCCCACTGATAAAGAGCCCGAGGGCCCTGCTGGGAGCTGGGGAAGGAGGTAGAGTCAAAAGAAAGCGAGTGCTGTGTCTGCAGCAGGGCCAAGCAGGGCTACATGGCAGCCTGCCGCCCAAGCAGCTCAACAGTGAAGGCCACAGCAGGAGCCAGCCGTGGACCACAGCAGAACCCCCAAGGCCCTGTGGAATGGGGAAGGAGGAGGAAGGCACCTGAGCAACCTCCCAAAGGCCCTGACAGTCTGCAGCTGCCCATGTTCACATCCAACCAAAGTCCTCTGCTGCCATCTGGTGACAATTGATGGGAATGCTGACCCGACCCCCAAACTCCGCAAAGTGACAAGGAAGACAGTCTGTCCGGGAGACAGTAAAAGGCCACAACCAGGTATTTCATCGCCCAGGGAACAGACTCTTGTTGGGGAGTTTTACTATGCCTTCGAACTATGCCTTGAACACCCAGATCACTGAACTATTCTTTTTTCCAATTAGTTTTTATAGGATATCTTCTTACCTTAGGACAACAGTTATTTAACATATCAAGCAGAGCACCTTATCTCTTTTAACAAAAGGGTCCCTTTCCCATTTACCTCTTGATAAACCTGGGCCTTCCGACACAACAGTGACTTACTCCTGGAAGGTCCCTAGCCATGACCCCAGAAGCTGTGCCTAGGGGCCACCACAGGAGACTGGTGCCTCGGGGGCAGAAGCCTCTAAGCAGGGCGGCTCCTGTGCCCTCTATGTGTTCTCGTCCCCTTTCACCTAAGTCACCCCCCACGGGGGCTGGGGAAAAGCCCTGGACCGTGGCAGGCCTTCTGGCTGAAGAGACCCAGCTGGCCCTGGGCTATCACAGGTGCTTTCAGTTCTGCATCGTCTACAAGCTGAATAACCTGCATCTGCAGGGCCCGCTTAGGTCCTGTGAGTGGGAATGTTTGGCTGAACCAAGGCACCGATGGTCAAGCAGAGGTGCCCGAGCATAGAGGAAAGCTAAGCAAAGGTGGGTGACCTTTCTCTGTCACCCATCTGTGAGCCAAACAAGGCAGGAAAGGCATCTAGCTGGGAGGATCCCGGCCACAGGCCCACAGAGGCAAGCACCAGGCCCAGACAGGCCCCACGGAGAACGTGGTCCTGCCTCCAGAGACACTCAAAGGCCCTGGGATGGGGCCAGTGGCTGCCTTGGTCACAAAAATGTCGTATTTCTCCAGGAGCCTCTATGCCTGTCCTGCCTTTGACTCCCGCCAGTCACTTGCTTTTAGACGGCACTTCTGACCACCTGCCTTGTTCTAGAATTTGTGTCCTGGCTTGTCTCCCTGGCCTGGGAACTGTTTTGTTGGTTGCTCCTGCCCCGTTTTTCACCCTTGTCTCTGCTCTAACCTTGATCACCTGCCTGATTCCTCAGCCTTACTCCAGGGTCCTGGGCCTGCCACTTCCCTGGCCTCATGAGCCTGGGAGCCACCCTAGGATTTGAAGGGGCTTCAAGGCCTGCAACCCTGTGAGCTCAATAGGTGACACCACTGGGCTCCTGCTCTGTGAAGGGTGTCACCGCACGGAGTGTCCAGGAGAGCAGGCACCACCTCTCTGTGTGAAACTCAGGCTGACGGTAACAGAGTTGCTTCTCATTTCCTTAATGCCTCTGGCAGCACAAGAAAACAATCTGCTGTGTGCAAGAGCCCACAGGCCCCACCACCGTCTGGCTTTTTGTAGGGAAGACACATGGCCCACGTTTGCTCAGGCAGCCGTGGCTCCTGCCCTCCTGGAAAACAACGGCACCAGGCAGGCGTCCCCCTGCAAACCTACAGCCCCACAATGGGGGCGGGAGAAGGACTATCTCTACCCAGAGGCCCAACAACTACAAGAAAAGCACCTCGTGCTCAGGAGACCCGGGATTAGCAGACTCAGCCGGCCCCGACCTCGGACTTAAAAAGTGAGAATGCAGAAGCGTATGAGGTAGCTCTCCCCTGCCCCCACGCTGCCCTCCCCAGGACTCCCTCGTTACCTCTTTGTCTGTAAGAGAATCCACATCTATCATTTTGGTCTGTATCGGAACCAAAGTTAGAGGTTCAAAGGTCAGGCTTCCCCGGTTGCTGAAGTTATACTGTGGGGTAAGGAAGGAAACAGAAGTTTTGACTCCTTTTTACCACAAGGCACCACCGTGAGGTCAGCTCCACCAGCGTGGCCAGCCCTCGGAGCCTGGTGTAGCTGACAGGCATGGCAGGCACGATGGACACACTGAGGCCACAGCCCACTGTCCTCTGTGACGGCAGGGGAGTGGGGGCAAGGGGGGGGCCATCTAGGCTCAGGGGCTTCCCTGGTTTCGGTTCTCAAGACTCTGCTGGGGTGTAATTCCCCAAATCATTTGTTAAATTGTCAAATATGTGGCCAGCCTTGACCCAGCCAGGCCCAAGGTAACAGGTGTGCCCACTCTGAGCGATAGGGAACAGCCGGGGCGCCCAAGCACACTGGTCTCTGAACCGGGCAGGTCTTTGGGAGGGAGGCGAGCAGCCACTTGCGTGGACAGGGACTTCCGCGTGGAAGCAGAGAGCAGGCCCCTGCAGTCAGCCTCACCGGAGGCATGGAAGCCACTCCCCTCCACCTGTTCAATCCCCACAGTCACCATGGAGGAGGAGCAAACAGGTCTTTCAGGTAAAGCTCACATCTAAAGCCCCGTGACCTCCTGGTGATACTGATGGGGGAGAAGGTGAACATCTGTCTTCCTGAGGGCAACACACCTGCCCCACGGCCTGCCCCTGGGCCCCACCCATGTGCCTCGGCTTTGCCTGAGAAAAGTCCCCCGGGGCTTTAGTGAAAAATAGTTTCCAGGCCTGGAAACTGATTCAGGGTCTGAGAGGGGCCTTTAAACAAGCATCCGCCCAGCAGAGGAGACTTCGTGACAAGACGCTGCCTCTGGTAAACTCACAGCCACAAATCACGCCGAGCAGGGCCTGCCTGAGGCTCCACTGATCCCATTCCCAGGTCCCAGTTCATTAAGGATTTTCCTTCTGGCTTTGCAGAGGGTGAGTCCCAGGAAAGTCCCCAGATATCAGGGAAAGGAAGCTCCAAGCATAAAAGTCTTCATCCTCCCCATTTAAGGAATAAGGAAATTTTAAAAGTAAATAAATACATCAATTACTCACCTTGGTCTTCACAGGAACCACCAGGACCACATTCTCAATTCGAATTCCAAAGGCCCCGTCCTCATAGTACCCTGGCTCTGAAGCAAACCAAAGCCCAAATGAGCAGCGGTCCAGGAAGGTGAGGCACACAGAGAGCCCTGCCCACCCAAACAGGGGGTAAAACAGGTGAAGGGCCCACTCAACCCTACGCAAGAGCCCAGAGATGGCCCTTCTTCCATGTGGCCCCTTCTAATAAGTACCTGAAGTACCGAAAGGTTTTGAGGTTCCTGAAAACTGGCTGCAGGGTAGGGAGGACAGTAACTGGGGAGCCACCAAGTAAATCCCAATGCATATACGAAAGGCATAATGATGCAGGCATTCAAATACATTCACAAAAATTTGGTGATGATATGGCAATAGGCAATATATTAAGAAAACAGAGTCCAGCCTGCATGGCTCAGTGGTTAAGCATCGACCTATGAACCAGGAGGTCATGGTTTGATTCCTGGTCAGGGCACATGCCCAATTGCGGGCTCAATCCCCAATGTGGGGCATGCAGGAGGCAGCCGATGGATGATTCGCTCTCATCATTGATGTTTCTGTCTCTCTCTTCCTTCTTCTATGAAATCAATAAAAATATATTTTTTTAAAAATATGTACATGTACAAAAGACCAAAAGCTAACATGTTGAAATATTGTCCTGTTTCCTTGGGTGGTCAGATTACAAATGATTTCTTTTTTCTTCAGATGGTCCAATGTGTCACTTTTTCTACAGTGAACATGTTATCATTTTTATAATCGAATAAGGTGTTTAATTCAAGATGACACGGGGAAATTATTTCCAGTTTAGTTTAAAATAATTAAAATATAAGAAACAACAAAGGGCCTTCACAGAGACTAGAGGACCCATGCTCGCGTCCTAGGGGAGGGCCGCCTACCGTCAGTGACAATCATGCCTGCCTCCAGCGGCTCGTCGGAAAACGTTTTATAACTGATGCCACAGGGGCCCTCGTGAACGTTCAGGAAAGACCCCACACCGTGTCCCGTCCCGTGCAGGTAATCCAAGCCCGAATCCCACAACGCTGAGCGCGCAAAGGAGTCGAGAAGGTGGCCTGAAAGACACATGAAGAACCACTTGATACCTGCACGGCACTTTTCAATTCTCAAAACATTTTAGCCAAGAGGCTTGTTATGTTTGGCTCTAGAAGGTGAAACAGAAACCAGGGGTAAAAGTTACTAGAGGGTTCAGATTTCAGCCCAGCACAGGGAAGAACTAATGATAAGAGCCCCTGAGGAGGGCAGCTCCCCAGCCAGGCAGCGCAGTCTGAAGCTGGAGGATCTGTCTGGGATGCTGGTGAGGGGATGACAGCCCGCAGCAGGTGAGGGTGGCACTAGAGCCTGGCTGGTGTGGCTCAGTGGTTGAACATCAACCTATGAACCAGGAGGTCATGGTTTGATTCCCAGTCAGGGCACATGCCCGGGTTGCGGGCTCAATCCCCTGTGGGGATCAAGAGGCAGCCGATTGATGATTCTCTCTCATCACTGATGTTTCTATCTCTCTCTCCCTCTCCCTTCCTCTCTGAAATCAATAAAAATATATTTTAAAAAAGAAAAAAAAAAGAGCTGCACTAGATAACGTGGACATTCCCTTCCCAGCTCTGGGATCCTGAGGTTTTAGAATTACAAAGCTGAGATTCTAACCAGACTCAAGCAAGCAGGCAGGCACGACAATGAGGAAACCGACCCCCAGGCAGACGAGCGCAGGCCCAGCCTAAGCAGATTCAAGGCCCAGGTCTTGTTCATTCCCCATTCAGTGCCCTGCCCACCAACCCTCAGCAAGGAGGTACATATCTGAAGTCAGGGGCCCAGTAAAATAAACCCCAACATGCGTCCTAAAAGAACGCACTGGCCCAGAGCTGAAGGGCAAGCAGGAGGCTACATGGACGTCCACTGGCCCTGAGACTCATGCCCTGCTGACCTTTCCTGGAAGCCAGCAGCCCGTGTCACCCAACACCATCCATTGTCACCCAACACCATCCATTGTCACCCAACACCATCCATTGTCACCCAACACCATCCATTGTCACCCAACACCATCCATTGTCACCCAACACCATCCATTGTCACCCAACACCATCCATTGTCACCCAACACCATCCATTGTCACCCAACACCATCCATTGTCACCCAACACCATCCATTGTCACCCAACACCATCCATTGTCACCCAACACCATCCATTGTCACCCAACACCATCCATTGTCACCCAACACCATCCATTGTCACCCAACACCATCCATTGTCACCCAACACCATTCATGGTCAGGAGTGAAGCATACAGCTGACACCAGGCCAATCCCACACCTACTTCTTGGGAGGCCCTCTGAGCTCAGTCGGTGGGTGCAGGAGACTCACTCCATGCAGCACCCCACCCTGTGCCCTGGCTGGGCCAGAAGTGGGCTGGGGGCTGACACTGAGAGAGAAGGCCCTCTTTTCTTCCACTCAGATGTGTATGATGCTTGGATGGGAAAAGGCTGCCATGTGACAGAAGGAACCACCTACCTTTGGTTCCGGTTGGGAAAATGGCTGCACTCACAGCTATGTGGCCCTTGAGGACATACGTGAAGCATTCCTGCCAAAGAAAACCCAGGGAGGCATGTTGCAGAGCAGGCACGGGCACGCAATCCTGTGGTTTTCTGGTACTTCAGAAAGCCTTGCCTCTGAAAATTTGTCAGCAATACCACACAGAAGATCAAAGTAAAAAAAAAAGTCTGGTGGAAAAATGGTTGGCCTTGGAACCAATTTTCCAGAAAATCTTGGAATTAAATTCAGCAAAGAACTATGGGAGAGATGGCCCCCCAGGTCTTCCCCTTATCATGAGCATTCGGACAACCTCAATGTCATCTGAGCCTCGGGAAGACTGGAAAAGTAACAACCAGTGCTGAGGACATAAGCTAACATTACCGAGCTACTCCTCTGTGCCTGGCACGATGCTAAACACTACGTTTCATCCCACATCTCATGCCTGGGCACTACTGTCATCCACACTCACAGAGACCAGAGGTAGCAGACCGGGCCATGCAGTTCCAAAGTGGTAGCATCTGGCCTCAACCAGGCAATCCTGCCTCAACTTCTGGGCTCCCTACCACCTGCTATACCCGGGTTTATCCCTAGTGCCTGGACAAGAAGAGGGCTGTTTGGAAGGTCAGGGGCTTGCCACTAAGGTGCCGAGTCAGGACTCAACCCCACACTCCTCAATCTGGTCTGGGGCCCTTCCCACAGCACAAGGAGAGTCACACACAAGGGTATCTGGACTCAAGGTCAAACTCTTCTCAGGTGCTGGTGCCTACAGAGAGACAAGGCAAGGGACCAAAACTATGAAAGCTGCCCCAGTGCATCACAGGAAACCCTCCTTCCCGGGATAAGCTTCCTGAGGGGTTCCCCTGCGAGATTCGCTCAGAGACTCAGCCAACATGCACTGAGCAGTGACTGGGACCCAGGAACTTGCTCAGCTCATGGAACCTTCCCGACCAGCCTTGGAGGCGGGTGCTTTTATCCCCGGGTCTATGGATGGTCTAAGTGTTTCATTCCAAGTCACGGAGCCAACAGGCAGCAGAATAAGCTTCCTGAGGGGTTCCCCTGCGAGATTCGCTCAGAGACTCAGCCAACATGCACTGAGCAGTGACTGGGACCCAGGAACTTGCTCAGCTCATGGAACCCTCCCGACCAGCCTTGGAGGCAGTGCTTTTATCCCCGTGTCTATGGATGGTCTAAGTGTTTCATTCCAGGTCACGGAGCCAACAGGCAGCAGCCAGGATCTGAAGTTCCGTCTCCAGACTCCTGGTATACCTCTCTCTACCTTACAGCTGCTTCCTCCTCTCCTGACAGACAGACCAGAACCTGAGCAGCGTGTGCCACTGCAGAGGGTTCCTAGAGAGATGAGCCCAGACACAGAAATGCTGAACTTGAAAAAAAATCTAGATACTGTTTATAAAAAGCATGGATTTCAGTAACCCACTCCCATCCCCCAAGAGATTTCCTGTCTCGAGGCCAAAGCCATTTAAACTTGAATCTGAGCTGCTCTGACCTTAGCAGACAGAATGCTTTTAAAAGTTCTCTAATGATTAATTAACTGGATGTCATAAAGCAGATAAGCCTGACTCCACAGTAATGGGCTATTTTACTATCCCACACATAGTTTTTACTTATTTATACAATCCCTTTTCATAAAAACAATGCTCTTCTTAAGAAAGCAGAGAGGGCCTCTCGGGTTTTCTGCTCCACCTTACCTTCTCATAGGCCGTAGGGGTCCCAAAATGCATCGTCCGGGTCACATCTGTGGTTCCATCTCTTTCCAAAAGAAAAGGGCAAGTTAGTTTTCAGTCAAAATAAGCGTTTGCTCACATATGAGACAGGCAAGGGTGTGGAGAAATTAGAACCCTCATGATCACTGGTGAACTTGTAAAATAGTGCAGCCACTTTGAAAAACAGTTTCCAGTTCCTTCAAAGGTTAAACCTTGAGTTACCCTATGACCTGGCAATTCCACCACTCAGTAAATACCCAAGAGAAATGAAAACATGTATCTGCACAAAAACCTATGCACAAATGTTCATAGCAGCATTATTTACAATGTCCATAAGGTAGAAACAACCTAAATGTTCATCAACTGGCGAATGGATAAACAAAATGTGTTGTGTTCACACAATGGAATATTATTCAGCAACTAAAAGGAATAAAGTACTGACACAAGCTACAACATGGATGAACCGTGAAGACATTATGCTAAGTGATAGAAGCCAGACAGAGAAATCAACTTGAATCTGAGCTGCTCTGACCTTAGCAGACAGAATGCTTTTAAAAGTTCTCTAATGATTAATTAACTGGATGTCATAAAGCAGATAAGCCTGACTCCACAGTAATGGGCTATTTTACTATCCCACACATAGTTTTTACTTATTTATACAATCCCTTTTCATAAAAACAATGCTCTTCTTAAGAAAGCAGAGAGGGCCTCTCGGGTTTTCTGCTCCACCTTACCTTTTCATAGGCCGTAGGGGTCCCAAAATGCATCGTCCGGGTCACATCTGTGGTTCCATCTCTTTCCAAAATAAAAGGGCAAGTTAGTTTTCAGTCAAAATAAGCTTTTGCTCACATATGAGACAGGCAAGGGTGTGGAGAAATTAGAACCCTCATGTATCACTGGTGAACTTGTAAAATAGTGCAGCCACTTTGAAAAACAGTTTCCAGTTCCTTCAAAGGTTAAACCTTGAGTTACCCTATGACCTGGCAATTCCACCTCTCAGTAAATACCCAAGAGAAATGAAAACATACATCCGCACAAAAACCTATACACAAATGTTCATAGCAGCATTATTTACAGTGTCCAAAAGGTAGAAACAACCTAAATGTTCATCAACTGGCGAATGGGTAAACAAAATGTGCTGTGTTCACACAATGAAATATTATTCAGCAACTAAAAGGAATAAAGTACTGACACAAGCTACAACATGGATGAACCCTGAAGACATTATGCTAAGTGATAGAAGCCAGACAGAGAAATCCATACAATTTCACTTATGTGAAATGTCCAGAATAGCCAAACACACAGAGACAGAAAGCACAGCAGTGGTTCCCTGGGGAGGGCAAAATGGGAGAGTCTGGAATGGGAATGGGGTTTTTTGGGGGGTGATGAAAATGTTCTAAAATTGACTGAGGTGATGGTTGCATAACCGGATGAGTATACTAAAAACCATGAATTGTACACTTTAAGTGAGTAAATTGTGTGGTGTGTGAATTATGTCTCAATAAAGTTGTTACCCAAAATAAAATGAGACAAAGTGTGAATGCAAGGATGGCCCAATGCAGTGGGAGCGAACTCAGGCCCCGACTCACACGCTCTTGGTCTACAATGTGAGGACTGTTTCATGGGAGACAGCACTGCTGGGATTATGAAGAAAGGCAGGGGGAAAAAGTAAACAGGAGCCTGTTTCTAGCAAATGACAGCAAACTCCAATTCCTCTTACCAGGACAGCAAGTTTGACATAAAAATACCCAAATGCATCTCTTTGAAGATCCTAATCCACAGCCCTGACACAGAAAGGATAACTTCCTGAGTCCTGCTAAAAATGTAAAAGCAAACCAGAGTTTACATCCCATGCCCTACGTGCTAGGCTGCGGTCTCCAAGTACTTGGCTGAGCTCATTTAATGAGGTTCTCCATCAGCCCTGGTCCCGGTGGCAGTGGGGAATGGACCATGAAAAGGCCTTGCTCCTGCTCTCTTACTGCAGACAACACCTATTCCAGCTCCTTCTCATGGGTTCCACATCAAGACCCAACCAAATTTTGAGTTCTCCTCTGAGAAACTATTCTAGGGGATGACGATGAAAGCAGCAAGACATGAAGAAGGAAATTCAGAAATTCAGGGGCAACCTTCATTTCTCATTCACTCATTCAAAGTCATGCCCTCACTTCCCAAGGCCCTGGACTGCTGCAACGCCAGGGAGACAGCAGGAAGTTCACGGGCGGGGGCAGAAGACTTTGCAGTGGTTCTGAAAGCTCGCTTTCAGTTATTTATTTAGTATTTAACAATTTCCGGCCAAGGGCTTAATGTTTCTGTCAAACAGTCTTTTGTGGAAGAGAGTCACAACTGAGCTATGTCAACCAGGGGTGAAAAACAGGACAAGACATGGGAAAGACCTGGGGGTTAGGCGAGGCCAGGGGGGAGGTCAGTGGGGTGGGGTTGGGGGAGGAAGGAGACATATGTACTACTATTTGTAATACCTTAAACAATAAAACAAAATTAAATTTAAAAAATCATAGCTATATGTTCTTTAAAGCAAACTGATATAGAGTTAATAAACTATTCTAGAGAGGGGGGAAAAAAAAAAGACATGGGAAAGACTTCCTTAATGTCCGATCCAGAATGAGATGACCAGCTGAGCTCTCGGCTGGAGATTGGCTCGTCCCCCTACTCAAATGCCTTGACTCAACAGAGTGGAGTTCTACACATTGGACCATCCTTGCACTCACACTTTGTCTAGTTAAGGGAACAGCCCCAGTTCACTTACTTGTATTGAGCACCCGAGTCAATGAGGTACACCTCATCAAGCGACAAGGTCCTGTTTGTCTCCGGGACCGGCCTACGGAAGTAAATAAAAAATGAATTATTCCACAAATGTACTCACTTGCTAAGTTCAGGAGGAGGGCACATTTCATACTATTCTTACAACATAAGTAAGTCTGAAATGATATTTTAAAAGTAAGTTGCCCAATAACTTAATTATTCCAACTAATATTAAACTTCCACTATTTAAAGACCCAGTCAACCTATTTCCCCAACTAGAGAAAGAGCTAAGAAAAGGAAGAATAACATACTTCTTTATGCCTATCTCCATTTGTGTCTGGAACAAAATAGGTATTCGTGAGATCATTGTAAAAGCTACAAAAATAATTATCCATAGACACAACAGGGCCAAACTAGAGTCTTGAGAACTAGGCAGAGAGAACCTAGAGTCGCTTATCTCTGGGTGTGGGCCCCTGTCTCAGCTCCATGTCCCTCCCTCAGTGCTCACCCCATCGGGTGACTCCCCACTTGCTTCTCAGACCACCAGACAGGCAGGTGAATGGCTCCATTTGGGAGAAAAACTACAAGGGATTTTTGTTGTGAAAAGGGATGGATCATGATGCTCTTATGCCGCAGCACTTCTTTCAAATGAGCATGAGGTATTTTTAAAAAGTGATCTCATTTCCTCGTGCCTTTTTCCACATAATGTCACTGCCCTGAGAGATGCTAAAAAGGGATGGGAGCAGTCCAGGGCTCCTCCCTGCCGCTGAGAGAGGTGCTCCTTTATTTCCAAGCACCACCCCCTCCTTGGCAATGAAGGAGGAGAAGCAAATCCCCACCCTTGCTCTGAAATGTTTTAATGTGTTAATTATCTGGAAATTCTAGGATAGTGTCCAGCCAGGAAATTTATCACCTAAGTGAAACATAAGACAAAAGCTGGAGTCCTTTTGACATTTTAATGTTGGAACAGAGGCAATCATACGAGAGAACTGTGCAATCACGCCTGTGACTAGCTCCCACGCACAGCTTCAGAATTTGCCCCAAGACCAGAAACTTGAAAAGGAATGATCAAAAAGGGGGTGGTGGACCTGTGCCCCAGGGCAGCACCCTGAACCTAGTAGCACCCCTCTTGTCTGGCAGGGATGCTCGGCTCTTGGCCCATGGGCTCTGGTGAGTGTCCAGCCAGGAAATTTATCACCTAAGTGAAACATAAGACAAAAGCTGGAGTCCTTTTGACATTTTAATGTTGGAACAGAGGCAATCATACGAGAGAACTGTGCAATCACGCCTGTGACTAGCTCCCACGCACAGCTTCAGAATTTGCCCCAAGACCAGAAACTCGAAAAGGAATGATCAAAAAGGGGGTGGGGGGCCTGTGCCCCAGGGCAGCACCCTGAACCTAGCAGCACCCCTCTTGTCTGGCAGGGATGCTCGGCCCTTGGGCTCTGGCAGGTCTCCTGGAAAATCCCCAAATGCTGGGGTGCCAGGCTTCAAGCCCACAGAGAGGGAAAAGGAGGTGCTGATTACTTCCCCATCCATAACAGGGTGTTCCACAACGTAGTGATAAGCTTTTTTAGTATGGAGTTTTTTAGGACTAGTGCATCAGGGAAAGCTGCCATTATAGGGAAACACACACACACACACACTAAAAAATTCTAATCATCAAGACCCAAGGGCTCTGAACACAGCTTCTGCCGCCTCAGAGAGGAGGGCGGGACAACCGTTTGACTACCCGTCAATGCCATACATCTGAGCCTAAGAGGAGGTTCCCGGAGGCAGAGACTGGAGCATTTAGAGAAAATAAGATCTTAAGGTCTTACTGCCCATAGAGGAACCGTGTCAGGGGACACACAGGGGTGGGCACGGGGCCTCCCCTGCTCAGCCCCTGTGCAGGAGCAGCCGCAAAGCCAGGCAGCGGGCTCCTCGGCGGCCTTACGCGTAGTGAATGATGGCACCGTTGGGTCCCGTACTGGAAATCGTTGGGAAGCTCAGGTCCACAAAGTCAGCCTGTTGCCTGGAGCAGAAAGACACGCGGAGCAGAGTGGCAGTTGGTTACTGTGCCGAGAATCAGGGCCCTCCCAGCCTCATTTAACTCGCCAAGGAGATGAGCACAGTGTTCCCGGGACCCTCACGGACCCTCACCTGCGAAATTCCTCCGCTTTGTCGGCAGCTGAGATCTCCGTCACGCCGCCTTTGGGCACCTAACAAGGAAGTGACCGTCCATGTGTATCCGTATTAAAGAGGGTATACTGAAAGCTTACTTCTTCCTCAGCTCCCATGTCCCACTGGCCAATGTATAGGACGCAGATTAGGTCTCATCTTTAACGAGGAGAACATTTCCAAAGGCTCTCACCAAAGCCATCCAAGGTGAAGGGTTTCTATCTAGTTTTTCCACTCACTATTTTATACCTCAGGGTTACATCTGGCACCTCCCAAAACTTAATGCATCTAAGTTTAACAAATTCTAAAGCATCCCCTCCTAAGAAAGTTATCCAAAATAAATAATAACGATAAGTATGATGATATTATTACAGGGTTACTAATAATAGCAAAAAAAAAATTCAAAACAATCTAAACATCTGAAATAGGAGGAATGCGTAATTAAATCAGTCTAGCCACTAAATGCAATCTCCATTTAAATCATTGCTTAAAGCCTCAAAGCACATGGAAAATGCTCACACTATGATGCCAAGTAAATAAAATAAACAAAACAAAATCTTATTTGCATACTGAGAATTATGTGAAAATGATTTACAATGAAAAAATTATTTACACAGATGAACAATAGCCAGCAGAGAGAAAAATAGTCACACTGGTGGCAATAAGGATGATATTGTCTTTTTCCAATTTAAGCTACTTTTAATATTTAAAGGGAATCTGATATTATGCAATAATAGCACAAAGAAACAACCCTCCTGTCAACCACAGGGAGTGAAAGGGCAGGAATTAACATAAAAAGTTTAATGGCTTAAATTGATGTTCAAAATGTACACAAAGAGCCTGGCCGGCTTGGCTCAGTGATTGAGCATTGAGCTATGAACCAGGAGGTCATGGTTCAATTCCCGGTTGGGGCACATGCCTGGGTTGCAGGCTTGAATCCCAGTATGGGGTATACAGGAGGCAGTTGATCAATAATTCTCTCTTATCATTGATGTTTCTATCTCTCCCTCTCCCTTCTTCTCTGAAATCAGTAAAATATAAAAAAATAAAACAAAGAATTTTTAAACAGACACAGAGCAAATTTCCAGAAAAAAAAAATACAACTATTAAAAGAGAGGACTAAAATCAGATCCAGATCTTAGACACCGTGAACACCAGAGCATGGAAGGTGCCTTGGTCAGAATCACACATATTAATTCCTGGACAATCTGTATCCATTTATTAAACAAAGACTAAAAACCAACCTCTTTCTCCAGCCAGTTAAAGAGTTCACAGAGGGCAACAGCATCTTTAATCTGTGCAAACAATAGAGACATTTTTTAAATATTGCTGAAAATCAAATCATAGTTTCAGAACCTAGTCCTAACAGGATACAGAGAGGGCTGTATCTGCAGGGCACAAACCATCAGCAATTGGGGCTCGACATGCATTTCCTGCGACAAGTCTGCAGCAATTCCCCTCTCAGGGACAGGCTGCTCTACTGTCCAGCAGTTCAGGTACAGCGACCCCCCCCCCCCCCCCCCCCCCGAGCACACGCAGCTCCCTCGGCAGGTTCACTCCTATCCTACAGGGGCCAGAAAAGACAGGCCACTGCTGAAAGCTATCTCTGGGCCCCAAATCTTTCTAGACCCTCCGTTGGCTTTGAAACACAATCTGGGTCCTTTAAGAGGCTTCGCCTTCTTCATTTTCATCTTCGTCATCATCACCATCATCTAAACTATCATCATCAATATCTCTTTTTGTGTTGTATGCTATAGTTTGTTAAGATCTAGCCCATCAAGTGCTTTATCTCATTCTCTCATTAACTCTAGAAGGCTCAGAGAGGCTCCAGCCTTGTGCCAAGCTCAAGGCCACAGAGCAGGTGAGGAGCTGGGCCTTTGGACCACCACACATCCCCTCTTCTGCACAGGCTGCCTTACTCACGTGAGCTCGCCTCATGCCTTCTGATTCGGCAGAATTCTTCACAGCTTTGGCAATGCAGATGGGGGTGTAAGGCATACAGCAGCGATGCTCCTAGGGGCAAAGGGCAGTAGGATGGGAGATCGAGGTTGGCTCCCCTCACCCAGACCAAGGCAACCACCTCTTCTCCTGGCACACCACACTTCAGACAAACCATTGGAAGAACTTCCACTCAGGACCCCCTCAAGCTGGCCAAGCCATGGGATCCAAGGACCTGCTTCTATTGGTTGATGACTGAGCATAATGAAAGGGGCTTGTGAGCTCATCAAAAAAGATGAAGTAGCCCATCCGGCGTGGCTCAGTGGTTGAGCATTGACCTATGAACCAGGAGGTCGAGGTTCGATTCCCAGTCAGGCACATGCATGGGTTGTAGGCTTGATTCCCAGTGTGGGGCGTGCGGGAGGCAGCCGATCAACGATTCTCTCTCATCATTGATGTTTCTATCTTTCTCTCCCTCTCCCTTCTTCTCTGAAATCACTAAAAATATATTTAAAAAAAAAATGAAGTACATCAAACAAGGTATTTCTTTTCTATCACCTACCCCCTGAGCTCTTTGAGACTGTTGGCTGCCAGATCAGCAAGATATTGCTTTTCAAGCTTCCATAGTTGTGGTGAGAGTTCCCTAAGGGATCAAGGTTAGACTGAAATAACCCCTTTATTGCTGCACAAAGGAGGCTTTTTCCAATGTCTGGGGACACACATGACTGATGAGGGAGGGCTCCTGCTCCTTCCCCTTCTCGCTCAGGGCTCACACATCAGTACTATTCATGTTCTGACCTTGAAGGGCTGGGAAAACCCTTCCCCATTTGAGAACAAGGTTGAATCCAGCCTGTGTTATAGGGAGAGGGGATCAGGACCACCTCACACTTGCACAGAGCTTCTCAAAGGGCTTTGCTCCCTCCACTCTTGTTATTCTCTCACACACAGAGAAGGCAGGCGTGATCCCCACTTAAGTCAAGGAAGAAAAGCTCTGGGTAACTGAGTGGCTCCCAGTGTGACGGTGGCAGGGGTGTGATGACAAGCCAGGTCTAGAGGCCCAGGCCTGGGCTTGTCAATGGCCACCTGGCGGCCAGAGGCCCAGGAAGGACAGAACGCCGACATTTCAGGTGGCTTGGACTCCGGTCCTGCCCCGGGCCCCAATTAAAATGAAGGGACAGGGATCGCCCAGCAGAAGCTCAGTCGAGGGCAGGGCTACCACTATTATTTGACCTTTGACAAGTTGCCAATTCCCAAAGCTTCTCTGGGCCTCAGGTCTTCTTACTTATAAGATATTGGGGGGCTGGGGGTGGAGTTATGTTCCCCAAACTTCAGGTTTTCTCATACCACCTGCACAGCTCTTCCCCTGGCTGCCTACCCCCTGCTCTCTCATTTCCTTAAAGCTTTTCTTTAAACTATCTTTAAATCAACTTAGTTTCTTAAACTCAACTTTGTCTTAAGAAATAATCTTTATATCACGCTATCACATGCTGGTTATATTTTTCCTAGCACACACTAAAACACTTTGAAAGCGGATACCTTTAAATAAACCAAAGTATTAATGTGTACCAACTAAGACCGTCTTTCGTACCACGCTCTGGAAAGCACAGGACCCGGTGGGCTCTAAGGGCCCTGAGACTCTCAGGATGGCTCCGACCCAACAGCCAGTCCTGGGGGGGTCTGCCTGACCGACCTCTGCTTCAGAGACAAGGCTATGCGATGCCAGAAGTGGGAAAGGGCCGGCCCGTGGAGTGTGGCAGAGTTTATCTGGGCTTCAGTGGGGCTACCAACCTTGGGGATGGCCTCGCTCACAGCGTAGCTGGCCTTGTCGCTGACCCACACCTTCTCCTTCGGGGACAGGCTGGTGCACAGAGCCTTGAGCTCATTCAAGATGGACTTGTAGGGAAGCACCTGGATTCTGTACTCAGCTTCCAGGCTCAAGTCAAGCAGCAGGTGCTCCTTCACGCTGGGGGCATCTATGCGGTCACCGTCAATGAAGAGCCTGCAGAGGGGCCACAGGTGAGGCGACAGAAAGAGGAGGGCTCATGGATGGGAGCACAGACCCACAGGCAACAGGCTCGGCCCTCTGGTAATCAACACCAGGCAAGCTCCCCATTCCTTTCCCAAGTCCTGCTCTGTGGGCTGTGTACACTGTCCCAGTGTGTACTGTCACCATCCACCCAATTCCCCAAGTCAGGACCTGGGCACGGTCTTCCTTGATGCCCCTCCTTCCCTCCTTAAGCTCTTTAGACCAATAGCCTAAAAGGCATCATATCTGTCCAGCTTTAGCTCCAGCCTGTCCCAGTCACTGCCCTTGTTCAGGCCACTGGCATCTCTCAGCCTCCTACCTGGTTTCCCTGCCTCCAGCCTTCCTTCCCATCCTGTTTATCACAGCCAAAATTCTTTATAATTTCTAAGGCTGATCCCTGTGATCCCACAGGGCCCTCGGGACATGTGGCCTCTGCTCACCTTTTGGCCTTACACTCTATGTTCCAACCACACTGACTCCTCCGGGTCCTCCACACACACTGTGCTCTCTCCTGCCTAGAGGCTCGGAAATGCTGTTCCCCATGCTTAGATCACCACCATTCACCTAGCCAACTCACATGAACCCTTACTCTCTGCTCTGCTCTCCCCAAGAGGCTCCTGACCCCACGTCTAGCTCAGGCTCCTCCTATAACACCTGTACCCATCCTACTGACCAGCTGGTCCCTACTTAGGTGCCCAAATCCCCCGAGGAGACACTATCTCCCCAACTCTAACCCGGGACCTGGTCTGTCTCATTCACTCCAGCACCCAATAGAGACCCTTGCACAGCCGTGGGCAAACTACGGCCCGCGGGCCGGATCTGGCCCGTTTGAAATGAATAAAACTAAAAAAAAAAAAAGACCGTACCCTTTATGTAATGATGTTTACTTTGAATTTATATTAGTTCACACAAACACTCCATCCATGCTTTTGTTCCGGCCCTCCAGTCCAGTTTAAGAACCCACTGTGGCCCTTGAGTCAAAAAGTTTGCCCACCCCTGCCCTAGCACATAACAGGCACTCAGTAAATATGTTGTCTGCATGTAATAAGCCATCCCAATAGAAGAGTAACGGCAGGAAGGCCGCAGGCACCTTTACAAGATCAACTATGATTTGAGGAGGTGTGACTCAAGGGGTCTTCCAGCGTCATTCTGACCTCCAAAGTGACTGGGTTTATTTGCATGTGAACCCAGGATTGTGGCCTGAACAAGACTTTGCAGCAGGAATTTTGGGAACTAACCTCACTTGGTTTTGTTCGGATGTCCTTGCCTACTTATTCTTTTATCCCATAATACTATAGAGAATTTCCTAGATTTCAAATCATCTGGTACAGAGGCAGGATATAAATAAATTCCTGCTGTTAACGAAAGCAAGAGGGGGGAAGGGACAGGGGGCAGGAAGAGGAAGAGCGAATGTGAGGCAGAGGCTGGGGGCCCAATCAGAAAGGGGACACTGGGGCTCCGAGGTGCTGTGGGGCAGACTCACTTGATCGTCTCTAGTCCTATGATTGCGTAGGAGAAAAATACCGGATTGTGCTCCACATCTGATCCTCGGAGATTGAACAGCCCTAAAAAACACACACACACAAACAAACAAGTCCCTGTCACCGCCTGAGGGGAGATTTGAAGGGGTGCCTCGCAGGGGAGGTGAGAGCTGTGGCTCGCAATGGAAGGGCTCAGTGGCATCTCAGAAAGGCAGGCACCTCACTTTCTGCTTCCACCTCTGGGCTGCAGTTGCTCGTGTCCGCCAAACGAGGGCGCCAGAACTGTTTCTTAAGCTGCCGCCTCGCTGGCCCAAGGAGGGAATGGAGGAGTTATTAGTCAGAAAACACAAGAAATGCCCTTCAAACAAAGAGTCGCAATGGTCCGCCTGGTGGTGACCCGCCAGGCCTGACCGCAGAAAACCTCTGGCACTCCCAGCTAACGGGGAAGGAGCCAAGCACTGTCTCCCTTCCGAGGCAAACAACGGAGGGTGCAAAACTGAGACCCACCCAGGAGGCCCTCAGGACAGGGTCACGGAGCCCCGCGGAGGCGGAGCTTCCCGGCAGAGGAACAAAAGCATGAGTCAGAGGGGCCCACGATGAAACCTGAGCCTGCGGCCCACCCAGAGGTTAGCCCTGCAGCCGCTGGGCAGAGACCGGCCCACAGCCAGCCTCAGGGGGTTTGGTGAGGTCACTGCTGTCTGAGAATCTAGATGAAGGACAGGCAGAGAGCACAGCTCTGGTCGCTGGGCCTCCGGTTGCCTAATGCGCTCTCTCCTGAGGGCCAGAGTGCTACGAGACCTGGTGCAAAAAGTGCTGCCTCTATTTTAAAAGAACGGCTTCTCAAAGTAAAGCAATGAGGCAACAGTTCTTGTCTATCAGACTAAACTAGCACTTTAAGAAAAAGAAAAAAAAAAAGATGGCGCCTGGGCTGGCCAGACTGTGGCACCAGGGGCCTACTCACATGCCCCTGTACAACCTTCCTGGCAGGTAAATGGCAAGCTAGGTCCAGGCCCCACCGTACACATATTCTCTATTCTGTAATACCACCACTAAAAGCCTACCCGAAAGAAGAAGAAAACGATCAGAAACTAAGATCCAAATTTTGATGCACCAAGATTTTGATGGAAGCATCATACTAAAATCGTGGGAATATTGGAAATAACCAAAGGTCATCCTTAGGGGAACGGTTAAGTAAATATAACCACATGCTAGGATATCTAAGAATCCTTTGAAATCATGCTTTTACATGCTTACAGTATACTGATACATTTTAAAAAATCAAGCTACAAAATTATATATATGCACAGAATGTTCAAAGTGATTATCTCTGGGAAACAGGATTATTGGTGATTTTTTTTTTCTTCTTTCTACTTCCTCTGCATTTTCCACGATGGGAATGTGTGGTTTTTTAGTAACAAAGGGGAGAAATTAGCTTTATCTGTTACCTTCTCGCGTGCTGAGGTTATTAAGTTAATCAGGGATGTAAACACTGATACAGTTGACAAAGTTTGGGGCTGGGGACTATCGGGGCTCTCACTCGTGAGAAAATAAAAAGTGAAGGCAGTGCCTCTCCTCAGCTACCCTGGGTCAAATCTAGTCAGAACACAGCAGACAGAACAGATGCCTTCAGTTCTGGGAGATAACAGAAGGTACTGAATAATTACATGCGGGTCATTCAAGGTTTAAAATTTGAGAAATGGCTATTCTATCAAAAGGCTTCACGGAGACCTTTTTCAGTTCCTAAGTTTTCTGAGGTAGAAATAGTTCTAGAATATTCTCACTGGAAAGAACTTAGGGCACCACAGGATAAGCAGAAAAGTAAAAATGTCTCCTATGACAGCACTTGTCCCCCTGTAGAGGGAGGGACATGAATGCTGGCAGGTCCACAATGTGGGGAGCAGAGTTCCTCCCTCACAGGTGTCCCAGTCCCGGGAAACTGGCCAGAGGTGGGAGCCTCCACAGATTTGGCACCAGCCTCGGTGAAACACTGCTCAGGGCCAGGCTACCCGCCCTCCCCCGCTCCCGATAACTCCTTCTCCATCCGACTTGGCATATGTATAACCATTTGGTGACACAGTCTCCTCGGTATTCCCTGGCCACTCAGAGAGCTGCGTGGCCTGAGAACACGGATTCCCAGAGAGCCAAAGGAGAGATGAGGCAACATGCCCACCCGGCACTCACACGCGATCTCATCCAGGGCGGTGACCACAAACCACACCACGTTCCTCTCGGCCATTTTCAACCGAAGGTCTGCAACCTTGTCCTTCCAGGAGATGCCTGCAAAAAACACACGGGCTTGCCACTCCAGCCCTAGTCCTGGGACCTGCGTCCCAGACATTCTTAGCCGGCGCCACATCCCAGGGAGCGTGTTGTGTGAGCAGACGGAAACCTGCAATCGAGCCCTACACAAGAGGTGTGACTGTCCCAGCCACTTGACCCGAGAGAGCCCTGATGACCTCGCCAGCAAAACGAATTCATGTGTTTATCCAGCAAATGTCTATGAAGCATCACACTTCCCAGGCATAGATATCTGCCGGGCCATGCTGGTCACTGCTGTCACAGCTCTGAGCTACACCCAGTCCCTGCCCTCACGGGCTTACAAGTCTAGAAGGGAGGACAGGCAATTAAACCAGCCATTAGTTGCACTATTGTATAAAAATCAGTGCAACAGAGGAAGCCCTGGGAGCATTGAAAACACACTCCCCTGCAGAGAGAACTCATCCAGTCTCAGAGGTCAGGGGAGTACCATCCACCACTTACATTCCTGGAGCAGCAAGGCTCATCTGTCGGTGCTAGGACCATGGGGTCCTCTGCAGCCTGACTCCGTGTGACTATGCTTCCAAACACACCTGCCCTGTAGGATAAAGGCTCCCTGCTGCTCCCCAGGATTAAATCCCCCCTCCGCACCACCACCACTACCATCACCCACCATCAAGCAGCACTTGTAACTCTGGTTACAGCCACCTGTGCACAGGATAGGCATCTGTCCTATTCACCCAGCACCTCGCATGCTATCCTGCACTCAAATGTTTGCTGAACAGAAGTTTTACCAGCAACATTTGTTCTCCCCTCTCCCACAAGCAATAGGCCAGAGCCTCTGCTTCAGTTTTGAAAAAAAAATTCAAAATACGCTGATGGAAAATGTTTAGCTGACCTGGGCCCCTCAGTGGACCCATCCCCCCACGATCTGCTATACCCTCAGCGAGGGCATCGCAAGGAGAGAGAGCTGGGGCTGCCCCCACAACCAAACGCTGCTTTGAAGCTCAGCACAGGAATGTGATTTAAAACTTGGCTGAGAGTCCCGGCTGTAATGCTTTCTTCCCAGGACCCCTCTGGGCAATCTGCCTGCATTCCAGACATCCCCCTTCCACCTCTCGTCTCTATGTCTGCAGCAAGGCTCCCTCCCCAGCAGCCCCACCTCCCAGGCCTTCCCCTCTGCGCCCCTCACTGTCCCATAAACCCACACTTTCATCCCTACAAACTCTCACAGAACCTTCTCCTCACCCACCACTATTACACAGGCCACTACCCACACCCCAAAACCTGGGAAGAAGAAAGTACAAGAGGGCAGGGGGCCTGGGAAGGTAAGCCCACAAAATGCCAGCAGAAGAAAAGGAAGTGGCACCTGGAAACCAGTATAAGACGGCTTAAGGGACAGTGAGCAACCAAGTGGTAAAAACAAAACGAAATAAGCAAACATCTTAGCGGCACCCAAAGTCTGCCCCAAGAGCTTTGCAGGAATAAACTCTGACAAAGTAAGTGGTGAGTAGGTGGCAACAGTGGAAATAAATAAAGCTTCTGCTTTCGTCAAATGCCCCACTGGACCAGGGCGGGGCAAAAACCTCCCATCACTCAGCCTTGACTTTGACTCAGAGGACCGGGATGGAGACCTGGGGACAGGGGGAGGGGACGATGGCGGGAGGCCCTGCTGGGCACAGCTGCAGTTCTGACCTGTGTAATCCAGGCCCAGAGTGAGGAGGGGCTTGCACGGGCGCTCAGGACGGTCTGTCCAGATCTTGTCCACCAGGTTCTCCTTGACAGGAATGAGGTGGTGGCCGGCGCTTCGCAGGACCTTGGCCATCTTCTTCCAGTAATCTGAGGGGAAGCACACCGGCCCAGCCATGAACGGGATGCCCAGAACAGGCAGCAGGGCCTGGAGAGCCCGGCCCCCTCTGAAAGGCGATCCTGCCGGGGCCCTGCGCTGGGTGTGCGGGATGAGAACTGTAAAAGGACGTCTTCACCACCAATGGCCTCCCCTGGCCTCGATGCCAGGATTCATCTCCTCACCGTGACCTTTATTGTGATATCGAGTCGTGCTGAGCCCACAAATATTCCACAGCCCACGAGCAAGCAAGGAGGGCGGAGAGGCACCGAGAGCCCACTTCCTCCCCCGAGTGGAAGGCCCCTGCGCACTCACCTGTAGGAATGATCAGGGGGTCCACACCAACCCTGGATCCTTCCGGAAGCACACTCACCAGCCAGTCTTCCTGAGTTGGCGTGTCCTTCAGACCTACAGAGGGAAGAACTGATGAGAAACAAGTCCCAGGGGGCCCAGGCTCAGGTCCCACCCAGAAGGATGCAGAGCATGACCGCAGGGTGGTCACTGAGCGCCTCTAAGGTGGACTGGCAGGACTGGACAATCTGGCCCTCCCTTACCGGGGAGGCTGTGAGAAGTGTAAGACAGTCTGTAAGGGAAGCGTAAGATAACGGTGAGAGAGAAGAAGGAAAGCAGCAGGATTCGCATAAAACCCTGGTGAAAGTGGCATCCTGGGAACACTGCGTCATAGGTCCACTGTCAGAGTGAATATCATCTCACCAGCCCTCAGTCACCTCATCGAAGGCTGGTCACTGGGTGAGAATGTGGGTGGCGATAGGGTGAAGGCTGGGGACTGGGAGCTCCCCTTACATCCCACACCAGGTAAGGGGAACACACACGCCAGGTAAGGTGAACCCACACACGCCAGGTAAGGGGAACACACACACCAGGTAAGGGGAACACACGCACCAGGTAAGGGGAATACACACACCAGGTAAGGGGAACACACGCACCAGGTAAGGGGAATACACACACCAGGTAAGGGGAACACACGCACCAGGTAAGGGGAATACACACACCAGGTAAGGGGAACACACGCACCAGGTAAGGGGAATACACACACCAGGTAAGGGGAACACACGCACCAGGTAAGGGGAATACACACACCAGGTAAGGGGAACACACGCACCAGGTAAGGGGAATACACACACCAGGTAAGGGGAACACACGCACCAGGTAAGGGGAATACACACACCAGGTAAGGGGAACACACGCACCAGGTAAGGGGAATACACACACCAGGTAAGGGGAACACACGCACCAGGTAAGGGGAATACACACACCAGGTAAGGGGAACACACGCACCAGGTAAGGGGAATACACACACCAGGTAAGGGGAACACACGCACCAGGTAAGGGGAACATACACATCAGGTAAGGGGAACACACGCCAGGGAAGGGGAACACACACACACCAGGTAAGGGGAACACACATACACCAGGTAAGGGGAACATACACATCAGGTAAGGGGAACACACACACCAGGTAAGGGGAACATACACATACCAGGTAAGGGGAACACACACACCAGGTAAAGGGAACACACGCCAGGTAAGGGGAACATACACA
>NW_005366873.1:4809594-4830963 GCF_000412655.1 Myotis brandtii | reverse complement strand
GTAAGGGGAACACACACGCCAGGTAAGGGGAACACACGCCCCAGGCCCTCCCATCATCTGGAAGGCAGCATTGAGGAGAGCAGAGCCTGTCCCCAACCATGCCTGACTAGAGGGCTACGCACGAGTCTCAGCAGCAAAGAAATCTTTCCTGAGATCCCAAGGGGGACACACCACCATCCTTAACCAGGTTCCCGGGACTTCCCAACTCCAGAGAAAGCAGCCTTTCTGTTTCTAAGAGACTACCCTTAGGACACCAAGGAAGCCTCAAGATATTCCAGTTTTTCTTTCATCCAAGCCATCTATGTTTAGGATGTATATGTTTCCGTCAGACTTTGGCTAACCAATTAATAACTTGGTAAAATATATGCATATTTAGAGTGAAAGTGCACATATTCTACAACAGTGCTTATCTTTACTAGTTTCTCTACTGAGCACTGATAACCTCGTAACCACAGAAGGGAAGTTCAAAGGTTTAAAAGGAAATGAGCTCATGAATAAGTTCTACAAAACTTCCTGGAAGCTGGGACTGGGTTGTTATTTTGCTATTTGATTCTTTCCTATTTTTTTCCAAACCGCTAAACAAGCCACTTTCTTTAATGCCCTTAGCGTTAACTTTCACAGGACGAAGTCGTGTCCTCCCCTGGCAGACAGATACTTGGCAAAGCCAAAGGATGAATCACTCAGCAACCAAACCCACCAGAATCTCCCGACAGGAGAGTTGCCTGAGGAAAGGGGGGCTTAGGGAAGAGAAGTCTCAGAGAAAAAACTAGAGGGGGGCTTGGAGGGAACAAGGCCTCATCCCTCGGGGCCACCACACCCCACTTCAAGGAGTGGGCAGACAGTATCGCTCTTCGGACACCTGACCCCCAGTGTGCTCCCAGAACTCACAGCTGGAGCTCTGGGCCCCCAGGAGAGATGCCCACACCTCAGGGGTACGCCAAGCCATCCACTGGGTGCAAGCAGGAAACATGAGAGATTCCATTTGTATTTATTTTTTCTACAAAATAAAGAAATTAACCTTTGCTCAAATTTGAAATACAGATGGACACTAGCACATAGATATACACATATATTAAGGGTGCATGAGCCATTAACAGAGGCATGCAATTAACAGTTCAGAGGCCTAGTGGCCTGTCCATTTATAATAGTCCCACAGCCCCAAATGCCTGTGTGTATGTGCATGTGTGTGTCAGAGAGAGAGAGAGAAAGAGAGAGAGAGAGAGAGAGAGAGAGAGAGAGAGAATGAGAGAGTGAGAGAGTGAGAGAGAGAATTACAATAAATCTATAAATCCATTGTCAGGACAAAAATGTTCCTCAGGCCTCCCTAAGATAAACAACACATTATCTGTGTATATGGAGACTGTGGGCCCCGCACAAGCACACACACACCCTCAGTAGGATAGCTGCTTGGATCTTGGTGTCACCTCAACTCAACTCTGCCAACAGCCTCTGTTTCCTGAACTGGGAGTCTGCTTTCCTCTTTATTTCCGACATCAAACAAGAAATGTTAGGTATTTGCCTCCTCTTCTCTCTCCCTCAGCCCTGGCAGCCCCCTTTCCCTCCTTATCTTCTACTCTCCAAGTTCCAAATTCAAGAGAAAGAGACCTCTGTACAGCCTCTAAAACCATGTTCCTGAAGACTACTTTAACGCAAGGAAAATTCAATGAAAAACCAGAGTTTTTACACACACACACACACACACACACACCTTATTAGCCAATAAACACTGAACTCTACACTTTCCATATATTATTTCTTTAATTTTCACCGTTTTATGTGGTACTTACTATTGTTACCCCATTTTACAGATGAGGAAACTGAAGCCCTGAAAGTGGAGTAACTTGACCATGAAAGTTCCAGACCCGTGCTCCTGCCCTGGGCTCTTCTCCAAAGCTGAGCTGCCAGAGGCGAGTCCAGGATCCTCAGCGGGAGAGCTTCCTAGCCTCTGTTGCCAATGGCGCCTGACCTTTATCTGACTCCGAATCACGAGGCAGCAAAGAGCAGTGGCCCTGGCGCATCGTCGAGCACATGGCAAAGCCTGGGATCTGTAGCAAATCAGCTGCCCTCTCTGGCCCTCAGTTTCCTCCACTAAAATGAGTATCCGGAACCGGAACCTTCCAAAATTGCACACACGAAGGTATGTACATACAAGGATGCTATTTTCTTGGTTTCCCTTGTGCCATGCACTGGACTGTGTCCCCTCAAAGTTCGCATGTTGAAGCTCTAACCCCCAATGTGACAGTATATGGAGACAAGGGTTTTAGGAGGTTAAATGAAGTCACAAGGGTGGAGCTCTAATCCAACAGGATTGGTGGCCTTTGAGGAGGGAGAGGAGACAGGCACCTAGCCATGTAAGGACACAGTGAGAAGTCTGCAAACCAGAAAGAGTGCTCTCACCAGACCCGGCCCACGCTGCCCCCCTGATCTCAGACTTCCAGCCTCAGAATGAGAGAATAAAGTTCTGTTGTCGAAGCCACCTAGTCTCTGGCATTCTGTACGGCAGCCCAAATAGACCAACACACCTTGGATTCTAAAAAGGGTCCATGACCCCATAAGAGGGTTAAGGTCCAGGAGGCCTGGCCAACTTAAGGTTGGGATGGCCACACATCTACGCACCCATCCTCATGAGCGTCCAGTTGCTGTCCATCTGCTTGGCAGCCTGGAGAAAGTAGCGCCCATCCGTCCACATGGCTGCATGGTCTTCTGTGATGATGGCTGTGCCTGGGGCAAGGGAACAAGGACATGAGAAAGGTTTCTGACAACTGCCCGAGAGCTGCACAGAAGGAGAGCAGACAGGCAAGCACAGTGTGAGCACCAGCTCCTGTGCAGCCTGGCCACCCCCCACCACCCAGTGGGCAGGTGGCCTTTCACTCCAGGGCAGCCTCCAGGCAAGAGAAGGCAAAGCCCTCAGAACCAGCTGTGGGCCAGGCTCTGAAGGAAACAGCCCTGCGGCAGCCAGGCTGCCTGGACCCTGGTACCTATGTGGCATGAGTCAATGCCAGAAGAACAGAGGACTGGGATCTAAGGCCAAAATGGCCTCATAATCCATGAGATGGAGAAACGGTTCCTGCTCAGCAATCACAGTGATCCACTCCACCAGACACCCCGAAGGAGTGGGAGACCCCCCGGGCCCCTGGGAGTGTTCGTGATGGCTCAGTAGGAGTGTGTGCCTCCCACCTCCACCTGCCTTCAGTTCCCACAGACCTGGCAGAGCTCAGGGCTTTCGGCAGAGGTGTCAGCCAGTCCTAAGTGCCAACCAACACAAGCACTTACATCAAAGGAAGCAACGGGCCAACTCCGAGGAGAGAGGGGCTCTTGCCGAGGCTAGCTAGCTTAAGGATGCGAGTCTGAAATGGGGACACCCTAAAACTCAAGGGCACAACAGCTTTGGGAAAGTGAGGGCAGGGCACCAATGAGGCTCAGCATTAACCTTTGCCATTTACACCGGAAGTGAAAAGAAAGAAATCAAAAGCCAACCACCTGGAGAACTGAGCAGGACCAGTAAGCAAAGGTGGGGGTGCTGGGGGATGTGAGGGTCCCATGAATTATTTGCAGTGCTGGTTGCACAGGTATATTCCATTTAATTGATATGATTCCCCGTATTTCTGTTATATTCAAGAAGAAGTTCCAAAACATTTTTTAAATAAAAAACTTTAAAACTCTAAAAGCCAAGGCATCAAGGAAAGGGTCGCTCCCAGGGGACCGCGGGGAGCTGGAGGATGCTGGGAACTCGCACGTTTCTGCAGGGGCTCGATGGGGAACGTCTGGTTTGCATTTTCTTTTTGGTGCTTTATCACAGGCTGAAACTCGTTCCAGTTATTTTTGGGAGGCAAACAAAAGTGTAGAAAGAACAGAGAGAGAGTTTAGCGACTCACCCGCAGAGCCATCAAATCCAGAGACGAAGGCCCGCCGACAGTCGCACGGGGCAATGTACTCACTCTGAAAAACAAAAAGGGCGAGGCATTGGACCCCAGTCAGTCACACGCTGGCGCCGGGCTCAGCCCTATGCGAGGCCCACAGAGACTACACAGGCTGGCGAATCCTTGGCACCTGCCTTCAAGGGACAGACAGGTTGCTTAGAAGGCAGGCTGAACATTGAAAAAAAAAATGAGTGCACGATACAGAAGACCCTAATTAATGAAGGGCTCAACGAGCTTTTCCCATTTTTCTCTCGTTCCTCATCTGGAGAACAAAGCGAATCCAGAGAAACAGATCACAACTGCTCTTCCCTCACCAAGATCTTACTCAAAAAACAAACCAAGAGTCTTCCCCCTTCCCGCCACTGACATTTAGGCATCTGTTATTTTTTGAAAAGTAAGGCTGGATTTCTGTCTTCAGTGCCAACAATTCTCTAACTTAAACCTCTCTGGGTATTAGCTTGTTTCTGCACTTCCTGTGTGTGTCCCTTTTCCCAGGTAGCGTCACCAATCGCTCCCACGCAGACAGACCCTGTCCCTTCCTGTTAGGGAAAGAGGGGAAACGCTTCCTCCAACCGGGAGGCGTTAGCAAATGAAGCAAACATCAGGTCCAAACCCAGGTCCTCCCCAGAGGACAATCCCTTGCCTCTGAAGGGACAGGGGTAGGGACTGAAGAAAGTCAGAGGTTCTCAGTCCTGGGCAGAGGGTATGAGGCCACAGTGTGCAGCTTCTGGAATAGTCAATGGGACACAGGGAGTTAAGACCGTTGCCCTGACACATCTAGTAAGTGGCAGAGGCAGGATTTGAACCTGGGCTGTCAGCTCCAGAGCCTGGACTCTGAAGCCTTCTGCCATGCTGCCCCCGTAGGACACATCATCTCATCCTCACAAGGACTCTCCAGGATAAGACCAACGGCAAACAAGAAAACGGAGCCAAGAACAGAATCTTTAAGTAACCTGCCCACTGCCAGGTCAACAGCAGGGCCCGGATCCGCTTCAGACCAGAGCTGTGGCTCCTCCTCCTGTTAGCAGTTTCTCCCGAGCTAAAGAACCTAGCAGGGTTAGGAATGCTCCGGGTGGAAAATGGGGCTTCTGGCTGAACCCCAAGGTATTTTAGGGGGTGCCCGTGATGTTAGGGGGAAAAGTGCTCATGTCCCACTCCTGCTGTGAGTGAGAGCTTCCCTTTCACCAAGGCAGCCACAGCACCTCCTCAGACCAGCCACAAGCCCACCACCCAGAGAAGAGCCAGCAGAGAGAATCGTGATGGCAGGACGAGGGGCTCTGCGCCACACCGGCCCTCTACCGGCCCAGCTGAGTGGTCTGCGTCGAGTCTCATCACCTCCCTCGGCCTCAGGTCCTCATTCCAAGAAGGTCATTTCAGATTGCTGAATGCAACAGCAGGCACATGTTTTATCCAGAAAACATAAAGTAACATTTCATACATAGCACTAAAGACACAGAAAGAAATGGTGGTCAACAGTATGAACTGGAGAATCCTCATTTGTTTATTAACCCAGCAATCATTGGTGCAAGACTTAAAAAAAAAAAAAGGCAAAACTGGGTGGAGAGAAGTCACACCCTTCTCCTAGGACTGCTGTAAGGAACAGTCAGTTAATGTTTAAAACAACTCTCCAGAAACCTAAGAGCACTGCACATTAGCAGTGGAAGAGGTAGTATTCATGTCTGCTTCTGGAATGGTGAAAAGGCATCTAAGAGGCTGGGAAAACTAAGTCAACAAAAATAATTCTTACACTAAAAATCACAGTGCATAATGGTGAAGACACAGGGGGGACACTATCGACGACAATGAGGTACCCCTGGCTTGGGGCTCTCCCACCTGTGACATACAGTCAGGACACTGGCTTGGGCTCTCCCACCTGTGACACACAGTGAGGACACTGGCTTGGGCTCTCCCACCTGTGACACACAGTCAGGACACTGGCTTGGGCTCTCCCACCTGTGACACACAGTCAGGACACTGGCTTGGGCTCTCCCACCAGTGACACACAGTCAGGACACTGGCTTGGGCTCTCCCACCCGTGACACACAGTGAGGATGCTGACAAAGGTCTGGCAGAGAAGGTACTGCTGATCTTGGCCCAGCTGGACTCCTCCATGCAGGGACACGTTTCTAGAGGATGCCCCTCCCCTATCTGGGCAAGCCTCAGAGGAGGGACAAGGCACCCATGGGGGTTTACCTAGAGGTGCTCATCGGCAAAGGCAAGAAGAAGGTTTCTCCAAAGGAAGGTAATATATAGGGTGTCCCCCCAAAAATGTATACACACACTTTGAATAATTATAAAAGCAGAGTGTATTAAAATACATTTCATTTTCAAAATTGAGCTATCAGCTGTTAAAGTGTGTATACATTTTGGGGGGACACCCTGTATTAACAGCAGGTGGATATATTTGGTTTGGGATCAAGATGAGGTCTGGGGCAAGAATGTCTAGACATGACCTAAGTGGTCAACCCGCCAGAAAGACATCGCCTATGAAGCTGTCACCTCCACACCAACAGGCTCAACAGAGGCCAGACAAGCACTAGGCCCAGGCCTCCTACTCTTCCCCCAGCCATGTGCTGGCAAAGCCCAGGAACACTCTCCCTTGAGAACAGCAAAAGGTCAGAGCATGCAAGGAGCAAGGCACAGCAGCACAGCTGTTGGCTTCTTCTCCAAGCCATCCACTTCTCTGCATCTCTAATGTCAGTACTCAGGCCAGGCCTCCATCATCTCTACCTGGACCACTGCCTACAGGAAGCATGTCAAACTCACGGCCGGCAGCACGCCTCATTTCCGTGGCCCGCCAGCCGCAAGTTTGACATGCTTGGCCTACAGCCACTCTTCACACACTTGGAGTGAGCTTTTCAAACTGCTGACCCACTAATCCAGGTTAGATTGTGCATAGAGACAAGGGCCACCTGTTCCCAAATACTAAGGTAACTTCCTGTCTTTGGCATTTTCTTTCTTAAATGAAACCAAGTCAAGGTATGTGGGAAAAATAGCTTCATGCCCTTTCCTTAGTGTACAGCTGCTGAAAGGGGGCTTCCCACCCTGGACTTCACCTCCCAGGCCCCCTTGCTTTTAGGTGGGGGTGTCACATGACTAGTTCTCACCAATGAAATGTGAGTGGAAGTGATGTCTGGGTCAGGGCAGGAAACATGGGTGTGTCTTCAGCACACTCCCGCTCCTTCCTCCAGCAAGGATGTTGGTGTCACAGGATGGAAAGAACCTAGATTCCTAAATCATTCTTCTTCCCAGTGGAAGAAAGTCACCCACCAACCAGGAACACTCACTCGGGACTGCTACATGGGCAAGAAATAAAGCTCCACAGAACCAGGCCACTGAAACGTCAAGATGCATCACCACAGCCAGCATCACTCTAATTAATAGTAGATAAAATCACTCTGGGATAAAAACCACCACCTCCCACCCCAGGGCAGAGTCTGTTTAAGAAATACAAAACAAAACAGGAAGCCGACTCCAGGAGGAATGGGAATAGGATCCAAGGAGTTTAGGAAAATCTGATTCATGTCTTCCAGAAGGAGGAACCATAAACAGAGCCAAAAACTCCGTTGGCAGAGGCACCCCGGACAGAACATGACCCTTTGACTAAGCCGATCCCAAGAGGATGGGGAGGGTGAAGACTTCGGATTTCTCAAAAGCACGCTGGCACAACCCCAGCCCCAACCAATGCTCCTCTTGGTTTGGGGCCAGTGGTGCCCACCAATCTCAACGTTGGACTTAGATGGTCCATGAAAGCCTTCAGATTACCAGAGAGAATGAACAACCCTTCACTGTAAAAGTCCCGCTGGGCCCAAACTCATTAATACCACACCCTGTTCAGAGTTTACACAGAAAAAACCCTTAGAGTTGCAGAGAAGCAGACCCCTGGAGTGCCAAGTCCTTGCGTAACTATGCATTTGGGGTGCATTTTCTCTCAAACACAGAACAGTGTGTGGGTGTCTGTGTTTGTGTTTTGGAAAATACAGAAAAGACAGACTTCAAGATTCCCCTTCATTCTCCAACACTCTCCCACCCGTAGGAGAAACCCCAGCAACCCTGAATCTAGCCTGAAATGAAACAATTAGGAACAAGAGCCACAAAGAACAGCGGCCTCTCTATTACTGAGGAGGCTGCTGTGGCAGGTCGCACACAAAGCCAACCCTTCCTCCTTGTCCTCCCAGTCCTGGCAGGGACCCAGAATCCCACTTAACAGTCACTCAACCATGCCCCACCTCTCCACAGAAACCGAAACAAGGAACTCACGGCTTCTCATTTCTTTCTGTGGGTGGCACAAGGAACACTTGGATTCCAAACTTCCCAATGCCCTCTGCCATTTGCCTGTAGGTCCAATCTCTGTTCTACTTCTCCTCCGAACCCTTTTCCCCTCTTCTTTGCTCCTAAAGCCAGCACCCATATCCAAGCACTCTGTACCCCACCTCTGGGATCCTGCAAGAGCCTAACAGGTTTCTCAGCTCCCAGTGTTTCCCTTCTCCAGTCCACACAACACTGCTCCCTCTCACAGATCATGTCACTCCTTTGCTCAAAGACCTTCAATGGGTCCCTACTATCGAACAAAACCTAAACTCATGACCCTGGTGGTAAAGGATCCCCATGACCAGTCATGGGTGGCTCATGAGTGGCCTTGACCAAGCCCCTATTTTTCCTTCTTTTCCAAGGTTATCATTATTCATGTTCTCCTACACCCATGAATTTGCTCATGGTACTTCTTATACTTCTATCTCCAAGCATTTAAATTCTACCTGTTCACATTCCAGTTAAATGTACTTTCTCCATGAAGCCTTCCTTGCCAGCTTAATATATTCCCTCTCAGCTATGAATTCAGTCCACACTTTATCTTTCTACTAAAATATAAGCACAGTGAGGGCAGAAATTCAATCTTAAATTCATCTTTGCAACCCTATAGTACCATGACCACAAAGAGAAATGCAAACATTTGCTGACTCAAAGACCGAAAGGAGGAGATCCTAGAATCCTTTCATCCTTCTGCCTTTCAGCCCCATAACATGAGGTCTCCACCCCTCCAAATCCACCTCTCCCATATTTATTTTTTTTAATCCTCACCCAAGGTTGTTTATTTTATTTTGAGAGAGAGAGAGAGAGACAGACAGACAGAGACATCAATATGAGAGAAATATTGATCAGTCACCTCCCATACATACCCCAACGGGGGATTAAACCCACAACCTAGGTATGTGTCCTGACTGGGAATCAAACCTGCAACCTTTAAGTGTATGAGAGAACATTTCAACCAATTGATCCACCTGCCAGGGCCCTCCTATATTTAAATAACTAGTGTTCTCAGAGGTAAAGGGCACTTACTGAGTGGCTTTCATTAAAGATGGAGGTTGGGGGGAAGGAGGGAGTGATACTCAGAATCATCCCTAAAACCTATTGGGTGAAGATTAATGACAACTTTACAGATGCTCTTCTGGCTGCCAGAGGATGGGACGGTCTGATGGAGAGAAAGGAGGAAGCACAGACAATTCTGCTAGGGACAGTGTGTGACAGAGGAGATGGGTAAAGATACTCAGAATCATCCCTAAAACCTATTGGGTGAAGATCAATGACAACTTTACAGATGCTCTTCTGGCTGTCAGAGGATGGGACGGTCTGGATGGAGAGAAAGGAGAACGCACAGACAATTCTGCTAGGGACAGAGTGTGACAGAGGAGATGGGTAAACTGTGTCAGCAACAGAAAGGTCCAGACTTCTACCCCTCATTTGTCCACTAATTCTTCCACCATTTATTAAAAGCTGGCACTATTCACTGGAAACAAGGAAGCCAGAACCAAATCAACAGGCATTGAGTGGAACCCCACTGGACACAGGTCCCTATGCCAGGCCCTGGAGGACATGCTTAGTTGTGGGTGGACAACTAGAATCCGATAAACACGTTGGGTCTGGGGGGAAAGAATGAGATGAGAGGCAAGACTGATGCGTTCCATCACCACCAACCCATCTCCACTCAGTACCTGGTGGGCATCCCCCGACGGGATGATGTAGGCCTGGATGGGCTCTGTCACATACTCCAAGTTCCTCATGGCTTGTCTCAGCTGCCGCAGCAGCTCTGAAGTTACCTTTGGAGGCATTCTGCCGTCTGCAACAACAGGAGAGTTTGTTTCAAAACCAGCCTGCCCCGTGCAACTCGATGACTATGCAAACAGAGCCCCAGAGAAGCACACGCTTTGTTCCGCCCCATTCCCAGAGGCAGCTTCAAAATGAACACCCCGCCATTCGACCAAAACCAAAGCTGCCCCAAAACTCTCCAGTTTACAGTTCTTAAATACCACTTCCAAATAGCCGCTTGTGGCAAGAAAACTCGAGCTACTAAGACTAATTTCCAAATGGATTAGTTACCTCTTTCATTTCTAGGATTTATGCTAAGGAGATCATTAAACAAGTACACAAATATGTAGGTGCTTATCTGTGTTTATAGTAGTAAAAATATGGAGGGAAAATACATGACTGGTTAAATAAATTACCACCCATCCAACAGTACACAATCAAACCATTAAAAATTACATCGTTTCAGCCATTATGAACAAAGCTGCCATAAACATCCACATGCAGGTTTTTGTGTGAACGTCGTTTTCAACTCCTTTGGGAAAATAGCAAGGAGCATGATCGCTGTAAAGAGTATATTTAGCCCTAGCCGGTTTGGCTCAGTGGGTAGAGTGTCAGCCTGCGGATGGAAAGGTCCCGGGTTTGATACTGGTCAAGGGCATGTACCTCGGTTGCAGGTTCCTCCCCGGCCCAGGCCCTGGTCAGGGTGCATGCAGGAGGCAACCAATCGATGTGTTTCTCTCACATAGGTGTTTTTCTTTGTCTTTCCCTCTCTCTTCCATTCTCTAAAAATCAATGGAAAAATATCCTGGGGTGAGGATTTTTTTTTTTAAGTGTATATTTAGTTTTATAAGAAACTATCAAACTGTCTTCCAACCTGGCTGTACTTTTTTGTATTCCCACCATTAATAAGTAAAAATTCCTGTTGTGCCACATGCTTGCCAGGACTTGGTGTTTTGGATTTTGCCAACCCATTTTTTAACAAACAGAACATGTTTTACTTAACTAAAGATGTTCTGGTGCACAATGCTCCAAGTAATGGAGTTACACTGAGGCAACTACACCACAGCTTATCCTCCAGGGCAGTCACCCTAACTCACTGGGGCTTGTACCTGATTAGGTATGGACCCTTTTTTTGGTTCTTTAACTTTTTCATCTGCTTCGTTCTCCTTCATCACCAGCACCTTGGGCTTCCATATATCAGTCGAGATGATTTTCTCCAATAGAATCCCCTATGCGGAACTAGACCGATCTTGGGACTCACTGAACAAGTGCCCCATTCAAAACCTGCAGCCAGGGCAGCTTCAGCCACAGGCCTCGGCCTCCACCTCCGGAGTCTCCGAAGGACAGTCGTACTCAAGGAGACAGCCGCTGAAAAAGGTCCCAGTCACAAGTCAAACATGTCCATGTTCCGTGCATTACAGCTGCTTTTGAGTACTTCTCATAGGGGCACCCTTTCCTTGTATCTGATGTCCTGAGCCTGTAATTTCTCACCTATCTGAGAGAGAGGGAGCAGAAGTACTGGGGCTGACCTAAGTTTATAGGTCAACACCTCCACTGAGTTCAAAATGAAGCCCACTGCGACCTCATCAGCTTGTCAGCATCTGAAAACGTTATTATGACACCTTCCAGGAGCTTCGAAATAGACTTAACGCATTTCCAAACCATACTTCTGAGTAACTTAATTCTTAGAGTCAAGAAAAAATGTAGACTTCCTTTGGACCAGTACTTCAACCTTGACTGCATATTAGAACTACCTGGGGGACTTCTGACTTAATTAGTCTGGAGTACAGCCTGGGCATCTGGAATTTTAAAAAGCAAATATATGATAGAAGCTAAAATATTTTCTTTCAAGACCATTAATTTCTTTATAGGACCTGGCTTCTATTTGGGCACGCTCTGACTTAAGAACTTTGATGGCACTGACTGGGTGTTTATAGCGTTGACTGTGGTATGCGTCAACATTACCAGCCACTAACTTCATCAGCAAAGTCAACAGAACCAGTGGCAAGCACAAAATCCTCAATTACAAACTGTAAACCATCCAAGGCAAATGGAGCCAGCCAAAGACAGCCTCTGCTTCCTGGGACCACAATCCCTCTCCTCACCACCACCTTCTGACCTTCCTCACCATCTCCTGCCTCCTCAAAACCATCAGCAGCATCAGCTTCACTCTATGACAGTGGCATTTTCACACTTCCCTCCACAGCGCCACCTGCTCCCATCACCACTCTTGATACTTCCCCTGCTCCTTCCTCCTCACCCTTCATGCCCTTCACATTTGCATGGTGTCCTTGATCAGATGCAGCCACTTCTTTGTCACCTCTATCAGACACAATGAAAAAACTCCCAATACTGCAGTGGCTGAGGCAGTGTGTGCTGTGGCCGAGGAAGCAGCTACCACTCACGTAAATGCAGTGAGCAAGGTGTTGAGACAGCTGTGGCCACAAGGACAACAGGACTTGAAAATAACTGAGTGGATGAGCAGCTAGAGCTGAGGAGGGGGCAAAGCTAGCACAGGTATAAGACCCAGCAATTGAGGTGGCAGCAGTTGAAAAGGCACTCAAGATGGAGAAGATGAGGCCCGGCTGGTGTGGCTCAGGGGATGAGTATCAACCTATGAACCAAGAGGCCACAGTTTGATTCCCAGTTGGAGCACATGCCCAGGTTTTGGGCTCAATTCCCAGTAGAGGACATACAGGGGGCAGCCAATTGATGATGTTCTCTCATTACTGATGTTTCTCTCTCTCCCTCTCCCTTCCTCTCTCTGAAGCCAATAAAAATATGTATTTTTTAAAGATGGAGAAGATGAAAGGCATGGCCGGTGATCCTCAGAGGGTAACTTTTATAAGGATTAAATGGGTTGCTCTCTATAAAGCATTTAGAAACAGTGCCTGGCACATACTAAATGTTAATGTGCTTGCAATCTTTAGAGTGAGTGCATAATTAACGAACTCTGACAGCAATGTGATCAATGGTGCCACAGGTGTACCTACTGCTTTTCCTTAAGGCAGGGACCACATCATCTTCATCTCCGATTCTACTACCTCTAAATCCATTAACACACATATGCTCACTCAAAGATGGCTGGATGGGCATCACAACTGTGTATCTGTGATCTTTTCAGACTCAATGTAACGAACAGTAACGAACCTTCCATGAAAGCTAGGATCTTAGCAGATGCCGTATTACAGCATCTGTTCACTCCACATCCCATTACTTTTCAGAAATGTCAGAAGCAGCCAAGAGCTAATCAGGGTGTGCAGGGAAGTGGAAAGCCAAGAGCAACAAACCTAGTCCATGATGTAACATTAGCCCATACACTGCCAGGTATTTTTAAATCATGCTTTTAAAATGAATGACTCATTTAAAAGTCTCTTGCGTATGTGGGTCTGCTTTTAGAAATAAGTTTCTAAACCTTCAGCCTTTATCACAAACTAGACTTTTCACTCCTTGGAAGTACATGAAAAGCACACCACGTTAACCTCACTGGGTGGCTAGAAGTATTTAACATGACAGCATGTGTGAAAGCAACATGCACAGCATACGGTACATTGTAGGAGCTTAAGAAATAGGATTTGAATCTGGATCTGAAGCACCAGCTGGGATTTCTACAAGCCTTGTTAGAAGAGTAGAAGGGGATGCTCGCTCTCCCTCCCTCCCGGGAAAATGCCCTAGCCTTTCCCTCCCCTCTCTTCCTCCCCCACAGGCACACATCTCCTAATCTCTAAGGGTCCCCACGAGACTTGCAACCAGGGGAGCAATGGGCAGCAGCAGCTGGTCCTGGGCTAACCCCCTGAACCTGTCTCCAAGGCCCTTTTCTCTGACTTCCCAGTGAGCCAGGCAGCCCCGCCCAGCCTCATTTCTTCCCTATAGCTTTTCTAGAGAGCCAAAGCAGCCCCGCCCAGGCTCTCTCCCGTTGCTTCCTCTACCCTAAGCCCTTGCTTGTTTCACTGTCTCTAACTTTAATAAACATACTCTGAAAATAAAAAATAAAATAAAATAGAAGGGGCTGGTGTTCTCCAATTTCAGCATCTTAACATGTACACAGATACAAAGCTGCGCTTCCAGCATCTGAGCAAGGGCCAAGGGCTTTCCATGCATTAGTGGTTAATTCTCATAATAATCCTCCAAGGGAGGTTTCACTATTCCCATTTTTCAGATAAAGAAACAGGAGTTAAATACTTGCCCAAGTCAACTGGATCATTAGGAACCAGAACCCAGATCTATCTAATTCCCAAGTCCATGTTCTATTATCTAAGGCAGTGGTTGGCAAACTGCGGCTCGCGAGCCACATGCGGCTCTTTGGCCCCTTGAGTGTGGCTCTTCCACAAAATACCACGTGCACGCACATACAGTGCGATTGAAACTTCGTGGCCCATGCGCAGAAGTTGGTATTTTGTGGAAGAGCCACACTCAAGGGGCCAAAGAGCCGCATGTGGCTCGCGAGCCGCAGTTTGCCGACCACTGATCTAAGGGATCATAACAGAGGCTCTCTTAAAGCGTTCTAAGACCAATGGAATCAAAACAAGTGGGTTCTGGTTTCCAGTTGGGATCTGCAAACTCAGACTACTGAACCCCCTGAACCTCTATTTCTTCATGCATAATAAGAAGAAAGGGAAGTTCTCTTCAACCTCTAAATTTGCTAGTTCTATCACTTTTCCCCTTTCTCTATTTCCCCTTTTCCCCTCTCCTCCCTCCCAAGATGGCCCAAAATGTGTTGCATGATCTATATTTTTAAAGAAAAAGGATTTGTGCAATTATAGCACTAATCTTCCAAAGAGAGATTAGTCATGGTTTCTTGTGAGCTTCGGGGATTGATTTTTCACTCAGCTAAAAGGAAACATTGCAGTTCTCCTGGGAAGTCCATAGAAAAGCACTGGCTTATGGGGGCTAAAAATACAGAAATGCGTCACTTTTTAGAATTCAGGTTTCTGGCAACCCAACAATGCAACTAACCAATTCTGGGGAGAAGATATAGTTCCAGAAATGTTTCACAAAAAGATTTCCCTGAATGCATATTCAATTTATAAAGCACAATAATATGTATATTACAAACTTTTCTCATTTCATAATCACATGATGAACATTGAAAGCTAATCTCTCAGGCAGCCAATAGAGGATTATACTAGAGACTAGAAAAACTAGACTAGTAACTTATCACAACTACCCCTGGAATGAGAAATGCCATAACTTTCATTCTCTAACTTACTATCCTTAAAAAAAAGTAGCGAGTACTTAGAAACAGTAGCCAACTACCCAGAAAGTCAAGAAACAAAGTGGTTTTTAAGTTGCAGATACAAATCCTCCCAACCTCAGCCATGATCAATTATTAACCCCTTACCTTCTCTTTTCTCCCACATTGAGGCTGAGGCAAGGGTAACTAAAAATCCTTTTGAGATGTCCCATCTAATAATTGGCAAAATTATTACCTGTGTCCATACCTGGGTCTCCTGAATATATCACCTCGTAAGGTTCAATTATTCTTAAATTTTTCAGCTGAAAGTCACGGTGGCTCGCCCTTAAGAAGAGAAAGAACAGGATATTGCAGACTTTGACCACAGTAAACGTGGCAAGGCTTAGTCAGAGAGGCCATCAACTTGACTGAGCAATTTTCCTTCGTGAGTCCAAAGAACTCTTACCCCAGGATCAGTAATGAAATAAATGAAAACCTCAGATAAAACATCAGCATGACAGGTAAACCTTTTCAGGCCTAGCCTATAGTTCATGAATTTTCATCAGCTGTATCTCACCTCCTGTTTAACTAGGATAAAAAGACTTTATTTGCAATGACTGTCACATGGACAAATTCTTGGTTCTTTTTCAAATTTCCCTGTTCTTTCTTCATGGTGCCCTATTCTTTATCCTCATTCAAGGATATGCTTATTGATGAAAGAGAGAGAGAGAGAGAGAGAGAGAGAGAGAGAGAGAGAGAAATATGTGAGAGAAACATCAATTGGTTGCCTCCCGTATGTACCCCTGCAACCTGGGTGTGTGTCCTGACTGGAAATAAAACATGCAACCTTTGGTGTAAGGGATAATGCTTCAGCCAACCGAGCCATCCTGGCAGGCCCATGGGGTCCTATTCTTTCACTATGGTTTCTGTTCTCTTTCTTAGCTTTAATTATTTGGGGCCCTTGTTTTAGAATTCATTTCAGACTTTCCACTATGGTCTGGGGACAGTAATTCTCAGGTTTGCTGGGTCTACTGGCTCCCTTCTGGTGGGTCATTCCTTGTGAGCTTTGTAATCTTTTAGTAAGAGCTTATCTTCATTAGAAAATGAGATGTGTCCTGGATTGTACAAGCATTTCTGTCATTGTCATTTGCTTCTGAGACTAATTTTCATGTTAACTTCTTAGCTAGGAGACTCACACACAAGTCTCCTGCCCCATAAGGGGATAGTCTGACACCCTGGACCCCTGGAATGAAGACCTATAGCATCTGATAACCTCCCCACGGCTCAGTTCCAGCTAAGTTCCCCAAAAATTCAGACTTTAAGTTCCACTAGTATAAATTTCTGGTACCTGAGGATTTTTCTTTCAAGTCCATTCAATCAACAAATAATTTTATTGAGAATCTTCTATAATCCAGGCCCTATTCTAGACACAGCAGTGAACAAAGCATACAACACCTCTGACCTCAGGAGGTTTACATGGGGGTGGGGGAAGGGAGGTTAGCGGGAGGGAAGGGTAGGAGAGGAAAGGCAACAGAAACAAAACAAGAATCCAGTGTGTCAGGTAGTGAGTATGTGTTCTATGAAACAAGTCAAGTGGGGCAAGGAGAAGAGAAGGTCAGAGACATAAGAGGAAAGTTCTCTGATATGGGTCTGTCAGGCAAGGCCTCTTTGCTAGCAGATGACATTTTATCAGAGGCCTAAAAAAAAAAAGTGAGTGATCAGCCCTCTGGATTGTCTAGGGGAGGAACATTTCAGAAATGGAGCACAGCAAGTGCAAAGGCACTAAGGCAGGCATATGCCTGGTGTACCAGAGGGAAAGCTAGGAGGCCAGTGTGTTGGGAGATGGGAAAGTAAGTGGTTAGGAGACAAGATCCGGGAGGCAACAAGGAGCCTGTTACAGGCTACAGAAGGGGTTTTAGATATTATTCAGCTATGAACTTAAAGGAAATTTTGTTCTAATTTTACCACATTTTTATGTGTTAATAGAGGGAGAGGTGTTCACATTCGCTCAGTCCACCACACAGCCAGAACCAGAAGACCAGACATTGTCACCAATCACTCCAGGCCTGCTCTCAGATAGCTGCTACTGTCGTTTCATGGCCGGAATGCGATGTTCTTTACTGGGGGAACCATGTATTCTTTCATTCAAAAGTAAAATATCTCAATAGTTCTTATAAATATAAATGCAAATGTCTTCAAAAAATACTAGCAAACTGAATCCCATCTATATATATAAAAGCCTAAGTGACCGAACAACCGGTCAACCAGTTGCTGTGATGCGCACTGACCACCATGGGGCATATGCTCAACGCAGGAGCTGCCCCCTGGTGGTCAGTATGCTCCCACAGCCAACCTCCCATGGCCCGCCAACCTCCCGCGGTCCTTCCCCCCTGACCGGCCCCCATCGTCCCTATGGAGACTGGGCGATTGGCCCCAATTGCAGGCCAGGCCGAGGGACCCCCACCCATGCAAGAATTCGTGCACCGGACCTCTAGTAACATATAAAAAGGATCCAAGTGGAATGTATTCCATGAACACAAGATCGGTTCAACACACAAAAAAATAATGTAATAATATACAATATCAATAGAAAAAAGAACAGCCCTAGCTGGTTTGGCTCAGTGGATAGAGCGTTGGCCCACAGATTGAAGGGTCCCGGGTTTGATTCCGGTCAAGGGCACATGCCTAAGTTGTGGAATCAATCCCCAATAGGGTGTGCAGGAGGCAGCCAATCAATGATTCTCTCTCATCAATGATGTTTCCATCTTTCTCTCCCTCTCTCTTCCTCTCTGAAATCAATAAAAATATATTTTTTTGAAAAGAAAGGAAAAAGAACAAAAATTACATGAGAACCTCAGCAGAGACAGAAAAAGCATTTGACAAAATCCAACACCCCTTCATGATAAAAGTACTCAATAAACTAGAAAAGGAATTTCTCAACATGATCAAGAATATTACAAAATCCACAGCTAACATCATCCCTATTGTTAAAAGGCTGAATGCTTTCCCTATAAGATCAGAAACTAGACAGACATGTCCACTCTTGCCATTTCTAGTCAATCAGGCAAGAAATTGAATTAAAAGACACTCGTGTTAGAAAAGAAGTAGTAAAACTATCTATTTGCAAATGGCATTATCTTGAATATAAAAAATCCTAAAGAATCTACACAAAAAAATTAGAATGCAAGATACAAAACCAATATGTAAAAATCAATTATATTTACATATACTTGAAATAAACAATTCAAAAATGAAATTTTAAAAAGTTCATTTACAATAGAATCAAAACAATAAATACCTAGGAATAAACTTAACAAAAGATATGCAAAACCTACACTCCAAAAACTACAAGACATTGTTGAAAAAAATCAAAGAAGACCTAAATAAATAGAAAGATATTCTATGTTCATGGGTTGGAAGACTTAACATTGTTTAAAATGGCAATACTCCACAAAGCAATCTACAGTCAATGCACTACCCATCAATTCCAGCTAGCTTTTGGGCAGAAATTGACAAGTAGATCCTAAAATTAATATGCAAATGCAAGGAAACCAGAATAGCCAACACAATCTTGAAAAAGAATGAATTTGGAGGAGTCAACCTTCCTGATTTCAAAGCTAATAAAACTACAGTAATCAAGATAGTGTGGTACTGACATACAGACAGACTTCTAGATTAATGAAGTAGAATTGAGAGTTCAGAAATAAACCCTCACATTTACTATCAAGGGTGCCAAAACCATTCAATAGAGAAAAATAGTCCTTTCAACAAATGATGCTGGGACAACTGGAGAGCCACATGCAAAAAAATAAAGCTCACACTATATACCATATACAAAAATGAACTCAAAGTAGATCATACATGAATGTTTTCTTAGAAGAAAACGGTCATAAATTTGCTTGACCTTGGATTAGGCAATGATTTCCCAAATATGACATCAAAAGTACAAGCAACAAAAGAAAACAGACATACTGGACATCGTTAAATGAATGACTTTTATGCTTCAAAGGACACAAGTGAAAAGACAATCCATAAAATGAGAAGCAAATATTTACAAGTCATATATCTGGTAAGAGTCCAGTGTACAGTGTATATAAAGAACTATTACAACTCCAGAAAGAAAAAAAGACAAATACCCAATTTTTAAATGGTCGAAGGTTCTAAATAGACATTTCAATGTCTAAGATATACAAATGGTCAATAAGCATATGAAAAAACTTTCAATGTTATTATCCATTTGGGAAATGAAATCAAAACCACAATGAGATGCCACTTCACATCCACTAGGAAGATTATAATTTAAAAAACAAACAGACAATAACAAGTAAGGGCAAGGATGTGAAAAAAATAGAACCCTCACACATTGCTGACAGAAATGTAGGTTTGGCAACAGCCCAGAGTTCCTCAAACAGTTAAACAGAGTTTTCCTATAACTCAGCAATTCCACTGTTAGATATAGAAATTGAAAACATAAGTCCACATAAAAACTTGTACACAAATGTCCATAACAATATTGTTCATAATATCCAAAAATTAGATCAAAGAATTTGCTCAAGGCCTCACAGCAATTTGGTGACAGACTGTCTAGAACTAGAGGCCAGGACTCTCAACTGGACTCAGTGCTGTTCCCCTTCCCAAGACTTCTTCAGTCTACACCTTCTCGACACCATGAAGTGCCACTGGGTGGGTAAGGGAAAAGAAGGGTGCAGAGAACTTTGCATAAGACAGTTATAGCACATTTTTCTCCCTCTCTCTTTTTAAAGAAATCCCAGCAAGGTTCTTGTTACCCTCCACCCTCCCCCAGCCCATGATGAGAATCTATCACTCAGGATGAGGCAAAAAAACAAGGACCACCAAGATCCTCAATCATACCCCATGAGGTGAGGCAATGGTAGAATGGAACAAGTTCAAGGGTGGAGATGTGGGTAATGTTGTCTTAGCCTACCCAGAATCCATCTCTTCTTTTGATGAGAGCACCTTCGTTTTCTTTTTGAGAATGTCTCTTCTCCAGTTTTAGTCCACAGAGTTGAGATGAGTCACCCACCAAGTTCTGGGACCCAGATCTGGTCAATCCATCCCTCCAGCCACAATGGCTGGTTCGAGATGGTCAAAAGGATCAAATCAGCCCAGGGAGACTGAGATTTCTGCTCCAACCAGTAAGTTCTAGGAAGGCTCTATTTCTGCTGAGGCTGTCAGCCTAGAACTGCTATTGACCTGCCATGAGGAAAAGCTGCCCATCAGTGAAGCCAACACTGAAGAAATCAGAGCCAACAGATGCAAAAGACTCAGCTGCACCAGAAGCCAGCTCAACCCCTTTCTACCTACATCAATTTGAATTCAGTTTCCAGCACCTAAACTGCATCACTTTTACACTGAGGGGCACTCAAATTCTGCCAGGAGGGGAGGTGCCTGGGGCAAATGGTCTCCCTTCTCTCAGCCTCTGGTGGCCTCTTGTGTAAGGTAAAGAGGTTCTATCAGCTGATGTTGAAGGACCATTCTGCCCCTCCAATGTTGTGATTCGATGAACCCAGAAAAGACCACCTTGGTCCTCAAAGGCTCTCCTACTACGGCCTAACTCATCATTATGAGCTTGCCTGACCCCATCTTCAGCATGGAACCTGCAGGCAGCTCCTTCCTCATGAGGTTTGCCACATCTCATGCCTAACGGGCTGCAGCAAGGCCACGTCCAAGTCAAGGTCGGCTTGTGATCTGTCGACTCACAAACACAAGCACACGCCATGGTCTGTGTTCAGCAAGTGAGCCTGGCCATAGTGCCAAGCGCGTTCATTCAAATTTCAACGGGTTGGAGGATGGCTGACCGACCCCATGTGGATCTCCAGGGAGTCTGGCTTCTGGTCCTTGTGAACACTGCATGTCTCTCTCTCTGTCTCCTGCTCTGTTAGCTGGGGGGGCGCGCTACTGGCTGAAATGTATTTAATGTGAGACTTGGGGATTTATCCGGGGAGAAGACAGGACATGTTACTGATGGGAGTCCCCAGGAGATGATGTCAAAGTGGCCTTACACAGCCCTCTGCAACCATTTGGGTGGGGAGGGGCCCGCGTTTGCCTATCTTTGTTGCGGTGACAGATCAGTCCGGCGCCTTGCATGTGTCGGTATTGTCAGGGTTGTAAATTGAGGATTCGATTCCCAGGGTCCCTGGGCGAGGGCGGGGACTCGCCGGAGCCAGGGGG
>NW_005366873.1:4788834-4809132 GCF_000412655.1 Myotis brandtii | reverse complement strand
CCACCCGCAGGGCCCGCCCACCACCCAGGTCTGGGCGGTGCGGTTTCCACCCGGAGTCCAACCTGCAGGCACCTGCAGTCTGGCCTACACACAGCAGCCAGGTCAGTCCTTTGCAGCCTGAGATCATGCCCCTCTGCTGCTTAGCGCTTGCCGATGGGTCCTCATTTTAGGGGGGAGAAGGGGGGGCGGCCTAGGGATTCAATGAGAGCGGTTCTCAACCTGTGGGTCGCGACCCCTTTGGCGGTCGAACGACCCTTTCACAGGGGTCGCCTAAGACCATCCTGCATATCAGATATTTACATTACGATTCATAACAGTAGCAACATTACAGTTATGAAGTAGCAACGAAAATAATTTTATGGTTGGGGGTCACAACATGAGGAACTGTATTTAAAGGGCTAGAAGGTTGAGAACCACTAAACAATTATTTATTGTTGCAAGTATTACATATGTCCCCTTTTTTACCCCCATTGTCCCCCACCCCAGGCCATCACCACCCTATTGTCAGTGTCCATGGATTATGAATATTTGCATACAAGGTCTTTGGTTGATTACCTCCCACCCACAACCCTTCCCCCACCTTCCCTCAGAGTTTCTTCATTCTGTTCCATGCTTCCATGTCTCTGATCCACTCCATTCATCAGTTTATTTTGTAGTGTTGCGAGTTAGAGGGTGTGTCATTTCTGTTAATTTTTCTCACCAGTCCCCAAAGAGGAAAGAGAAGGGCTTTGTTGGCTGAAAGGACTGCAGCCCGAAGAGCCGCCTTCCAAGGAGGGCGAAGAGGAGGGACGCGTGGCCAGTTCTGCAGGGTCTCACACCCTGAGGTCTTGGAGTTGTCCCCAAAATCACTTCTCTAGATCACTTCTAAGTCCAGCTGTCCACACCACTTGGCTAGCTACTAGGCACCCCAAACTTAACGTGTATGAATGGTGCTCCTGGCCCTACGTACCAGAAACATGCGCCACCAAACCGTCTTTGCCATCTCAATCAGTGGCTACTCTGTTCTTTCAGATGCTCAGGCCAAAACCTTAGAGCCAACCCTCCCTTCTCTTTCACACCCTACATCAAGCCAGTCAGAGAATCGTGTTGGCCCTGTCTGCAAAACAGATCCTTAATCCGACCACTTCTCACCACCCCCAGCTGCACCGCCTCCTCCAACCTGCAGGCCGGTGTCACTACCGCCTCACCCAGGTGATTGGTTACTCTGGCCTCCCTGCTGCCACCAGGCACCTGCAGCCTGACCTACACACAGCAGCCAGGTCAGTCCTATGCAATCTGAGGTCATGTCCCTCTGCTGCTTAGCACTTGCCCATGGCTCCTCGTTTCACTTGGGCTAAAAGCTGTACTTGATCTGCACCTGACTCATCACCTTGTTCACTCTGCTCCGGCTAAACCAGCCCTACTTGCTTGTCCTTGAAAAAGTGGGGTACCCTCATGCCACAGGGCCTTTGGACTTGCTCTTCCCCCAAATACCCAGGCTCCCTTATCCTTCCCTCACCTTGCTTTCAAGTCTGTTCAAGTAGCATCTTTTCAATGAATGAGACCTCCCTTGACCACCCTATTTAAAATTATAAACACACACACACACACACACACACACACACTCCTAATTCCCCTTACTCTGCTCTATTTTTTTCATAGCACTTACTGCCTTTTTACATGATAAAAAAAATTACTTATATGCATTGTATTCTGTCCACCATTACATACCACACACACACACACCATAGCCATCAGTGCAGGGATTGTTTCTATTTTGTTTAATGGTGAGTAATACCTGATATGTAGGAAGTTCTCATATATTTTCGGTATGAATGAATATCCCCAGAACGTAAAGTCCTCAAGGGTAGGGACAGTCGCTCTCTTGTTCATTGTTATGACCCTGGTGCTTAGAATGGCACCTGGCACAGAGTCAGCACTTAAGAAATATTTGCTAAATGAAAGTGACCGCGTTTTTTTTTTTTTTGCTTTGACCTTAGTGAAGGCCTGTAATCAAATAGGTTCTGCTGCCTTCAAGAGCCTGAAGTTCTAATTGTTATTCAACAAGCATTTCGACAAGCTAAATCCGGCCCTGTAGACCAAGTATGAAAAAAATAAATGATGTGGTGCCTTGGAAAGCAGCAGACGTCTGCTCCATTTCCCCAAATTTATGGAGCCAAAAGAGGGAGATTGTAAATAAAGTGACTGGTCCCAGCCCACAGCTGAGAGATGGTGGGAAAGATCATGTTGTACTAGGGAAAAGGAGAAGTCAAAGAGATAGATAACTGGGACCTAAAGGGAACAGGTATTTCGTAATCATGTTGCCTAGAGGAATCTGCTCAGAATTTATGGCATCTGGCTTCAGGGGAGAAAAAGAGAAATAATTGTGTTCCCTGAAACAGATTTGCAGTCCTGTTTGCAGAACAACAAGGCACCCTCCCCCCTCTTAAACTTCTTTCTGCAGAACCTTAAGGAGAAAGTGAGCCGAATTTTCACTAAAGGTTGAGAACACTAGGCTCTTCTCGTGGCTCTGCAGTCCTCACGGGTTTGAAGAGGTGGGACAGTCCCACTAACATTTACTGAGCGCCTGGCCCACAATGACCCAATGAGTGAAGGACTGTTGACCTCATTTGACTGGTTGAGGAGACAGGTTTTTAGAGATTGTCATTTGCCCAAAGTCTGCAAGCTAGTGTGTGATGGGGCTGTGGTGTGCATTCAGGCAGCGGGATGGATTCCTAGCCCCTGAACACTTAATCACTAAATTACATGGAAGAAACACTAAAAGTCCCATCATCCAGCCTAGCCCACACAGTGGAAGGAGGGAGGCAACCAGATTCACCATCCAAACTCAGACTGGGTAGGTTTTAAATGGAGCCAGAAATATTAAGTGTGTGGAAACATGGGTTGAATTGCGTCCTCCCGGAGTTCATATGTTGATGCCCAAACCCCAGTACCTCAAAATGTGATCTTGTTTGAATATAGGGCCATTGCAGATGTAATGAGTTAAGATGGCGATTTTCAACCTTCTTCATCTCATGGCACACATTAACTAATTACTAAAATTCTGCGACACAACAAAAATTTTATCATATTTTTTGCTGGTCTGCCAAAAAAATGTTATAATTTTGATTCATTCACACCAGACAGCTATTGTTGTGTTGGCTGTTGTCATTTTTTTATTTAACAGTCTTAGGGAAAAAAGGTCAGTGCCCCTGACTAAATAGTCAGGCATTGCATGTTTTAAAAATTCTTGTGGCACACAGGTTGAAAATCACTGAGTTAAGATGAGGTCATACTAGAGTATGACCCTCATGCAGTATGACTGGTATCCTTATTAGGAAGGGGAATTTGGACACAAAGAGAATGCCAAGTGAAGATGAAAGCAAAATTCAGCGTATTGCATCTACGAGCCAAGGAATGCCAACAAACCACTAGAAGCTAGGAGAGAGGCATGGAACAGTTTCCCTCATATCCCTCAGAAAGAACCAACCCTACGAATGCCTTGATCTGGGACTTCCAGCCTCCATAACTGTGACACAATAGATTTCCATTTAAGCCACCGAATTGGTGGTACTCTGTTCTGAAAGCCCTAGGAAACAGTACAAAATGGGTTCTAAATGTCCAAGTGTATGAATGTGAGACTGTCATTTTGGCCACACAACATTCACCCATTACCCTTCTAGTTACCATCCTCCTATTTCCCTCTGAGGATCCATCCTTTCCTCCTTCCCTCCCACCTTTATTCTCAGTCTGTGTTCTCTTACTGAAACACTTGGATTCTAGGAGTCCACCATGACCCAGTGATAAGCCATAGGGATAGGCTCAGAGGTTGCAATGGGACCAGGGTGTGGGAAGCCACCCATTGTCTTCAGTAGCAGAGAGGTGTGGACAAGGAACACGGAAGGCTGGTGACCCTTGAGCCCTGGCAAAGGTCAGAGCTATGCACCCACTGTTTAGTCGAGACAATGGTAGCTGAAGCAACTTCCCCACCAGATAGTCATGTAAATCCTTACTGATAAGATAGTCTGTCTATTACTGGAAATTGCCTACCTAAGGGCTATTGGTATATCCCAAATTGAATAAAAGGATGGCAAGGCCTGAGCCCAAGTGGAGTCTATCTTCTTGCTTTGGGCTCCCGCCTGGCCCCCCAATTTCCAATTATTATTTCTTGTCTCGTCTCTGTCATTTGCACGCAGACCCTACTTCAGAGCCCGAACCCTGAACCATGTGGGACATAGGTCTTCACACCAGGGCAATGAAGTTTCCTGGTGAGTGCTGGCACAGAGTCTTGTTCTCCTCTGCCAGGTGAGAACCTGGATGCAGATGCTCTGAAACTCTTGCCTCCACATGCAACATGTGAATAGCACCAAAGCAGCAGAAGATAGAGAAGAGAGGAACGGAAGCAGAAATCTCACAATATTATTTGAGCCCTGAATCCTGCCCTGCTTGAAACTAGATCTCCCACTGGACTTTTCAGATGTCAGCCAAAAATTTCCTTTTGTTTTTAAGTCAGTGTGGCATGGAATTTCTGCTATTTGCAATAAAAAGACTCCTCATTGAATAATTTTAACTTTGCTTCATCTGTGCAACTGAACTTTATACATGAAGTAGATATAACCTTTTAAATATTGATCATTAGTTATGAACTAAGAAATGGAAAAAGTAATTATAAACCAATGTAATATCCTATTTTATAATTATACTAGAGGCCCAGTGCATGAATTCGTGCATGGGTAGACCCTCGGGGTGGCCTGCAGGGATCAGGCCCCAGCTCATGCCCCCAGCCCCGCAGCCCTGCAGCCCTGCCTGGCACCCTGCAGTGGCCTGGCACCACCCCCTCACCTCTGCTCCACCATCCTGCCTATGGGGCGATCGATAGGGGCTGCCCCCCACGCCCAGCTCTCTCAGTGCCTGGAAGCCAGGTGGCAGCCCTACCCTCTGCTAACGTTGCTGCTGGTCACAGTCTACAGGGTGATCGGTGGGGCGATCGGGCCCCCACTCACACCCGCCTTGGCCTGGTGCCTCCCACTCATCTGCTCCACCATCCCGTCACAGTCCCACTGTCATTGGGGCCCATCGGAGCTGGCAGCACCTTCACTGCTGCCCACTACCAGCGCCACGTCACTGATCCCCGCCATGGTCTGCGCCACCTCCTGGTGGTCAGCGCACATCACAGCAAGCGGTCAAACTCTTGGTTCAACTCCCAGTCAAATGACTGCCTGAGGGGACAATTTGCATATTAGGCTTTTATTATATAGGATATGTAATTTTATGATTATATATATTCTGATATAGACATGGTTTTAGAATAAAAGAAAAATTATCCACAAAATATTAACAGTGCTTTTCTTAAGTTGGCAGATTTCTGGGTGATCTTAATTTTGCTATGCTTTTTTGGGTTGGGTTTGGGTTTTTTTGATTTTCTTTTTTATTTAAAAGAAACTCAAATACTAATAATTTCTCTGATCATTTCTCCTTTGAAGATAGAATGAAGGACCTGTTATATCCTCCAAATCTCAGCACCACAAGCAATAGTCCTCCAACCTTCAATTTGATAACTGGTTGATAGCCTAACCATTGATCGAAGAAGGGGGCAGCATCCCTTTTGATAAACCCCCAGATGAAAAGACTGAAAAATGGAAATTCTTATAGACTAGCAAACAAAATTATAACTCTAGAGGAGGGTTTTAACCTTTTCAAACATTTCAATTTGTTTTAATAAAATTGATAGTTATAAGAACAGTGATGAGTGAGGCTCTCATAAATTGTTATAACATGGCCTTATTTTTTTTATAAAGTTAACTGAAAGATAGGCTTGTGGTTACACCCTAGAAAGGAATGGGAGAAGAAAGGCCAAATTTCAGGATTGCAGAGTCTGCCAGAACAATGTACTGTAAATTAAGGGTGAGAGAATGCATTTGGCTCAGTTCAGAATTCACTCACCCTTTGTATTCAATGAAAACTAAACTCAGACCTCTTGATATCTGAGTTCCATTTACTCTTGGCAAAGTTCACTTCTCTGGTTCAAATTTTAAAAAAATGGCCGGGAGGGTTTCTTGGACAAGGTATGGTTCTTGCATAAACAACATGTTGATGAGCTAAGTGTAAATGAATCAGAAACATACAGAGTAAGTGGCTCAAACACACAGAAACCTCCTATGCTATAGGAAAATGGGCTCAGGGAAGCACTATGTTTGTCTCTTCTTTTAAGGAGTATTTCTTTTACCGTATTTTATCCCTTTCTCGGGACGTCTTTGAGAGCCCTTTGTAAAATGTGGGGAAAGGAAGCGAGTATATATCCAGCTGTTCCTAATGTTGACTTCTCATAATCCCTTCCTAACTATGCTTTAAAAGCTGGGCTTTGGAAAGAGGCAGCATGACCTAGAGGTTAAGGTCAAGTGAGAAGTTCTGACCCTAGCCCTGCCACTAAATAGGCATGTGACTTCGGACCGGCAGACCACCCTCTTCTCTGATTTCCTAAGAAAGGGCCTTTGACCAGCCTCTTCCAGGCTGGCTATGCATTCGATCAAGTCATAATCAGAGAACTTGAAGTTGACAGCCTGGCATATGTGTTTTATGTGACCCTCACTGTATTCCTTCTCTTGTGTGTGTATGTGTGTAACAACTTTATATAATTCACATGCCATACAATTCATCCATTTAAAGCAGTGACTTTCAACTAGTATGCTGTAAGAATTTTAAAAACACACTATACCTTTCTATTTAGTCAGGGGCACTGACCTCTTTTCCCTTAAATTGTCAAATAAATTTTAAAAATGACAACAACTGCTGGAAGCCGGTCCATCCTTGCTGCTTGACACAGGGGCACTGACCTCTTTTCCCTTAAATTGTCAAATAAATTTTAAAAATGACAACAACCAACACCACAATAGCCATCGGTGTGAGTGAATCAAAATCATACCTTTTCTTTGTCAGATCGGCAAGAAATGTATATTTTTTTGGTATGCTGCAGAACTTTAGAAACTAGTTTATGTGTGCCATGAGATGAAAAAGCTGAAAATCACTGCTTTGAAGTATGCAATTCAATGGTTTTTCATATATTCACAGGGTTGTGCAGCCATCACCACAATCAATTTTAAAACATTTTCATCACCCCAAAAGAAACCTGCATGCTTTAGCAGTCACTTCCCATTTCCTTCCATTCTTCCCTCTCTAACCTAATATCTCTACAGCTGTGCCTCTTCTGGACATGTCATATAAATGGAATCATATTTTAATTGGCCTTGTGTGACTGGCCTCTTTCACTTATCATTGTTTTCAAGGTTTCTTGATTTCTTTTTATTGCCAAATAAGATTCATATAATGTTTATCCATTCATGACTTGATGGACATTTCAATTGTTTCCACTTTTTGAATATTGTGAATAATGCTGCTGTGAACGTTCAAGTACAAGTTTTTGCGTAAACATGTTTTCATTTCTCTTGAGCATATATCTACACATGGAAATGTGGAGTCATATGGTCACTCTATGTTTAACCTTTCAAGAAACCGCTGAAGTGTTTTTCCAAAGGGGCTACACCATTTCACATTCCCACCAGCACGTATGAGGGTTCCAGTTTCTCCATATCCTCCCAACACTTATCTATTTGACTCTAGCCCCCCTGGTGGATATAAAAATGGTACCTCACCATGGTTTTGATTTGCATTTCCCTGATAACTAATGACATTGAGCTTCATTTTATGTGCTCATTGGCTATGTGTATATCTTCATTGGAGAAATGTCTATTCAGATTCCTTGCCTATATTAAAAATCTGTATTATTGAGTTGTAAGTATTCTTTAACTATTCTAGATGAAAGTCCCTCATCAAGCCCTCGCTGGCTTGGCTCAGTGGATAAAGCATCAGCCTGCGGACTGAAGAGTCCCAGGTTCGGTTCCAGCCAAGGGCACATGCCTAGGTTTTGGGCTCGATCCCCAGTAGGGGGCATGCAGGAGGCAGCTGATTGATGGTTCTCTCTCATCATTGATGTTTCTCTCTTTCCTCTCTGAAATCAATTAAAATATATTTCAAAAAAAGAAAAAAGAAAGTCCCTCATCAAGATATGTAATTTATAAACATTATCTCCCATTCTGCATTTTTAAAAAATTTTATTGATTTTTTAGAGAGAGAAAGAGAGAGAGAGAGAAAGAGAGAGAGAGAGAGAGAGATTGATTGGCTGCCTCCATGCACTCTGAGAGAGAGAGAGAGAGATATTGGCTGCCTCCCGCATCACTCCGATCAGGGATCAAACCCACAACCCAGGCATGTGCCCTGACTGGGAGTCGAACCCGTCACCCTTTGCTGTGCAGGACAATGCTCCAACCATATGAGACACACTGGCCAGGGTTCCCATTCTGCATTTTTTATTCTAATTAAGTAGCAACATTTAAAAAGAAAGGTTGCTATTTTTAAAATCCACATCGTCAGCTTCTGTTGGAAAACCAGAAGGTTGGTTTGGCAACAATGGCCCTGCCTTCTGTGCAGCAACAAGCAATATGAACAGAGCAGGGGCTACCCCCTTGAAATGGGACAGGGAGCCCTCCATCTGACCATGTAGGCGCTCGTAGACATCCCAGGTGTGACTCCTTCCCTTAGAGAATTTGACAAAGCATGGCCTGGATTTCAACTCCACTGAAATTGTCCTTGCCATTGAGTTACATCAACTACTTCTTGCCAAGATCTTTTCACCTTTGGCACTTAGAGAGAGGAAGAAAGAGAGAGAAACATTGATTGTTGACACAGAATCCCCCAAACTTAGCACCATGAACTATCAAGTCCTCCACTCTTCCTGTTTTGCCATTTGTATTTTGCAATGCATGGGGTAATTCACTGGGACATGGCAAGGCCTCCAGAATTTTGGCAGCCTTGTTGGTACTGATGTCATGAGTGTTCCTTGCCATAATGCATCCTTATTACTAACGCAAACCAGCTAAACTCAAACAAATGGAGTTTAAAAAAACACACACACAGAGTAACAGGCTGCCTGAGCTTTGAAACACTACAAAAAAATATCAGAAAAACAATTTCATACTTAGAACATAGCCAAGAATGAAAATCACAATTTCTGATTGTTAATCATCCTTTTTTCTAATTATAATTTGCCTACTAACCTGCTCAGAATAAAATGAGGATCTCTAAAAAGACTCATTAGTAACTGAACCTTGTCACATAACATTATTTTCTCCTGTTTCTCTCACTTTTGTTTAACTTTTCATTCATCTATCTCTTTATTTAAATAGTTTTATTCTTTTTTTTTTTTAATCCTCACCTGAGGACATGCTTAGAGAAAGAGAGAACGAGAGAAACATCAATTGGTTGCCTTCTGTAACTGGGGATCGAATCCACAACCCAGATGCGTGCCCCTACCAGGAACTGAACCAGCAATGTTTCAGTACACAGAACAATGCTCAACCAACTGAGCCACTCTGGCCAGGTGTAAATATTCTTTATTCTTACTTGTTCTTTTTTAAAATAGTTTTATTGAGATATAATTCACATACTATACAACTCACCCATTTAAAGTGTACAAGTAAATGGTTGTTAGTATACTCACCAAGAGTTATACAATCATCACCACTATCTAATTTCAGAACATCTTCCTCACCCAGAAAAGTAACCTCATATCTTTTAGCTTCACTCCCCATTTCCCCCACCATTTTCAGCCCTCGGCAACCACTAATCTGTTTTCTGTTTCTCTAGAGTTGCCTCTTCTGAGCATTTCATATAAATAAAATGACATTTACTATGTCAACTTTGTGTCTGGCTTCCTTCATTTAACACAATGTTTTCAAGGTTCATCTATGTTGTAGCATGTTACTTCATTCCTTTTGATTGAAGAATAATATTACATTGTATGGATATGCCAAATTTTATTTATCTATTAAAGTGGACATTTGGGATATATATAAAAAACAATTTAATAGCAAAATAATTAATAATAATAATCCAATTACAAAATGGGCAAAAGACTTGTATAGAGATTTTTCCAAAGAAAACATACACATGCCAACAGGTATAAGAAAAGGTACTCAATATTGCTAATCATCAGGGAAGTGCAAAACAAGACTATAATGAGATATCACCTCACACCTGTTAAGATGGATATTAAAACCATGCTAATAATGGCTAAAAAAAAAGAAAAGATAATAAGTATTGGCAAAGATTGGAGAAAAAGGAACCCTTTTGCACTCTTGTTGGGAATATAAATTGGTACATTATGAAAAATAATATGGAAGCTCTTCAAAAATTAAAAATACAATTACCATATGATCCAACAATCCCACTTCTGGGTATATACCCAAAGGAAATAAAATCACCATCTTGAGAAACTGTCTGCACGCCCATGTTTATTTCTAAGTGCCTATCGATGGATGAATGGATAAAGGAAGTGTGGTACATATAAAATGGACTATCATTCAGCCTGACAGAAAGAAGAGAAAGTCCTCCCATTTCAGACAACATGGATGAACCTCAAGGACATTATGCTAAGTGAAGTAAGCCAGACACAGAAAGACAATCATTACATGATCTCACTTACATGTAGACTCTTTTTTTAAAAAATTTTTTCATATATTTTATTGATTTTTTACAGAGAGGAAGGGAGAGGGATAGAGAGTTAGAAACATCGATGAGAGAGAAACATCGATCAGCTGCCTCCTGCACATCTCCTACTGGGGATGTGCCCGCAACCAAGGTACATGCCCTTGACCAGAATCGAACCTGGGACCTTTCAGTCCGCAGGCCGACGCTCTATCCACTGAGCCAAACCAGTTAGGGCTACATGTGGACTCTTAATAAAATTTTTAAAAAGTCAAATCATAATAACAAAGTGCAATGCTGGTTACCAGAGGCTGGGGATAAGGTGAAAAGAGGAGATTTTGATCAAAGGGTACAAACTTCCAGTTGTAAGTTGAATAAGTTCTGGAGATCCAATGTGAATCAGGGTGAATATAGCTAATAATGTAATACTTGAAACTTGTGTACCCACCACACAAAAAAGTAACTTTAGGAGGTGATGGATATGTTAATTTGATTATGGTAATCATTTTGCAATGTCAAAACATCACAGTGCATAACCTAAATATATACTTTTTAATTTTTTACCAGTAAATAAATAAATAAAATTTTAAGCAAAGTAATGCTGCTATGAACATTCATGTATGATTTTTTTTGGTAAGGATATGTTTTCATATCTTGAACATATACCTAGGAGTGGAATTGCTCAGTCATATGGTAACTTTATGTTTAATACTTTGAGGAACTGCCAAACTGTTCCTAAAATGGCTGTATTATTTTAGATACCCACCAGCAGTGAACAAGAGTTCCAATTTCTGCACAGCCTTGTCTGTTCTTACCATTTTTTATCAGTATATTTGTTCTTCTTCCTCCATCAACTCTCCCCAGATTCTAAATGAAATTCATAATGATGTTTTCCACTGGAGAAGTGAGGTGGCACTTCATTTCAGAGTGAACCCTTACTTAGCCTCTATTTTAAAGAAGCCATTGGAAAAAAGTATACTCCAAAGGTCCCATTTACTCTAGTACAATGGTTCTCAACCTTCTGGCCCTTTAAATACAGTTCCTCATGTTGTGACCCAACCATAAAATTATTTTCATTGCTACTTCATAACTGTAATGTTGATACTGTTATGAATCGTAATGTAAATATCAGATATGCAGGATGGTCTTAGGCAGGGGTCGTGACCCACAGGTTGAGAACTGCTGCTCAAGTAAATCAGGTTTGTCGCGACCCACAGGTTAAGAACCGCTGCTCTAGTAAATCAGGTTTATTTCCATAGAAACCATAAGCCTGGGTCTCTAAGCACCTCGTCTGGATATCTTGGATACAAGCAAAAGACAGTAATTCAACCACATAAAGTAAAGCCATAGATTTATGAAATTTTGAAACTGGAAGAACCCTACGGATCCCTTCACCAGCACTTTCACTTTATAAATGAGGATGCTCAAGCCAAGAGAGAGATTCTCATGAGCAAGGCCACACAGCTGGTTTGCTACAGAATAAGACTGAAACCCAGGTCTTCTGATTCCATCACTTTGTCAGTTCAACCTGGTCTCTCAGTCAGCTGTGCAAGCCCAGCTTAGCCAACACTGGAGCACTTACAAGTTCCAGGGCAAAGGCTGCATCCATACACACACCAAGCAAAGAATTAGGTGATCCCTGGCATAACACCTACCATAACACCCACTCTAGTGAAAACCTTCACCAAAGGTGGTGAATTGGGTACCCGAGGCTTATTCTACATGGTATTTTAAGATGTTTTTTACAGTTACCAACTCATAAAAATGAAGTGATTTCACCTCCAAAACTCTATTAATATTGGGCCTGTGGTTCCTGATTAAACTTTCCAACCAACAGGCTGGGGTTGAGCAGTACTGCCCAGTGCCCACCCGGTGGGCCTCGCCCATCATGCTACCTGCCTGGTTCTTGGAAGTATATGAATAGGACTCAATTCAGGTCATAGAGAAATAGAAGAGGTGTTGGTGCATTTGTTGTTTGCAGGAGTACTACCACTCTACGTGGCCCTGTTTAAAAGAGAAAATGACAGTCACGAGACAGACAGACAAATACTGGTAGGCACCCGAGATCTTTGCAGGCTTGGAGGGCGTGGGGTGGGCTGGGGAGGTGATCAAACAGGAACGTCACAGTGAGTGAGGAGGAGGCCGTGGGGCCTCCTTTTGGCCTAAGTTCACAAAATTAGCAGCAGGTGCTGTGAGGCGTCTACAGATTTCAAAGAGACATAAAGACAGTGTGTTGCCTCAGAGCACAAGTCCCCACAGAGAGTCCGGGAACAGCACGCAGCCTCCTGAGCAGCGGCCCCTCGCCTCCTCTGGTGCGAAGGCCTGGGCTTGTTTCCAGAAAGTGCCATCTAGTTTGCTCTGCTGTGCAGCACACCGAGCTCTTCTAATCAATTGCTAATTGGTGATTGGGGAAAAGGCTACCTGACTGGAAAGGCTATTCTGAAGACTAAACAAAAAAAAACGCAAGCCCTACCTGGTTTGGCTCAGTGGCTAGAGCATCGGCCTACAGACTGAAGGGTCCCCGGGGTTTGATTCAGGTCAAGGGTGCATGCCCAGGTTGCAGGATGGATCCCCAAAAGGGGGCGTGCAGGAGGCAGCCAATCAATGATTCTCTCTCATCATTGATGTTTCTATCTCTCCCTCTCCCTTCCTCTCTGAATTTAGAAAATATGTGTGAAAAAAAGAATGCAAGGAAAGCACTTCCCACTGTGTCTAGAGCAGGGGTGGGCAAACTTTTTGACTCGAGGGCCACAATGGGTTCTTAAACTGGACCGGAGGGCCGGAACAAAAGCATGGATGGAGTGTTTGTGTGAACTAATATAAATTCAAAGTAAACATCATTACATAAAAGGGTACGGTCTTTTTTTTTTTTAGTTTTATTCATTTCAAACGGGCTGGATCCGGCCCGCGGGCTGTAGTTTGCCCACGGCTGGTCTAGAGCCTAGAAAGGACCCAATAAGTGTTCATTAATACTGGTGAACTCCCACAGTGCATTTTAAAAATCGGATAGCTATACATCTTTATAAAATCAGGACCATCAAAACCAGAGGAGTCCTCGGAGAGCATGGAGTTCACTAAACTTATGAGAAAAGCAGTTTCCTCCTTCCTAAGATGAGGTGGTGGCCTTGACCAGTGTGTGGTCCCATCAGTCTAAGCTTTTGTCAATGCCCGCATTGTGTCAAGCAAGGCTCACCTGTAGACACCAGGGTAGGTCTGCCCACGGGGGAGGCCTCGCTGTTATGCTGAAGCGTCACCTTGCCTGGCAGCTTGGGCTCACTACTTAACAGCCAGAACTTAAGAGGCCCCTGGGTGAGGCTCAGAGACAAATGAGCTGGGAGCCCACGTGGGAGGGCGTGATTTACATCCGTTCCCTCCTCCCCAGAGTTGCCCGAGTGTCTGAGGAGTGGGATGGAAGGCTCTGGGGTTGGAGTTCAGCACAGCTGTACAAACAGCCTGTCCCCATGGCTCTCCCCAGCTCTTTGGCACAAAGAAGCCGCGGAGAGGCTGAAGGAGGTAAGAGCAAAGGAAGAGCCGCTTCTAAATGCAGAGAGAAGAAAACAAAACAGAAATTTCTATTGTATGAACTTATTGCCAACCAGGTCTCTCTCTCTTCCTTTCTTTGAAGTTAGGTGGAACTGGAATCATGTGGGTGTGAAGTAACATTTTTTTTAAAGTAATAGATTCAAAATCGCTAATGATTTTGTGGTATGCCATGATGAGCAACTCTCAAGACCCAGAAACAGGCTTTAAAAACCTAAAAACCTTAAGCTGCCCTGCTGGGCAAGGCTGTGTCCAACCCTTCCCCTCATTCTTCCTTTGTGCCTCAGGACCTTTGCACATTGTAAATGCCCCAAGGGGCTGCAGGTTTTCCTGGAAAGCTGTGCTCCAAGGTTAGGAGTGAGGGGTGGGGGGGTCATGGAGCTTAAAGGAAATGGGATCCACATGATTTCTCTGAGAAGCAGCAGAACAAACTGAAAGAAGGGGTCCTGGCTCTTAGGAGACCTGGGTCTGCCTAGTGCTGAGCTGTGGTTTGTCAAGCCACAATCCCGTTATCTGTAATATAAAGGCCTGGATGTGCTTCGAGACCTGTTCTTGCTGACAAAGATATTCCTGTCCTAGGTCTGCACACCCAACATGCACACATACATATGTTCACCAAAAGGCACATACAACTGCAGCACTGTTCATTTTAGCCCCAAATCAGAAACTACCCAAATGTCCATGAACAGGAGAATAGATATACTGTGGTATATCCATATAATTGAATAGTATAAAGCCATGAGAATGAACAAATGCACAACATGAATGACTCTCACAAAGAAGGCCCAGACACCTAAGAGTACATGCTGTTTGAATCCTCCTTTATAAAGTTCAATAACAGGAGAAACCTATCTGTCACATTACAAGTTAGGTTAGTGGTTACCCGATCAAAATTCATGGAGCTTCACCCTTATAACTTATGCACTTTCCTGTAAGTATATTATACGTCAATTAAGATTTTATTTAAAGATACTTTTAGAAGAAAATACTGTAGACTATCTTTAAGATTTTGGTGTAGGAAGAAATTTCTTAAATAAGACACAAAGAATATAAATCATGAAGGCAAAGTTGATTAATTACATGAAATTTTTAATTAAGGGGAAGCAGTAACAGTAACTGCAATGACTCTGCAAACAGCTTCAGTAGAGTAATATCGAGAATAGGAAACACTTGTTTTTCTATGAACTAGGCCAAGCCCTTTGCAAGCATTGCCCATGGAGCCCTTATAACTTCCCTGTGAGCTCAGCGCTATCATCACCCCTATTTTGCAGATGGGCAAACTGAGGCTTGGAATTAAATTGCTTACCTAAGGGCACTTGGCTAGTGAGCCAGTACTTGAACTCAGGTGGGCCTGACTTCCGGGCTCTTCCCCATTCTCCACTCAGCCAAGGAGGGTTAGAGGTCAGCTTGCCAGAGATCCGGATTGGAAGAAGAGGGAGGTCACAGGTCCAGAGACCCATCCCAGTCCACCCCCCCAGCAGTGTTTTCAAATAGAGCAGGTAACCGGACTTGGGATGCCAAGCAGCCACCCACTGAAATCAAGAGCCTGAGGTCCAGTCGGAAATCCCTCCTCCTCGCGAGGAAATGAGTGTGAAGGACAGGATAAGGGGTTGGGACCTGAGAAGAGATGGGCTTCTCCCTTTCATTCCCTGTGCCTGTTCCCATCGGGTGATGATGGTTTTCACAGCTCCTCAAAAGAAACAATCTGCTCGAGCCAACCCTCTGCTCCTGGGTGTGGCCCCAGCCAGCGTGCCAGGTTCATTCCAGCCTCTGCACAGTGTCTGTTTCTCCCACCTGGCAGACCCGTCCCTCCTCTGCTATCTAATTCTGCCAGAGCCATACCTATTCTCTGAAGCCGGCCTCTATTCCTCTAGGCCAGCACTGCCCAATAGAAGTCTCTCTGCAAAGTGAAAATAATTTTGTTTTTTTAAATATATTTTTATTGATTTCAGAGAGAAAGGGAAAGGGAGAGATAGAAACATCAATGAGAAAGAATAATTGATCGGCTGCCTCCTGCAGGCCCCTCACTGGGGATGGAGCCTGCAATCTGGGCAACTGCCCTGACTTGACCGGAATCGAACCCAGGACCCTTCAGTCCGCACGCCACTGCTCTATCCAATGAGCCAAACCGGCTAGGGCAAAAATAATAATTTTTCACTGTCCAGTATGATGGCCACTAGCCACATGTGCCTACAGAGCACCTACTATGGCTAGAATGGCTGGTAAAATGAGTTTTAAATTTTATTTACTTTTACTTTATATTTGAATAGCCACATGTGGCATAGTAGCTACCATATTGGATAGCACAGCTCTAGGCTATGCTGACATCCTGTATTGCCTTGATTTTTATTTCTCCAGGAACTGAATACAAATGTGATTGGTCCTCAATATTTCACTTAGAGAAGTTTCGTGTTTGGAGCTGGGCTGTTAGCATAAGAAGGGAGGTAAAGATAGGAAAAATCTACTGTGTGGCCCATTATTGGTACACAGTGTAGGCACAGGACAGGTTGGACTCCTGCTGAAATCAATTGTTGCTCAGAACAGGCAGAGACAGACTGCAAGGCCTGGAGCACTTGGAAGCTGAAGTAGCTGATGCTCCAATACGGAAGGGAGGTGCTGGGTGGGGGGGTGGTGGAGAGGAAGCTAATAGCTCCCCTGATAAAGAAGCCAACCCATAGCACGCCCAGATGAAGGCAGCTTTAGCCCCACCCAAGTACTTCTACCCCTCTGAGGCCTCCTGCATTTCCTGGAATCCTCTTCTTGCACCCAGAAGTGGTTTTCGCTTTGTAAACACCCAAGTGTAGGGCAGAGTACAGGGGTGATTACAAAGCAGCAGGCTGGAAGGAGCAGGAGTGCCCCTAATTCTAATTAGGAATGCTAATTAGAGGCATTCTCTGTTGCACTGCTGTGAAGCCCTGGACTCTGCCTTCCCTTCTCCAAGCTTCAGAAACACCCTCATTGAGCCCTAGCTGGTTTGGCTAAGTGGAGAGGGCTTCTGCCTAGGCCAGTGATGGCGAACCTTTTGAGCTCAGCGTGTCAGCATTTTGAAAAACCCTAACTTAACTCTGGTGCCGTGTCACATATAGAAATTTTTCGATATTTGCAACTATAGTAAAACAAAGACTTATATTTTTGATATTTATTTTATATATTTAAATGCCATTTAACAAAGAAAAATCAACCAAAAAAATGAGTTCGCGTGTCACCTCTGACACGCGTGTCGTAGGTTCGCCATCATTGGCCTTGGGACTGAAAGGTCCTGGGTTCGATTCTGGTCGGGGCATGTACCTCAGTTGCAGGCTCCTCCCTGGCCCAGGCCCTGGTCAGGGCTCAATCATCGATGTGTCTCTCTCTCTGTCTCTCTCTCCCCTTCCCACTCTTTCTAAAAATCAATGGGAAGATATCCTCTGCTGAGGATTGAAAAAAAAGAAAGAAAGAAACACCCTCATTGAGATTTTCTCTCTGAAGTGCTGACTGATCAGCAGAGGCTTAAAGAGGAGCTGGTGGGCTGGGGGCACCTTGGCACAGGCCAGTCACCACAGCTTATCTCTGGCTCTTAAGTCTAGGTTGCTTTCCACGGGGACAGGCAGTCAGCAGGGACACTATCAGCAATAGAAGGAAAGGAGAAGGGGCTGTGAGTCCATTGAGACAGGAAGATAAAAGACACAAAGGGGTTAAAGCCTAATAAAGAATGTTCATCGGATCCTCCCAAGGCACAGACACTCCCACAGGTCAAACAGGGTTTTTGAAACAGAAACAACAGATGAAGGCTGAGCTGTAAGATGAAGATAGGAGTGAAAGGGAAAGGATTCGGGGGAACCTGGATGTTGGAGCAAGTAGTCTACACATTAGGCATTCTGGGAGGTTCTTGTATGGAGTTTGAAGGGGCCCCCATAGCTTCCTTTAGGATGAGGTGGGAGGTGGAGAGAAGAGATACCCATTAGTACCCAGGATGCGCAAGCTACTGCTGGAAGATGCCCCTGGGCTGGCCTGGGGCAGGAGGGGGTAGAGAGCAGGAAGGTACCTGAACACCTGAGCACATTACAGATGGGAGCCCTGGGGTTCTTACCTGGTCTAGAAGGAAGTATTTGGGACTATATGCTCTGATCCACCATCTGTAGTAGACCCCCACCCTCACCTCCTGTGCCCACACCTGCCCTCCCTGTCCAGAGAGAGGAACATCAATAGGTTAAATGACCTAATACAAAATGCATTTAATCTCTTTCCGGCCCTGTCAGGAAAAAAGTCTCTCTCTCTCTCTCTCTCTCTCTCTCTCTCTTCTCCAAATTCTGCCCTCTCTTCCCTTGACCTTCAGGGACAGGCTCTGCAAGGTGAGGTCCCCTGTCACTTCCTCCATGACTCATTTCCCCTGTTTACTCACTGACTCTCCCCAACCCATCACATCCCTGTACAGGGGCCACCAATGACCTCCCAGATGCCAAACTGAACAGACTGCTGAGGCCTGACTTGGCCTAAACAGACATTACTTTGGCCTCAGAGATGACCCCTCCCTCCTTCATGAACTGTTCCTCCCCTAGGCCTTCTTAATGGGCTGTTCCCCTCGCTTTCTCCAGCTCCCTGGGTCCTCCTTCCTCTTCCCACTTTTGTAGTGTCAGGACTCCTCACTCACCCTGCACTGACTCTGGGTGCTTTCCCTAACCAGTGGTTCTCAACCCATGGGTCGAGACCCCTTTGGCAGTCGAACGACCCTTTCACAGGGCTCGCCTAAGACCATCCTGCATATCAGATATTTACATTACGATTCATAACAGTAGCAACATTACAGTTAAGAAGTAACAACGAAAATAATTTTATGGTTGGGTCACAACATGAGGAAGTGTATTTAAAGGGCCAGAAGGTTGAAAACCATTGCATAAACCGACTTGCCTCCACTGTCACATCTCCTAACTATCATACCTATAACTCCAGCCCAAATCTGCTTTTCTGAGCACTGGGTCCTTAGTTGTAACTTTCTACTCAATAGTATTGCCCAAATATTCTGCAGGCACTTGAAACTCAACATATCCAAAATTTCAATTATCTTCTCTCCTTGATATTTGATTCTCTCATTGTATTTACAAATATTCAATACCATTCTATTCATTAATAGAAAGCCAGCACTGAATGAGATGCATTTTTATAATTATCCCCTTTCTGTTGACAGTACATGGGTTTTCATTCAGACAAGACCCCTGGCCCTCACCCCTCCCCACCCCCAGCCTAAGGGCATCTGGGGAAGATGGTGCCAGGCCTAGTTTCTTGTTTACCAGCATATTCCATCCTTCTGGCCACAAATTACCCAATTTGAATTAGTGAGATGTGCAGAGATATTCTCTGGGGGGAAATATGCCTCGCTCTATAAACTCCATGGACAACTGCTTTTCTCTGATGGATGTAACTAAGAAAGCAGGAAGCTCTCAGAGCATTCTGGCAGTCATCCTGTTATCTTAAGGCAGGTAGTGAAACAGATAGCCTGGAAGTCAGAAGAAAGAGAGGAGAAACTGGCTCTTTGGTGAACTTCTGGATCAAGCTTCCCCTGAAGGCCACCTTACCACTGGGCTTGTCAAGAAATTCCTTTTATATTTTACTAGTAAGACTGTTGGAACTGGGTTTTCTATTACTTGTAACCAAAAGCACAGTGAGAGATACAGCTAGTAATAAATCCTCAATAACTATTGGTTGAATTGAACTGACCCCTAAGGATGCATTAATTATGCTTTGGCCTCCAGGCAATGTAAAGCCTTGATCCAGTTAAACTACACACATCTCATTAAGAAAGCACTGGATAACTTTTCCTTACAAGTCAATAAATTTGACCTTTTGCTGATGTCACTTTGGGTCAGGGTTTTGTCACATATAAGAATCCTGAGTTGGCAACTTTTTAAAAATAGATTGAACAAAAATAAATTTCATAAAATCAAGGTTACCTTAGAGCAGTGGTTCTCAACCTTCCTAATGCCGCGACCCTTTAATACAGTTCCTCATGTTGTGGTGACCCCCAACCATAAAATTATTTTTGTTGCTACTTCATAACTGTAATGTTGCTACTGTTATGAATCGTAATGTAAATATCTGATATGCAGGATGTATTTTCATTGTTACAAATTGAACATAATTAAAGCATAGTGATTAATCACAAAAACAATATGTAATTATATATGTGTTTTCCGATGGTCTTAGGCGACCCCTGTGAAAGGGTCGTTCGACCCCCAAAGGGGTCACGACCCACAGGTTGAGAAC
>NW_005366873.1:4786396-4788615 GCF_000412655.1 Myotis brandtii | reverse complement strand
CGGCCTTCCTGCTGTAGTTTGCTATGCTTTCTTGAGTGTGAGAGCAGGGGGTGAAGAAAGAGCCAACACCAGTAATGGCATTCAACCTACAGTTTAGGTGTCTCTTGAAGTGAGAGACCAAAAATCTGAGCCTACTATAATAGTGTCTCCTGGTCACGGCCACATTTCATCTGTGGCTCTTCACAAGAAAAAGGGTGAAAACCTCTTTACTGTGGTAATTCTTAGATTTATTTCTTAGGTTCCTTCCAGACTGTGTACATGACTTTTATCATCACAGCACATTTCTGTCTATATCTTTGTGGATTTCTCAAAGCACTTCCCCACTCAACTCATAGGCACACTTGCACAGATACAACCCTAAGCTCCCCACAGCAATCATGATACCATTTTACAGATGAAGACACTGAATCTGAGAAAGGTGAAGCAATTTGCCCAGCCCCACAGCAGGAGGAACTCAGGTTTGCTCATCTTAACCAGCTCCCTTTCCTCCTCCCAGGAGGGCCAATGAGATCATAAGTAGGAAAGTACTTTGGAAAGAAAGAAACTCTATTGATGCCAGATGTATTATTATAAGCCAAACCTAAGTACAGAATGACCTTGTTATCACCCCTGGAGTGGGGATGCTTACAGATCAGGCCTGTTTAATCTCCTGGTGCCCTGGGGTGAGCATCTGGGGCTTTCTCCAGCAGGGTTAAGCCTTGCCTCTTCCTGACATTACTTTCCCCAGAGGGGACCCATCAGGAAGAAAAGAGTGACATCCCCCTTCATTCCTTACAAACATCACCCCCAATTATGCCCAGCTCAGGCCGATCCAAATGTCAGAGGGTAGATGTCAGGATTCCAAATTTATAGATGGTGTGGACGTGTGTGATAGTTTGTTTGGAGAAATGGACTTGTCATGTGCCAGATATATGGCACCAGATAAAACATCCTGACAATATTACATGCTTGGGGTGGGGGTGCGTGAGCATACTATTTTGAAAGCCCACTGTTATGACATTTTAAAAGTTCCAGAGTGAATGCTGAGCAAATCCAGAGGCTAATGCAATGCGGGAACATAAAGCATCCATTCTGCATCACGACGTGCACTTTTCATTTTCTTCTCTCTCCAGTCATGGAATTCAGTGCATTTTAAGCAAATTTGATTGGAGTATATTTAAAAGTGGGTCATGTAAAAGTAACAATAAAGACTCATTTTTGAAAATACAAATACTTTTAAAATGTGCTCAAAATTGCAAACTTTTTAACCTGAGAGTCCAGTGAGTTGGAGACTCTGCTTATTCTCTCGCCAGCTGGTCAACATAAGTGGCTGCCATCCTTTCCCGGGAGGAGTCTTGAGTCATAAGATTTGTTTGCTTTTCATTTACATGAGGTCTTAGAAAGTGCAACCCTCGTGTAAAATGCAACTTCCTTGTACTCAGATGTACTAAACGTTTGTAGAGGGCTTATGATATACGGGCGTTCCCACGTCTGCTATTTTACACTTCACAACAGCCTAAGAGGATGATAATACCTCCTTCATTTTACAGAGGAGTAAATGGAGACAGAGGATTCCAGTAACTTGCCCAAGTTACATAGGCAGGAGGATGCAGAACAAGAATTCACAGGCGGGGCTTCTAATTTCTAATGCCAAACCAATTCTCAGGACAACCTCTTACACTTGTACATAATTTGTGTGAGTGAGAGGTGTGTGTGATGTGTGTGTGTGTGTGTGTGTGTGTGTAAATCAGAAAAAGGTATGAATTTTATGTCTCGTCACTGTGAACCAGAACAGAGACCATTTGAGCTAAAGAACTCAAGAGTGAAAGGAATCCATAAGAACAGAAGCTCCATGGGGAATTTAGTAATGACTTGGAAAAAGTTTTGGATACCCATAGGACAAGGAATTGAGAGTTCATTCCATTTTCACCTAGACCTCAAGGAAAAGGGAAGTTCCAGCTACCATCTGGGTTCCATACCGAGGAACAATGAAATCCAGTCTTCAGAGTGAGACAGGGTTAAGCAGACATAGAGAGAGACCGTGTTGCTTCTTGTATTAAGTAGGCGAGGGTGTGGTAACAAGTACATAAAATTTAATAATCGCTCAAAAACAATATGATTTGTTATGTTGTTGTTGCTTTCTCAAGTCTGAAGACAGCTCTTTTCCATGTGGTGATTCAGAAACCCAGGCTCCTTCCAGTTTGTGGCTACACTATCCTCTAGAGTTTAGGTTCTCATTG
>NW_005366873.1:4757902-4786368 GCF_000412655.1 Myotis brandtii | reverse complement strand
ATCTCCAACAGAAGGGAAATGAAGCAAGGAGGGGACACACGACCTTCTTAGCCTGGAAATGACCTACATCGCTTTCACTCACATTCTGTTGGCTGGAACTCATGCATATAGCCACACCTAACTAACTGTGTAGCCCAGGAAGTGTGGTTTAACGGTGCATTAAAGAAAAAGAGGAAATGCCTGGCCTGCGTGGCTCAGTGGTTGAGCATCAACCTATGAACCAGGAGGTCATGGTTCCATTCCTGGTCAGGGCATGTGCCCAGGCTGTGGGCTCGATCCCCAGTGTGGGGCGTGCAGGAAGCAGCTGATCAATGATTCTCTCTCATCATTGATGTTTCTGCCTCTCTTTTCTCCTTTCCTCTTTTGAAATCAGTAAAAATATATTTTTTTTAAAAAAAAGAGGAAATAGATTTTTGGTAAATAGCTGTCAATCTCGCTGTCCATTTGCTCCCTTCTTCCCACAGAGAGCCTACATCATGCCTTTCTCAAAGAAGACACCACTGAGTCACTACATCCATCTCTAGGTCTGCGATTCTTGAAGATGCAATGTCTTTTCAATTAAGTCTGAATGTGGCTCTTCATGGATATAGTAATTTATTAATTAAAAGACTAGTTATCTTGCCCCTCTAACACACATCCATTATACCACTATACCACTATACCAATTCAGTGATATTTTGGAAAAGGTTTTGGATACCCATAAGACAAGGAATTGAGAGTTCATTCCAGTTTCACCTAGAACTCAAGGAAAAGGGAAGTTCCAGTTACCATCTGGGCAACATACAGAGGAACAATGAAATCCAGTCTTCAGAGTGAGACAGGGTTAAGTAGACACAGAGAGAGACCATGTTGCCTCTTGTATTAAGTAGGCTAGGGTGTGGTAACAAGTACAAAAATTTTATAATTGCTCAAAAACAATATGATTTGTTATGTTTTTGTTGCTCACTCAACAGTCTGGAACAGGGACTTGAACGGCAATGACACTCTTATTGAGAAAAGGGAAGAATGGGAAAAACAGAGTCCTTGGTTAATAGCATGATGGAACCTCTCTGCCAGGTAAGAGGGGATAAGTCCCTTGCTTTGTCTTTTAATCTGCTTTCTGGGAGGAATTCATGGTCTATTTTTCTCTAGGGCCCCTTACTACACCCTCTGGATAGTCTTCCTTGTCCATTATCCCTTTTGGCCACTTCTGAATTGCCTTCCTCGAAGATTCTAAATAGCTAGCCTTCAGAGTCCACTTTCTGCTCATGCAAATTTAGCACTGAAGGCTAAGGTTTCACCAATCAAAGATCATTTCATCCAAGCTTGTGATTTCTTGAACAATACAATTCCCTCAAAAACTTAGTAAGATTCTCATTTACTTGCTTCGAGTGTATTCCAAGTGCCAGTAACCACACCCAAAATTCCTTCCTGGACATAGTTCTGAAGCCTAAATTATTTGCTTCCTTGTCTCTATAGCTTTCTCTCAATGTAATGGCAGCTACCTCAGGTGATCTGAACAACAGACTTGAGTAGAAAGGCTACACCTTTAATCTGATCTTTGCTGCAAGGGTTGAGCTGCTATATTTAACTGAGAATTCTTAATGGGATTTAGTCTTTTCCAAATCTGGGGTTTTAATTACATTCTTCCCATCTTATTTCTTATTGCAGGGGGATCCAGAATCAATAGGTTTTTCCAAATGTGGGTGCTCTCTTCATTCCCTTTTATTTCTGCTGATAAACTGGTCGTTTATTGTCAGGGCTATTTTTCTAGTAATAACTTGTAGCAAGACACTCAACTCTAACACACACTAACATTCTGTCTCTTTCTAATGGCTTTCTCTAGAGCTACCGGTCCATCTTGATCTGCCTTTTCCAGATGATTGCTGGCCACAGTTATAACAAATATTTTGCTGCTGTACAACACAGCTCACCATTTTTGCTGCCTACTCTGTTTTCTTGTCTCTCACTGCACAACTACTGAATGCCACATATTTTAGGTGTTTCTTACATTAGCATTCCCTTTCTAACATTAACTTTTGTATTACTTAAGATAGGAAAACTGCTGTTAAAAAACAGACCCAAAATTTATAATGATTTGAGCAAAATAGAAATGTTTCCCACTCACGTAACAGTCTAAGGCAGCAGCTCCTGATTGTTGGCTGACTCCCCTCCACAGGGTGACTCAGGAATCACACTCCATTACCCTGTGGCTCTGCCACTCCTGGAACTTCCTCATCTGCATCCAGTCTCACAGGGTGAAGAGACTAAAAGGGGGCATCCCTGCTTATTAAAAGTTGAGCCAAAAATGGTCCACATAACTTTAACTCATGTTTCATTGACTGGAACTCAGTCACACAGTAGCCACACCCAATTACAAGGGAAGCTGGGAGATTAGTTCCTGGCTGGGAAGCCACTTTCTAACAACTGTATACATAGTTAGTTCCAGGAATCTTCAAACTATAGCCCACAGACAAAAGTAGGCTCATTGCTAGTTTTTTAAATAAAGTTTTATTGGAACACAGCCATGCTCATTCATTTACATATAGTCTATGGCTGCTTTTGCACTCAAATATCAGAGTGGAGTAGCTACAATAGAAGCATGGCTAAAATATTTCCTATCTGGCCCCTTCACAGAAAGTGTGCTGACCCCTACTTTACACTGAGGAGGCTGGAACTATTGCAGCCATCTTGCCACCACAAGGGGGAGTCTGGAACTGCTGGGGCCACCACAGGATGGCTGAAAATGAAGCCAATCCAACAGAAGGCAGAGCCTAGAGATGGAGAGAAACCAAGTCCAGATGACCTCATTTGAGCCAAGAAGCCAGCCCCTCCTGAAGCCATCCTAGCCTTGGGCTTTTTAGCTAGCCGATCTAATGCATTTCCTTTTTCACTTAAACCAATTTGAATTGAGTTTTTGACAACAGAAAGGGCCCTCACTGTTCATCTCTCCCACCATAGCAGTGACAGGTAATGACAGAGAGAAGGATGCTTAACTTATACTTAAGAATGGTGACAAAATTATACTCTGACTTAGCACACCAACGAGTCAGACTGGAACTGCAGACAAGTCCTACTGAGGCGTAGCCAACATGTGACACTTCCCCCACATTTAACCCTGCAGGCCAGTGAGACACTGATCGTTGGGAGCTTCCTCTAAATATTTCATGCCTCTGTCTGAATCGATCAGATTTCTGAAGGCAGGTGAAGTGAAAGGCAGGGGTTCGGCGAGGCAGCTGTTTAATGATCCCTCACCCCTAGAAGGCCTTGGATAAAACCTGGCCAAGAAACAAAGCAGAGATTTTTTTCAGACTGGCCTGTCCTGGGAAGGCCCTGTGTTATCCACACAGAGAAACATAATAAGCGGTGTCTCCTCCCGGCTGAGCCCTCGGAGCTCTGCAGGTGCACTGGCAGAGCATGGAGGGGTTGGCAAAGGGCAGGTGGCTTTGTTCTCCCTGCTGCCTCCTCCTCAGAAGTTGCTCATTACAGAGTGAGATGGTGGTGTTATATAACACGAGCTCGGCCTGACTCCACTAGAGTACACGGGAGAGCAAAATACCTAAATGTCTTCAACACACAGCACACTGAGAGGCCATATATAGAGCCCTTTAGACCTCGACAGACAGGCAATGCATTAAAGTCATTATAAGCCGTAGGCTTCCTGTGAGGTGCCCCTTATGAAGGCAAACACTTATGTGATAAGAGTCGTCTAGAGTAGGGTCAACATTAGCAAAGCCTGTGTTTCTAATAATTCTTGGCATTAGCCAAGTAACTTCCTTCCATGGATATCCAAGAGCTCCTCAAACATTTGCTGTAAAATAACTTTACACACACACATACAACTATACTTACTTTTTAAAATCTGCCTTGCAAATAAGCAAAAAAGTAATTATACACACTCCCTTTTCATTAACAAACATGTCCTCCCATAACCACATATCTCCTGTGACATGAATAAGATACGACACCCAGGAGATGGAAATGAGGCCAGTTTCTTTTTAACCCTTTGTAAAATTATGGGATTGCTGTGTAAAGAACACGATTTCCAAGCAGAAGAATGTAGGGCAAGAATGCTACAAGCCACTGAAGCACAAAAAAGCAGGAGCCCGGGAGGTCGTGAGCCTGCAAACAGTCGTGCGTGTACCTCACTGGGTTCAGTCATACCTACCTACCCAGGTCCCTTGGGGTCAATCTGTGAGGTCTCAGGGTTGGAAGCAGATCAAAGGACGTTTTATTCAGAAAAATAAACAGCAACTGGGCCAAAAGAAAGTTTAAATCATGGTCATCTAGGAGAAAAATACAAGGTTAAAATGTAGAAATATGGAGTGAGGTGACTTCATGTGTAGAAAAATAAGTCAGAAGCTGGGAAGGTCAGGTAGAGAGGTCAAGTGCAAGGTGAGTCAGAGGTAAAGGTCCAGTAGGAAATATATATATATATCGAGAGAGAGAGAGAGAGAGAGAGAGAGAGAGGAAAGAAGACTTATTTTCAAAATTTGGCTTTTATATGGTTGTGGGGCTGGCAATTCCTAAATCCATAGGGAAGGCCAGCATGCTGGAAATTCAGGTAAGAGCTGGTATTGCAGGTTTGAGTACAAATATGTAGGGCAGGCCAATAGGATTTCAACTCAGGTGAGCTTTTTATGTTACAATCTTGAGGCAGAGTTCCTCCTTCTCCGAGAAACCTCAGTCCTCTTTCTTAAGACTTTCAACTGGCTGGATGAAGCCCATTTGAGTTATAGGGCTACTCTCCCTTACTTAACATCCACTGATTGTAAATGTTAACCACGTCTACAAAGTACCTTCAGAACAACAGCTAGACTAGTGTTTGGCCAAACATCTGGGCACCATAGCCTGGCCAGTTGACACATAAAATTAACCATCACCTGGTGTTTAAAGATGCCCAACAGAGCCAGATGTTTCCTGAGTTCCTTACATCTGAGGGATTTAGGGCTAGGAGAGACTCTCTATTCAGCGGTTCTCAACCTGTGGGTCGCACCCCCTTTGGGGGTCGAACGACCCTTTCACAGGGGTCGCCTAAGATCATCAGAAAACACATTTATAATTCCATATTGTTTTTATGATTAATCACTATGCTTTAATTATGTTCAATTTGTAACAATGAAATAGGGGGTCACCACAACATGAGGAACTGTATTAAAGGGTCGCGGCATTAGGAAGGTTGAGAACCACTGTTATTGATGAAGAATCTAAGAACCAGACAACGGTGAAGAGTGACCCTTGGGTCAGTCAATAGAGAGGCTGGAACTTGGATTTCCTAACCCCCAATCCAATGTGTTGTTTTTTTGTCAAATTCTGGAGCTAGGCTTCCTAAACCTCAGTGCCAAATCCCACACAGTTTCTTTTTTTTGATCAAACTTGGTTGAGTATAAAAACAGACATGTGCCTTTAAATCAGTGCCAGCTAGATCACATTCTAATCATCCAAATGCCTATTTCTTCAATAACTTCAGGAGGAAATTAGGGATAACAGAAGGCTAAGGACAACAGCAAAATGCAAGAGTTTCCAAGAGGCTGGAAAGCATATGTGGACTTGGAGCCTTGCCCTCATGGGTTTCAATTCTGAGTCAACTACATCTCAGCAGCAATGACTTTGGAAATTTGCATTTGCACCAATGTTCATCGATTTGCAAAAATGACTTACATCAATATGGGCCAGCATATCAAGATAGGGTTGTTCACTTTTTTACTTGCTAGGACTACAATGGCAAAATCAGCTTGTTTCTGACTTTTTGTGAATGAAATAACAATGCTTGCTGTGTGGAACCATCTGGTCCATGCCCCGCGTGGATTGTTTGCATCAAACCCCACCTGGCATCCCTCAGAGGTCAGGATCCTCCTGTGGCTGCGGTGCCTCCAGGAAGTGCTTAGAGCAACAAAAAACTTGGCAAAAATAATCCACAAGAGCATTATGAATGCAAAAGCTCTTCCCACAATAGAACGATTACCAGATAAGCCAGGCACTTTTCTGTGGGAACCAGAGTATACTTGAAGGAATCACCCAGAGGCCAAGGCAGAGAGAGAGGGTCTGTTATCATTCTCCTGACATGGCCTGCTTTCATGTCTCTAAAACCGCAGTTTGCCCTGTGTGGGTGTTACCATGCTGTTTTTTGCCCCCCCCCCCGCCCCCCCACAATGGATGGCATAGTAGCATTGTTTCAGAATTTAACTGACAACTCTTTTCCTTCTTAGTGATGCTTAAAGTAATGATAAGGTTTTACAATCAATGGCATCTTAAATACGATGAGATACTGAAGGTGGGAGAGACAAGGTAGAAGCCAGGCAGTTTGGAGCTGCAGTCTATGTTCTCAGGCCGTGCAGTAAGAAATCCTTGCTGCCTCGCTGCATAGTGAGAAGGGAAGGGGAAAGCAGGCTTTGACTTCAGCCAGGAGTTCCCAAAGTGCTGTGAATAGGATTTCCAAGGAGAACACACCATTTACTTCATTCTTAACTTGGTCATTAAAAAAGCAAAACTTTACTTAGTTGGTTTTGAAATGGAAAAAAAGCTAAGGCAGCCTAACCCAGTTGCTCAGTTGGTTTTATTTTTTTAATCCTCGATGCTGCAAAACTTTACTTAGTTGGTTTTGAAATGGAAAAAAAAAGCTAAGGCAGCCTAACCCAGTTGCTCAGTCGGTTTTATTTTTTTTTAATCCTCGATGCATTTTGATAAACAAAAATCTCATACTGGTTTCCTCCCTCTGACACCCCCAGGAATTCTGATATGCTGACCCTCCCATCACCCATTCAGAGTGAGAATCTTTGACCTGAAGAATAGCTAAAGATTTTCTTGTTCTGTGTATAATTACTCATGGGATTTGACCCACCTTTTACTTTCCCTGCTTCTAGAGCATAATAATATTCACAGAGCACTAAACTTAAACTTTGAAAAAGAGCGAGGCTAAGTCAAGGGTGAAGAGGGAGAGTTAGGTTTATGTGTGTTTGTGTGCTCTGTGTGTGCGTTTTGTTTGAGTTTTTTATTTGCTTTCTGTTGTTTTGTTTTATATTTTTGGTTGGTAGGGAGGAAATCTCTCTTAAAAAGAAAATCTGTAATTTAAACCAATTTATTATCCCCAGTATTTCTATCAACAACACATTGATTTTGTTGCCCAGGAAACTGGAGAGAGTTTCTGGAGAATTAATTACCTCATTCCAAACCCAGGGGTCACTAAACACTGTTTTCAACTCTGTTTTCATAGGAAACAAAGGCCATTCCTTGTAGCTCACCTGAGTCTCTCTGAGTCTGAAACCTGAGCCTCTGCTCATTCCTGGGATTTCGCACTTCCTGCTGCAAACCATATGTTATGGTATAACTGGGAAAACCCTGTAGTTACAGTTGGAGAGGGTGGGGGAGAAAGGATGAGGTCACACATCCCTGCAGGAGGCAATCGCAGCTTTGGCCCAAAGCTGCTAGAAAAACATGTTCCAATAAATTAGATAGCTTGTTTTCATAGCCCTCCAACGTCAACATTTGGCTCTTTATGGTTGGAAGTGTCTTTCCCTCTACTAGTTAGTGTCAAACGTGGGCTCTTTCTGGACATCTGCAAAAGCTAGTGCCTCGCCTGCCCTGGCCTGCAATCTGCCTGGATTTTGTTCCCTGCACCTGGAAAGTCCTTTTAATTAGATGCATTTTTATTCCTCTCCTGTCTTTGGTGGAGACACCACAGACGGAGGGCCTGCGGGAGGGGAGGTCTCCAGAGTCACTAAAGAAGACTGAGGCCTCCCGGGGCTTTAGCGGTGCTGAGAACCCACCTAGGAGAGGTCTCCAGAGTCACTAAAGAAGACTGAGGCCTCCCAGGGCTTCAGCAGTGCTGCAGTAAAAGATGCCCGAGGGCTATGGACCAGAGCACCAGGGGAGAATTTGACGTCCCAAGGGCACAAGGATGGGAATGAAGATTCACTGACTTGCCTCCCCGCCCCCCTCCTGGCTGTGTGAAGGAAGACCTGAGTAACCAGGAGGACTCCCGTTACCAATCGGAGCCAGAAGAAATCTGTCACCGGAGGTGGGAGCATAGTCATTGTCCTGTAAACAGAGGACAACAGGAGTGTTTCCTTAAAAATAACTGGCACAGAACTGACTCATATTGGGGCGGAGAAAGAGAGAGGGAACAGGATTTGAAATCTGGCAGATCTAAATTTGAATCCTGGCTTTGCCACTTGCTAGCTGGGTGATGTGCAGTGAGTAACCCTGGCTCTCTAAACCTCTGTTGCCTCCTCTATGGAGAGAGGATTACAATGTAAAGTAGGATTCTTAGGAGAATAAAATTATACCATGTATTTATAGTGCCTGACACATAAAGGCTCGGAATAAATGCTCTGCCCCTGTGCAATGCATCGTCCAGATCCCCAGGGCTTCACATCTCCATCTGAGGGGATTAGGGCCACACCTTTGCTTCCGAGGGACCATCTCTCCAAGACAGCCCCATAATGCTTCTTTTTCTTCTCCTCAACAAAGCTCAGATTTATCCCACTCCTCAGCACATCTCGGCTGCTTTTCTTTAGTCCAGTGGTTCTCAACCTTCCTAATGCCGCGACCCTTTAATACAGTTCCTCATGTTGTGGTGACCCCCAACCATAAAATTATTTTCATTGCTACTTCATAAGTGTAATTTTGCTACTGTTATGAATCGTAATGTAAATTTCTGATATGCAGGATGTATTTTCATTGTTACAAATTGAACATAATTAAAGCATAGTGATTAATCACAACAACAATATGTAATTATATATGTGTTTTCCGATGGTCTTAGGCGACTCCTGTGAAAGGGTCGTTTGACCCACAATGGGGTCGTGACCCACAGGATGAGAACCGCTGCTCTAGAGCCTGGTGGGCCTCAGAAGTTAGAGCTGTGCTTTTTCCACTTCCAACAAGAGACCAGGGGCGTGGACCCTCTGGCCTTGCAGGCACTGTGCTGTTTGGACCGATCTGGGTAATGTCATGGACAATTTACTGCCTCGTGCACTTTCAAAAACCACTTACAGCGATATCTTCTCTTTCTTCCAGCTCGGTTCTTTGAATTTATTTCCATAATAAGCTCAAGTTAGAAGCCACTTGGCCGATTGCTACTTCCCTTAATCCTTTCGAAGGCCTAAAGCAGTCATGGCGAACCTTTTGAGCTCGGCGTGTCAGCATTTTGAAAAACCCTAACTTAACTCTGGTGCTGTGTCACATATAGAAATTTTTTGATATTTGCAACCATAGTAAAACAAAGACTTATATTTTTGATATTTATTTTATGTATTTAAATGCCATTTAACAAAGAAAAATCAACCGAAAAAAGAGTTTGCATGTCACCTCTGACACGCGTGTCATAGGTTCGCCATCACTGGCCTAAAGCCTGTAAAATCTCCAGTCTGCCTGATTCGGCAGCCCCACCTGCTCCGTGAAGCCCTCTCTGGTTGCCCAGCACCCACTGTGCCCTCCCTTCTCAGAATGCCTGCAACGCTGCTAATCAGCACCAGATGGCTCAGCAGGGAAGGCTCCTCTTGCTCCGTAGCACCGTCCCTGGTCGGCCCCATGACAAGGGCTGCCAGATAACATACAGGATGCCCAGTTAAATTTGAATTCCAGAGAAGCATCAAATACCTTCTTCGTTTACATATATCCCAAGTATTGCATCCCATACTTTTATATGCTCCATCTGGCGACAAGAAGGCCAGACTCTCATGCTTCTGCTTCTACAACAGCCCCCAGCATAGAAGTGAGACTGTTCTGGGCCACGCAGTTAATAATTACTGATAACAGCAACGACAATAACAATAGCTCGCATCTATCGCACATTGAGCTCCTACGTTTGCCAGATACTGTGCTAAATCCAGAGACTGGGTCAAGGGGAGGACACATACATAAACGTTGTTGACAAGGTGGAATTTGATTTTTTTTTTTTTAAGGCAATGTGGTTTAAAGATTGAGGGATCTTCCTCTAAGGCACATAGTCCAGCTCTGTCCTTTACTGTCCCCCTGACTGTGGGTGTTTACCGAATCTTTCCTTATTTTCCTCATTTATAAAATGATGACCTTCCTCCTGGAGCTGTTTAATTCAGACAGTACACTAAAGATAAATGGAATAATACAGTAAGCCCAGCACATAGTAGGTCCTTAGGAACTGTGAAAGGTGTCATGGTGATAGAGATGGTGTCACTCTCATTGGAATTTAGAGAGAGAAGCTCTTTGGCTTGGGTGGTCAACAGAGCCTTCAAGGACTGGGAATTCTGACAAGTCAGGGCAGCAGGACAGTAGGAAAGTGGGAGGCAATTTGTGAGTCAAATGGTGAGTGAATGTATTTGCCAGAAATTAACAACCTCGCTGCTTCGTTTGCATTAATTGAAAACGTCTTTACCATTGAAAATGTTCTGTTAAAAATTTTACTGTCTTAGTTTGTAGGTCTAAGGATACAAGTTGAATATTTAGTGATATGACGGATTTTTTTTAAATAAAAGAAGCCATCAGGTACAGTTCTAAAACTTCCTAAGAAAGTTCTAAAACTTTCTAAGCTTCTTACCAGGGAATAATAATCTTCACCAAGGCACTGAGCTATTTATTGACTGAATCTATCAATTGACAGTAAGAGGATTGTATTCTGTTGATAATGAACCCGGAGAATGCTCTCCAAAAATTCCTTTCGCCCCCTTTATTTTCCTGCAGGAAGACTAGGGTACAGAAGCATGGACCCAGCGCTTGGGGCCTTTTGCAGGATCTGGGCTTCCCCTGAGGTTTCTGCTCAGCGCTGGGGCTGTGGGAATGAAACCATTGTGGGTGCCAGATGGCAGGGTGTGGGAAGTCTCGGGCTGGAAAGGGATGGCCAAGATAAACAAGCGACTAGAGGTCTGAAAAATGAATGGATAAACATCCAGACCAAAGTCAACAATGCTGGAGGATCCAGCCCAGTCTCCACAGGCGGGGACGTTTTGACACTCGAGTTCACTCAAGTCCCTGAAAGAACTTTTGTGCATCCGATTCTTAAGCATCCCTGCCTTGGGGCGTTGGGTAGGGGGCAGATTACCCAGCTCCTGTAGCAATGCAGAACTGTGCTAGTGTCACCAGTATGACTTTCTGTAAGATTTCTGCTAAAAAATCAGATGACTAGATACTGGTTGATATTAAAGAGGGAATGTTAATTTTAACAACGTGACAATTGTATTGTGTTTGTAAAATAATCTTTCTTTTTCGAGCTACCTATTGAACATTATTTGATGAAATGATCTGATGTGTTTGTGCTTCAAAATAATCCAGGAAGAGAGACTGGATTCTCTTTTACTATATGATCCTATACTATATTTTGTATCATAAAAAAATCCAAATTGGGCTCTAATAGTTCGTTTTGTTTTGTTTTTAGCACAAAAGGTCAAAATAATCCAGGAAGAGAGACTGGATTCTCTTTTATTATATGATCCAAAAAGTTTATTTTGTATCATAAAAAAACCCAAATTGGGCTCTAATAGTTGGTTTTTGTTTTGTTTTGTTTTTAGCACAAAAGACATTGGATTCAGATCTACATAGAAACAAAACGACATGGCACACCGGCAAAACCGAGCCATTTGGAGTAAAAATCTTATATATCTGCATATTTCATCTACATAGAAACAAAACGACATGGCACACCGGCAAAACTGAGCCATTTGGAGCTATGGCATAAAAATCTTATAGATCTGCATATTTCATGGCAGAATGCCGACGCTTTCCTGTAAACTCACAGATAACACGTGCAGAGTACTGCTGGTATTCTTACTTTCCTGGGTGGGTGGACCTGGTCTCAGGAAATAGTAAGTTCAAGGAATAGAATTTATGGTGTGGATCGAGATGCTTTAGTCTAGCAGCTATTACTTGGTTGGCTAGTGGCCCGTTTGCAGTTCACTGGGATCTTGACACCGACTGGGGCAAAAAGAGGAAACAACTACTTGAAAGTAAGGAGTCTAACACTGTCCAAAAAGTCCCCACTGGAATTCTTCTCTGACTCAACTCATTTCCTCCTAGCCTTCTGGTACTATGGGATTTTTTGTTTATTTGGTTTGTCCTTTCAATCTCTGATAAATTTGAATTACAGTCACTCTGTGATGTGTGCAAAGAAAAAAAAAAAACACACCAAAAAAGCAAACTGTTGAGAATCCTTGTTTAAACTGGAATGACTGATTCCGCTTTGAAAGTAATACATGATCGTTTCCTGCCCAGCAAAAGACCCCAAATCCTGTGTGACCAGAGTTAGTATTTATGCAGCTAAAATGCCTCAAGTTTCTTTGCTGTCGCTGGAAATGCCCTGCTGGTTCTCTAAAGCCTGGTTGGCACAGCCATTGACTCCACCATCGTACTTGGTTTGCAAAGTTGTTAGAAAACCAGCCCATGTCATGTCAGATTGCTTTTAATGCGGTGAAGAGTCAGATGATACTGCACAGCCCGCACAACTCGGGAGGGCCATGTGCAGGCCTGGCTGCTCTGCTCGCCGAGTCCAAATCAATTATGCTCTAATCAGGACTGTTTCCGGAGCTGGTCGGATGGAGGTTCAGAGTGAAAAGGAAAAATTGTTATTTCTCTCCAGATCCTGTTTGCATCAGCAGACTCCATCTGAGACACATCCTGTTTGACCTCTGGCAGAGCGGGGGAGGGGAGCTGCTTTGTTTGACTTTTGACTGTCACCCAGAGGAGGGCCTCCTCATTTTTTTTTTTTAGAAAAAAAATTCTAATTTTTTGAATTAGTATTAAAATTCTGTCATCGTCCTCAGTTCATAAGGATACACAGTTTGGACTCTTCATTTTCCCAAATAGTGATTTCCTCGCTCATCAGAAGCCCCAGAAGCTGGTTTAAAATGCACATTTCCAGCCCTACCTTGAGACACAGTCTCTGGAAGGTGCTATTCTGACAAAATAGGAAGGCGATTCTGAAGTGCAGTCAAGTTCAAGAACTTGTATCAAGATGAGAACTGCTCAAATCCAGGTTCCTAATCTTAGGCCATTGACTCCAGCCAGGCCCAATTCCCTATTTATGCTCTGATGCTGGGAAAGTTGTTTTGCATTTTGGCACTTAGAAGGGACCACCCAAAGCGATGCCCCTGCCTATGGGTCCAGGAAGACTTTAGGACATCAGCCGCATACATGCCCAGGGAGTGGTCAGTGGGGACTGGAAGGTAAACCTGGAGCAATGTGGGGTCTGGTCTGTCCGAAGTCTACTGTCAGACCCTTACCAAGTTTTCACCAAGGCATGTCAGAAAGAGAAAAATAAGGGTAAAGTTACATTTATCTAAATTACTATTATTATTAATCTTCACCAAAGGATATTTTTCCATTGATTTTTAGAGAGCGTAGAAGAGAGAAATATCGATGTGAAAGAAACACATCAATTGGTTGCCTGCACTAGCAGCTGCGACCAAGGGCCCAGGCCAGGAGGGAGCCTGCAACCGAGGTACGTGCCCCTGACCAGAACTGAACCTGGGACCTTTCAGTCCTCAGGTTGACACTCTATCCACTGAGCCAAACGGGCTAGGGCTATATAATTATTTTGTGATTATGTTAGCCATATCTTTCTGGAGATGTTAAAACATCTGTCTTTGTTTGAGCTGCTATAACAAAATACCACCGACTGACTAGCTTATAAACAACAGAAATTTGTTGACTCTAATTCTGGAGGCTATGAAGTCCAAGATCAAGATGCCAACATGGTGTGCTTCTGGTGAGGGTCCCCTTTCTGGTTCATAGCCCACACATTCTCGTAAGTATCCTCACATGGTGGGAGGAGCTAGGAATTTTGAAGGAGCCTTTTTTATGAACCACTAATCTTATTCATAAGGGTTCCACCCTCATGACTTAAGCCCCCACCTCCTAATACCATCACCTTTGGGAGTTAGGATTTCAACATATGAATGGGGGGAGGGGGGAACACAAATATTCAGTCCCTAGCAATAGCTTTGCTTTTAGAGATTTATTTTCTACTTATTTATTTATTTTTAAAATAGTTGATACATGATGCCCCTTGCACAGAATTCAAAATGTACAAAACCTACACTGACTGTGTGGAACATCTCCCTCCTATCCCAGACTTCTGGTTCCCAGACCCAGAAGCAGCCACGGTTACTATTTTCGTATTCTTCAAGAAATGCTCTGTGCATATGCAAGCAGACATGTTCATAGAAAATTTTTCTTAATATAGCAGGTAGCATTCTGCCTCTTGCTTTTTTCACTTAATAACACATTATACAGATATTTCCATGTCAGTTCATTTGGGAATCTCTTTTAAAAATAATTCAATGATAGTGATGATATATTATCATTGGGCATTTTTTAAGTGTCCTAATGACAACATACACACACACACACACACACACATATTTAGCAGCCTCATGTTAGAGCTCTAAAAATTGTTTAAAAATTTTTTCTAGCCCATGAAATCTAAAAGCTGAAACCACTGGTATTATTTATAATACCAATGAATAATAATAACTTAATAATTACAGTATTATACTTAATATCTTATAATAAAATAGAAATAAGTGATTTATTAAACTATTAATTAAATAACAATAACACACATTTCAGAAACAAATACTTCTGGGTTTGCATCTTACTCCTGTTGTTTTCTAGCTCTAAGAACTTAGATAAGTTACTAATTTCCCTGAGCCAGTTTCCTCATTTAGCAAAACTGAGGGTGGAGTGGGAAATAAAACCTCCCTCCTGCAGTTGTAAAGTTTAAATAAATAATGAGTAGAAAGCACCTGGAGCCTTGGAAATTATCAGTTCATGGGACACGGGTATAGAGAGCTGGCAACAGACAAACGCTTGCAGAGAGGTCTTGGAGGGGCTGGAAATGTGCGCTGACTTTGGCAGCTGGGAGATCAATGAAGACTCAGGCAGAGCTCAGCAGGGTATTGCCAAGCAGAAACCTGAGCTGGTGGGAGGGAAGGGAAGGAGGTTGGTGGTGAGGTCATGCATCCTTGTTGAACTTGGGCACTATGTGGTCCAGTCTCAGAGCCTTTTCATTTCATTTTCAACAACTATCAACTCATGGCCAATTTCCCTGCACATTTCCTGCACCTCCCCTCTCCCATGTGAACCAAATACCAGTATCTCAAAGTATTTTACATCATTTCATCTCTAAGTATTTCAGCGCGTATCGCTAAAAGATAAAGATTTTTTAAAAACAAAACTGCAATACTATTATCACCCCTAAAAAGGTAACAATAATTCCTTAACATCATCAAATATCCAACAAGTGTTCAAATTGCCAGTGCTCTCATGAATGTCTATTGTCTCTGAACAGATTATTTGGGCAAGAGAAGACAGGAGCCAAGGGGAAAGGCCTAGTTGCTTCGTTCTGAAAACATTCCAAGCTCCTTCCCTCCACCCTCCTCCAGGAAAATTTGAGTCCAACTTAACAAACAGAAAGGTAGTAGACTTGACCTTGTGTTCAACTCAGTTATTTTCAAAATGATACTGTGGTTTACTTAAAGGTCCAGTGCAAATAATTGGGTTCATATGTTTCACCAACTCAAATGAAAAACGAGTACCGGTGTGAGTGAGTGATAAGTCTCTTTTACACAGAGAAACTCAAACTTAAAGAGGCAACCCAGTGGAGCTGTGGTGTTGCTCAGAACTCAGACTTTGGGGTTAGAGAGACCTTGTCATACCCTGACTCCATCCATTTCTAGCTGTGTATCTTTAAGCAAGTTGCTCAGTTACTCTGAGCCTGATTGTCTTTGTCTAGAAAGTGAGGATAACATTGTTGTGAGCACATGTGTTGAGCACTGGACATTGAGTCAACCAGAGGATGTGTTCAAGAACCGGTTTCTGTTGCTGCTGCTAGGAGTTCTCAGAGAATCAGACTTAATGGATGTGCACATGTTAAAAATAAACTTTAAAATTTTGGAATAATTTTACCTTTATGGAAAAGTTTCAAAAACAGTCCAGGGAATTCCATTTACCCTTCACCTAGATTTTTTAAATGTTAACATCTTACATTACTGTGGTACATTTGCCAAAACTGAGAAGCCAATATTGGCATATTACTATTAACATTGCTATTACTGTTAAACTCAACACTTTATTCAGATTTTACAGTTTCTTATTCTAGGATATCACATTGCATTTAGAAGAATAATTTTTAATTGATATGATAATCAATCAACATTATTAATCAATCAATTAGTGACTTCATAGTCAAAACCTAAATTTGCCTTTCTAAGAACACTTGAAAGGTCTCAAAAACCATTTATTCTTTTAAGTATTTTTTTTTTTTACAAACCGATTGACATATAAATTGGCAAAGTAAATCCTTTTGCATGGTTAGGGAAATAGTCAAATGCAGGTTAGAAGCTATCTGAATTATCACAATATTTAGATGTGAAATTAATAAGATTTTCCTGTGTACATAATCATGGCCTGTAAAGAGATACAGTGTCTGGCACTTAGTAGGTCTTCAAAGAGTGTGTGTTGCTAAGCTAAATGTGAAAGGGAATCCAGATCTCCTGACAGCTTGATCTGCTTACAGGCACAGGTAGGTGTGTTTTGCTTTGAGCTGGCTCTTGTTTTGAATTATCTCTCAGAGCTTGATTGCCCACAGAACCTGTTTGTACAAGAATCTAAGCAAATAAGACTTACTGTTTGGCAAACCATGAATTCCTCTACCATCTTTCACTCAGCAAAGATTGTCCCTCGGGGAGATCAATTCTGATGTTGAAAATAAATCAGCTTTACTTTTATCTCCGAGGAAAAAAATATTCATGTGTGTGAATTCAATTTCTTGGAGGTCAGTTGTGGTAGTTGCTATTTTTAATAAACAGAATGATGAGAATCACCAGGGTAGCTCTGGCAATGAGAAAGACAGAGATGAGGATGTCCAGCCAGCCGTGAGCTTCATGGCGTGACCAGGTGGGTCTGCTGCAACCCACACTGGGACCTCCAGGGTAAGTTATTACAAGATAGGTATGGCAAGGGCATGGCCACCTTCACCAATGTTGGCCAAAGCAGCATTCATTGCATCCAAGTCATTCATGTAATCATTCTTTTTTTCAACATAAAATACCTAGCCAGCGGCAGATATAGACCATCTATTAGATTTTTGCTACTGAAAGTGTGGCCACAGGAGCATCCATCTCCTTGCGGGCTTATTAGAAATGCAGATTTTCATGGCCCACCTGAGTGTCTGAATCAGAATCTGCATTTTAATAAGATCTGTAGGTGATTCTCATGTGAGAAGCACAGAGCCAGGAACCTGTCAGGAGACAAATGATATATTTATTGGAGGGACTATTACTAAAATTTCAGTCAGTCACAGGACACCAATAAAGAACGGTGAAGCACCCTGAAACTAGTACTAGCAGAAAGCTCTTACTATCCCAGCAGGAGCTGAAGCTGGAGGACAGAGCTGCTCAAGAACCAATGGTCTTTGGTAGAGGGAAGCAAACATTACCAAACTGCGCTTTGGCAAGGAGCGAACTAAGGAATAAATACCCCAGCTTTTCGCTCATTCTCCTGCCAGTGCATCCTAGCCTAATGTAAAGCCAGAGGGCAAAAGAGCCCAGTTGGTGCAATCTGTAAAAATCATGTGCCCTGGGCAGAGAGCACAGTGGGAAAACGTGGAAAGTGTCTCTCTGGTGGGGCCAGCAGAGAATACCCATCACACCATGAAATATGGCCTCTGTCCTCAGTGAGTTTGGTTTCCAGAAGACCTTATGTACTCGTGGATTGGAGTGATGATAGTCCCTATTGCTCCAACTTAAACAAAAAATGTAGTTTCAAAGTGGCCTTGAATTTGATATTCTAGGATTCTCCCAGACCCCTCTTTAACAAGCCAACCACCCATCTTAGTAACTAGTATGTGAAAGGCATTCAACTAGATATTAAGAAGGAGATAGGAGTAGGAGCTATGGTCCCTGCCTTCAAGAAGTTTGTGAAGGTAAAACTTTGCAAAGAGGCTCAATCAATCAACCAGAATCCAATGAAGCAGTGTATCAAGTCGAGAGCCTGAAACCAGACCGCTAGCTTCGAACCTCAGTCCTGACACTTACCAGCTGTGGGGTTGTGGACTTGCTGCCTAACTTCTCTATGGTTCTTTTTCTTCCTCTATGAAGTTGGGTCGGTAGAAAGTGTTACCTGCCTCAATGGTTGAGGATTAAATGAGTCAGTAGGTGAAAAGTATTTTCAACAGCGCCTATTTAGTCAACCCTCTATGTGTTGGTTATTAAAAGCTAAGGAATAACCATGTTCCCACTGGCAGAAGGGCCTAAAAGAGCAGACTATCAGGTCCATGATATAAAGTTGCCCTTCTAAATGTATGTATTTAAATAAGTCAATTAAAGGAGAAAATAAATAACTGTACAGTTGTCACAACGATAAGGGAGTATTGAAACCAATAAGTCTGAGAAACCCTGACCCCCAGTTACTTCTAGGCCCTAGATTTCATGCAGTGCCTTGTCTGAGAGTCCTTAGAGGATGAAGAGACTTCCTAAGGGGACAGGTTCCTACAAAACGTCCTGGTTTAGAGGTAAATGGAATGTGAGTATAAAGATGGGAGTGTCTTTAAGAAACTGAAGTTGGTTGTGAACTCAAAACTAATTAAACGAGTTCTAAATATGTATGGGGGTGCAGCTCTCCTGGGTATCGAATGTGCTAAACAGCTGTGCTGATGGAGGTCCCATACGTAGGTCTGAGGGCAGAAGTCAGCTCTGAAGATTTTGTTTACTTACCTCTTAGTCAGGATTTCCAAAATTATAGGCTCCTTTTGTTAGATCCAGCACTTTTCTTTGCTTTTGGATGAACTTTTGACTTAAATTGTATTTCCAATTACCAGTCATTTCATGGAAGGTCATTAGTGACTGTCTAAGCACACATGAGCACGCGTGCGTGGGAAGGTCATTAGTGACTGTCTAAGCACACATGAGCACCCGTGCGTGCACACACTCACACACACTCACACACACACACACACACACTCAGACGCACACACACACACACAGAGTCATATATTACATTTCCAGACCAATTGAATTACAGAAGAAACCCATTTGAAAACTTATTAAATTAAAACCCTGAAAGAGAGAGATGGCTTTTATTGTTGGCGGTTGGCATGACAACTTGATAGGCTAGAGAGTAATATGTGCTCTGTTCACATCGTTGGAGGCTCTGACAAGTTTAAGGCCAGGCCTTTGCCTCTTAATCTTGTTGCCAAGGTAATGCAGCATAAGGCCAGAGTCCACTGAAATGAATACCTCTGACAGCTCATGCCAGCAGGAGCTATCTGATTAAAAGGGATCTTAAAAAGAAAGAAAGAAACAGTATTTTAACAAGAGCAGGAGGAGAATGCAAAGGCGGGATATTGAAATATGGGCAACAGAAAATCTGAAAAGAAAGCAGCCAGTGGGTGCCAAGAAGTATCTAAATAAAAGGGTCTGTTTTATTATCAAAGGGTGGGTGATGTGTGAAGGTCTGCAGGCAACCATTTTTGTAGGCAAAATGCTGCTGCCCCAGTTTGGTTCCCTGGCTCAAGTTCAGCAGAATGATTTCACTTGATTGGTGGCCACTCCCCTTTCCTCCGCAGACTTTAACTTGACAGATTTTCTTCTGTGATAATACATGACAGAAAATGGTTTCCGAGGGACTTTGTAGGTCACACACATGTCCCAAGAAGCAAAGGGAATTCACAAAAAAACTCAACCCAGAGATCAAATGCCACTGCCTTCAGCCACTAGAATGGCCTTTTGGATATTCTCCCAATTCATGTCCCTGTGATTTGTTAGTTGATGATTTACAGGATAATATTCTCAGGATCATGATCCTTTGGGATTCTTTTTTCCTAGTTTTATGTGCCAGTTGGTCTTGGATTTGTTCATGATGAAACTGTGGTCCTTGGAGTATCTTACGCTCTACAAATGGAGAAGAACAAATCTTCAAGTTCATGATCCTATTTCCCATCCAGATTTTATCCATGTGCCACGTGAACCATCTCTCCTTTACACTTCCAGGGATGTAATGGGAATAAGCAGTAAGTTGGAATATGTGTGGGTCAGAGAGTAAAAGGTGGAATCTGAAAGGAATTCAGAATCCAGTTCAGCAGTTCTAATTTAAAGTTTCTATGAATTCAGATCAGAGTATATATATATATCAAGTGACCAGAAAGACCAGAATGACCAGAATGACTAGTCGCCATGATGTGCACTGCAACCAGCCAACTGGCCCAATCAGGGGCCAACCTCCCACGGCCCCTCCCCCCAGCCAGCCCTAGCCCCAATAGGTACCCCCCCATCGGGGGCAGGGCCGATCGACCTCCCTTGGGTCCTCCCCCCCACCCAGCCAACCTCCCATGGCCCCTCGCCCCCACACACCCACCGGCCTGACCCCAATCAGCCTCGATTGGGGGCGGGCCAGCCGGACCCCACCCATGCATGAATTCATGCATCAGGCCTCTAGTTATTTCATAAGCAAATGAGGAAATGCAAGTTTACCATGCTTATCCTACCCTATACAAGTAGCTTCTACAATATGGAGAGGATTTGGGCCTTTGAATTACTGACCCAAGTCTAACTCCTGCCTCTGCAAATGATTAGCTGAGTGACCTTGGCAAAGTATTTAACATGTTTGGTCTCTGTTTCTTAAGCTATAAACAAGGTGGATGATCCCAGCCTTTTCCTTTAACAGTAGTTCTCTACCTGGAATGTACAGCCAAGTCACAGAGAGAACGTTTTAGAAATTCAGATTCCCTGGGCCCTGCCCCATTCTCTACTGAGTCAAAATTTATATTTTTCAAGAGCTCTGATTTGCATTCTGTTTTCAACAAAGAATATCCATCACTTGTAAAGATCAACTAATATATGTGAGTTGTCTTAAGCCCCTTAATCAAAGAAGGCTACTGCTAAGTTTAGCTTATTTTTTTAGCTCATATTTTTAATTTTCAAAATGGCAAAGAAATTAGAAATGTAGGAAACTTGGCATGCATATAGTGGTTACCTTACCCTCTATCATTTGAAGTATTTGGAGATGTCCAAGCTTTAAATGAAAAGCTTTTTTAAAAAAATATATTTTATTGATTTTTTTACAGAGAGGAAGGGAGAGGGATAGAGAGTTAGAAACATCGACCAGCCGCCTCCTGCACACTCTCCACTGGGGACGTGCCCGCAACCAAGGTACGTGCCCTTGACCGGAATGGAACCTGGGACCCTTGAGTCCACAGGCCGACACTCTATCCACTGAGCCAAACCGGCTAGGGCTAAATGAAAAGCTCTTTGAAGTAACTCTCTTTGTTCATGGTTTGCAACATTCCCCTCAGTCTTTATTGATCTGGACAGAATGATAATTGATGTTTATCTAATCTTACTGGCACTATTCTGAGTGCTTTATGAGTGTTAGCTCATTTGATCTTACCCTGTCTTACACACATGCTGTGGAGAGATTAAGTAACGTGTGGAAGGCCTCAATAACAGGAAGAGGTGGTCTTTGAACCCAGGAACCCCACTCCAAAGCCCCACTCTTAATCTTTGTGCTATTCTCCACTTGGTAGGTCACACATTTCCAATGAGTAAATCGCTCAACTTTCTCAAGTGAAAACAAACTCTATGTATAGGAGTTTCTAGAGGCCTAGGTCATCATTTCTGAAATTGTGTCCTTAGACTTCCTATATCTGAATGATATGAGGGTTTATTAAAAATGCAGTTCCCCAGGACTACTCCCAGACCTAACTGGCATTTAGAAAATATACTTCTTAGGTGATTTTCCCCCCAGCTTCATTGAGGTATGATTGGCAAATACAAATTATATATATTTAGGTTGTACAATGCAATTTTTAAAGGTATACAACGTGATGACAACATATATATGGATACATTGTGAGATGATTACCACATTCAAATTAATTAGCACATCTATCACATTTTGTGGGTGGGGCTCTGGTGAGAATACTTAAGATGTATTCTCTTAACAAGTGAAGGTGACTCTCAAGCCCAGCAAAGTGAAAGAACGATTGGCCTGGATCAATATTTGTGGGTCACCACTGTTGGGGGTGAGTGTGGGTAGAACATTTTGGGAGCCACCCAACCGAAGCTATTTTCCAGAATCAGCCGTTGGGTGCTGCCTGGGTGGAATGTTCGGTCTTGTGGCTAATGAATAATTTGCTCAAGGCACAACTTCTGGGCAGGAACAAATGATTGTTGTCTGTCAGGGAAGGAGGCCAGCAAAATGACAGTATGAATTTGCCTTCAGGGCCCAGATCTCATTTCCCCTCAAGGGGTTCCCACTTGCTGGTAGCAAGTCTAGCATTGGCCTGGAACTTTGATGTTTTCTTTTTCAAGATCTAAATGCCAGGGAGGCTCCGTGTCACTGCACACAGGCACAATGGCTAAGTCAGGGAGCGTTCTGTTTGGAATGCAGGCTGGCCCCATTAGGGCTTTGAATTGGGCTGGAACTTGGAGACTTTCACAAGAGTTTATCGTGGTGTCTTTTTCAGATGGGCAAAGAAAAGGAGGCCAAGAGGCTAACCTAGAAGGACTGGGGATTTGTATTTTGGAAGAAGATCCCAGTGATGCTTTGAGGTATGGAAAACTTTTATGTGAGGCTCATTGAGGTATAATTCACATGCAGTAAATTTCGCTTTTCTGTGTGTGTACTATTCAATGAGTTTTGGGGGGCAGCTACCCTCAAGATCATACCACTAATGTCAGTTCAGTAACTTTTCACTAATGTCAAGTAGCCAACATCAAATGAGATATAGAACGTTTTTTATTTCCTAAAACATTCCCTTGTACCCCTTTGCAGCCAACCCCACTCCCTTTCCCCTAACCCTTGGCTACCAACTGATCTGATATGTGTCTGTATTCCAGAATATCACATGAACGGAATCTTATAATAGACAGCCTTTTGTTGTTATGTACATCAATTGTTCTTCCCTATTTATTAATAAGTAGTATTCATTGTGTGGGTTGTCACAATTTATTTATTGATTCACCAGCTGATGGAAACTTGAGTTACATTTACTCTTTGGCAGGCATTGAGAAATAAGGGAGAACTAATTCAGCAAGCATTTATTGAACACTGGAAAATAGGATACTTTATGCCTTCAGCCTGTGATAAAAATAATCACAGTGGAAGTTCTAACAACCAAAGACGGAGCTTCATTTGTGGTCCTAGAAACAAATGGGAAGGAGGAGAATGCCATGAAATGGTGTTGGAGTGACTAGAAGAGCATTTTATGCCCTTTGAAAAGCCCCAAATGAGACTACCATGCTGAGACACATGAGGGCGCTGTAACCAGCCAGCATTACCAAACAGTTTTCATTCTAACAAAGGTTGTTTGTTTTTTAATTTATTGGAATGTTTTGTTGAAAACCCTGGTGAATTCTCACTCCCACCTTTGGTTTCATTGGCCACTCTTGGATGATAGGAAAGAATTTGGCATCAAGTGAATCCGTCTTTGACTAGTCCTTAAGGGTTTATTGTACCCAACCACAGTTTTATGGTAAGGCTCCCTACTTCACCCTACATGGAGAAGCTTCCAAAGGGCTCTAGATTAGACTGTCTCATAAATCACAGAGCGAACTGAGATTGTCCCTAAAGTTCCTTTCTTATTTTATTGTTATTTTCAGGCCTTCCCGGAATGTAGCAGACAAGTGTTAAGAAATAATTGCCAGGCAACATTTTAGAAAGACTTCCTAGGCACTCCTTTCACATGGGGCAACAGTTTAGCTGGTTGAGGGTTGTTCATTCTTGTCAAAGGAACCACTGTGATCCACAAAGAGGAAAGCCATCTTTACAACAAAGCAGCAGGGAGAGAGGACAGGGTTACTGGATTTGGCTTCTGAATGACTGTTCAAAACAAAAACCAAAAAAAAAGTCTGGATACATTTAAAATTTTTGAAAATCAATGACTCATTTGTTAAAGAGGAACCAAGTACAAAATAAAAGACACTTCATAAAAACTTGATTTGGGATGCTCTGATGAGACTCTAAATGAATTTAGTGCTGGGGGAGAAGGGTGCATGATTTTCTTGCCAGGTCTGTAAAGTCTTAGACCCTTCCTCTCTTAGGGGCAGGGTTTAGTTTCACCATTTGCAAGGATGTCTCTGCAAAGACTTTTTACAATTAACAGAATAAAATGATCTCTTGAAGAAAGAAGTCTTTTATTCAGTCAGCCTATCCAACATAAAATCTGATAATTGTTTCAAGCAGAAAATTATCTTTGGCTGTTATATTCAAATTATATAATAGCATGGTTTTAAAATTAGGAAGAAAATAGTGAAGAGATGATTCCCAGCAAAGGGTGTGGGCCTGGCCTGGATTCATGGATGCTTAGAACCAACTAGGAGGACCATCGTGGGGTGCTCTCTCTCCCCATTTGGGTAAAATCCTGAACTGCTCAACCAGACCTGAACCCTTCACAGAGTCCCACTGTAGACCTCCTCAATCATCCTCTTCAAAGGCATTCTTTCATTCTCTCCTTATCTTATCCCTTGTTTCCAAAGCTCACTCACTGGCTGTGTGTCTGTTGCTTAAAAAGATAGACCAATGAGTCATAGCTGGTTATGTGATTTTTTTTTTTTATGCTTTCTTATTATGTAATTTCTTTTTTTTAAAATATATTTTTATTGGGGAGAGGGAGAGATAGAAACATCAGTGATGAGAGAGAATCATTGATCAGCTGCCTCCTGCACGCCTCCTACTGGGATCGAGCCCGCAACCCAGGCATATGTCCTTGACCAGAATCAAACCGGAGACCCTTCAGTCCACAGGACAATGCTCTATCCACTGAGCCAAGCCCTCCCCTCCACCCAGTTCCCACCCCACCCTCTTCCCTTACCCCCCACCCCCACTGTCCTCATCCATAGGTGCACGATTTTTGTCCAGTCTCTTCCTGCATCTCCCATTTCCCTTTCCCCCCCAAGAATAGTCAGTCCATTCCCTTTCTATGTCCCTGATTCATTATAATCACCAGTTCATTCTGTACATCAGATTATTTATTCACTTGGTTCTTAGATTCACTTGTTGATAGATGCATGTTTGTTGTTCACAATTTGTATCTTTACCTTTTTCTTCTTCCTCTTCTTAAAGGATACCTTTCAGCATTTCGTATAATACTGGTTTAGTGGTGATGAACTCCTTTAGCTTTTCCTTATCTGTGAAGCTCTTTATCTGACCTTCAATTCTGAATGATAGCTTTGCTGGATAAAGTAATCTTGGTTGTAGGTTCTTGGTATTCATCACTTTGAATATTTCTTGCCATTCCCTTCTGGCCTGCCAAGTTTCTGTTGAGAAATCAGCTGACAGTCGTATGGGTATTCCCTTGTAGGTAATTGAGTCTCTTTCTCTTGCTGCTTTTAAGATTCTCTCTTTGTCTTTTGCTCTTGGCATTTTAATTATGATGTGTCTTGGTGTGGTCCTCTTTGGATTCCTTTTGTTTGGGGTTCTCTGCGCTTCTTGGACCTGTAAGTCCATTTCTTTCACCAGGTGGGGGAAGTTTTCTGCCATTATTTCTTCAAATAGGTTTTCAATATCTTGCTGTCTCTCATCTTCTGGCACCCCAATTATTCTGATGTTTGTACGCTTGAAGCTGTCCCAGAGGCTCCTTACACTATCTTCGTATTTTCGGATTCTTTTTTCATTTTGCTTTTCCGGTTGGGTGTTTTTTGCTTCTTCGCATTTCAAATCTTTGGCTTGATTCTTGCGCTCCTCTGGTCTGCTATTGGGTGTCTGTATAATATTCTTTATTTCAGTCCGTGTATGCTTAATTTCTAGTTGGTTCTTTATCATAGCATCGAGGGTCTCATTAGTTTTCGTGACTCTCTCCTCAAGTTTATTGACAGCTTCTAGCACATTTTTGCAAGCCCTCAAAATTGCGATTTTTAGCTCTATATCCTCCATTTCTGTCATGTTTTTTTGTCTCCGCATTTTTTATGCTTTCTTGGTGCACCCCCTAGTGGTCTTTGTGCGCAGTCTTGTTCTAGTTGAGCCTTGATTGTTGTAGTTAATACTAGAGGGATTTGACCACCAGGCCGACTGGCTGTGTGAATCAGCTGTGTCTGCCGCGGAAAACTTCTGTCCTCTGGGGAGGTGCTAATCTAGCCTTTGCCTGAGGCGATCTGGCAAATGGCTCTGCGCAGGGCTTGGGCGGGGCGGGCTCAACAGGGCGGGCGGGCGGAGGGAGCGGTTATGGCCCCTCTCAGTCCCGTTCCCAGAGGCTCTGCTTCTCAGAACCCCCGGAACCGCTGCAAACCTCGGAGGGAAAGCTGCCTTCCAACTGATGCCAGACACTCCCGCTTCTCCCGTTTGGGTCCGAGTCCCCAGCGATTCGCCCGTATCTGGAGCTCAGAGTCTGAGACTCCCCCCTGACCGAAAACGACAACCGCGCTCTCAGCCACCAGCCCGCTTTGCGCGCGCACCTCCGCACCTGAGTTTTTTCCACACTGCGCCTCCTCTGAGCCTCGGTGTGCTGTTATTTTTCCTTCTAGTTGAAGAGTCTCTCCTCAGCCAGCCTTCCTGTGGTTCTGGGTGATGTCCGTTCTGTCTTTTAGTTGTATTTTTGAAGTGGTTGTTTGCGGCAGCAGTCTGCGGTGTTTACCTATGCCGCCATCTTGGTCTCCCTGGTTATGTGATCTTAAAAAAATTACTTTACCTTTCTAAGCCTCAATTTCTCCAATATAAAATGGAGATTGTAATAGTATCTATTTCATGTCCCCATAATAGTACCTAACTGAAGTTGTTGGGAAGATTAAAAATGATAATACATAAAAAGCAATAAGTCAGTGCAGATAAAATAATGCATATAGAGAGCCTGATATATACATAGTAAGCATTCAATAGAGATTGGCATTATTATCATCATCATCAACATTATTTTATTCCTAATTTGCCCCCTCTCAACTATGACTAGACCTCCCCATCCTGGCAATCCATCTTTAGACTCCCATGGAAAGAATCTTCCTAGTCAATCAAACTCTTGACGTCTCCTGTCCCTGCATCTTCCCCAAGAATTGTCCCCTCTCCTCCCACCAAGGCTCACAAACAAAATGCAGTCAATGTTAACAAATTTGTCCCATCACATAACAGAGTTGTCTAAGAATGCCAGGAATGTCAAATGGCCATCACCTTAGCTAATTATCAATCTGGGATGGATTTACCTTAAGTGTGACACACACTTCATTCTATATAATAAAAGGCTAATATGCAAATTGTCCCCTCGACTGGGAGCTCAACCAGGAGTTCAACCAGGGGGCGGGGCCGGCCGGCCAACCTCCCCCATCCCTTCCCCCTGGCTGGCCCAGCCCAATCGCCCCAATCGGGGTGGGCCAGCCAGATCCCACCCATGCACAAATTTGTGCACCCGGCCTCTAGTTCTACTATAAATTCCTACACTCTTCATCCATCCAGAGGAGAAATGTGAGCATATTCTGCCCATCAACAATCATCTTCTTATAAATGAGATGCAGAAAGAGTACAATCTGAGTGGAAAGGTATTCTGTTTAAGGAGGGGAAATGCTATTTTATATTATTCCAATTATGTCCCCAGCAAGGAATAGAGTCAAAGCCAAGGCTGATAGCTATAACTTCCAGTTTTGCAAGAGAAGTGGAATAAAAGAGAAGAAAATCCAAAGAGACAGTGATCCCAGTTTTAGAAAATTGCCTCTGGTGATAAAGCTCTGCAAAGGATGAATGAGGAGAATCAAAGTGCCTCAAAATAGATCTGCTTACATTTCCTTTTCAAGAATGAAAGGGGGGGGGCGGGTATTACAGACAATTCAGAATAACTTATAGTCAAGCTGTATTTTAAACAAGTTTTCTTGATTAGCTGGTATAGTGATGTAGATTCTGGATCTGTCTAGCTGGGTTGATATTCTGCCTCTGTCCCTTAACTTCCCTAAGCCTTGGTTTCCTCACATGAAAAATGGAGGTAATATCATTGTCTACCTCATAGCATTGTTATTAATTAAATACAATTGCCCATATATAGCACAGTGCCTGGAATGAGAAAAGTGTTGGGATATGAAGAAGAAAATAATAGACTAAGATTAAACAGAGAGGGACCCTGTCTAGACTAATGATGAAAGATGATGCGAACCCACCAGTGTGATTAATTCAACCCCATGTACCTGAGGTCCAAGGGAAGCAGTATGGTGTAGGAGCTTTAACACATGGACTCTGATGCTGTTTGCCTGTTCATCATCTTTTTATTTATTTCCTCATTTTCCACTGTGTCTGATTAGATAATAGGCAAGTTCCAGAGCAAAGGAGTAGCGAACAGAAAGGAGCTGTAGCATATACATATGCATAGAAGTAAATCCACAGATCAAAGGGACATTAGAGGCCCTTGTGGTCAACCCTCTGAGGTTGGGAAGGTTAAGTGGTCGCTCAAAGTAGTGCAGCTAAGGAGAGCCACGCCAGGACAGAATCTGAAGGTGTCTTGGGTTCTCCCAGTACATCAGACTGCAAGAGGAATGCAGATAATAATAATAATAATAATAATAATAATAATAATAATGCTATTTTATTTCATATCTTATGTTCAATAAAAA